>NW_027468718.1:45662153-45682153 GCF_046254945.1 Alosa pseudoharengus | reverse complement strand
GATCGTGCTTTGTTTTGGAATATCATTATTTTTGTCTTACCTAAATTTACTTTTAAGGACCAGATCTGGCAAAATTGGTTTAAAATAGATAGATTCTGTCTTAAACCTTCTTCTGTAGGTGAGAGTAAGACTAGATCATCTGCATCTGCAAATTTAGACCAGGTGCTGTTGAATTCTCTAGCATTGTGGCTAGTTCATTAATGTAGATGTAATGTAGTGCGGCTTAGGCTGCAGCCCTGCCTAACTACTTGGCTTTGTCTAAATAATTCTGTTCGTTTATTTCCTAATTTAATGCTGTTCTTGCTATTTTCGTTTTACATTGATTTTATTAAATCATAAGTTTTGCCTCCAATTCCAATTTCTAAAAGTTTCAAGAGCAAACCTCTATGCCAGATATGATCAAATGCTTTTTGAAAATCTACGAAGCATGCAAATATTTTTAGTTTTTTGGACTGATGTATGTGTTTATTTATTAGTGTCTGGAGTGTGTAGAGGTGGTCGGATGTTCAATATTTAGGCAGGAAACCAATTTGACTTTTGCTGAGAATGTTTTGATTGTCTAGAAATGTTATTATGCGGCTGTTGATGATACCGCAAAATAATTTCCCCAAGTTGCTTGTGATGCAAATGCCTCTGTAATTATTTGGGTCATATTTGTCGCCTGATTTAAAAATAGGGGTGACAAGGCCTATGTTCCAAGTGGTAGGGAAGAATCCGCTTTGTAGTGTCAAATTAAAACGTTTTTTATGGCCTCTTGCATCTGTAAATTGCTGAATTTCAGCATCTCTGTGGAGATACGATCAATCCCACAAGCTTTCCCAGATTTAATTTTTTTTATTTGTTTTTTTATTTCTGTGATTGTAATGGGGAAGTCCAGGGGATTTTGGTATTCTTTAATGTTTTTTTCTAAGGATTCTTGTTTGGATATTATTACTTGTTGTTCAGGTATGAGTTCTCGACTTTCTGGGTTCTGGTGAAGATTTTTAAAGTAAGACAGCCATATATTACCATTTTTGATTGTTGTTTCAAATTGATCTGTTTTTGTAAATTTTTTCCAATTTGACCAAAAGGTGTTTTGGTTTATTGATTGTTCAAGTTTGCTTAGTTCTCTGTTCATATACTCAAACTTTTTGTTTTGTAATAATTGTTTATAATGTTTTAGTTCAAGATGATAGTTCTCTCTACCTTCTATATCATTTGGGTTTCGGTGTTTATGATTGGATAGCTGTCTTAACTTTTTTCTAGATAGATCACATTCCCTATCAAACCATTCTTCTTTACTTTTTACTTTCTTTCTCTTCATTTTATTTGTTTGTTTTAAATTAGATTTGTTTGCCATGTTCACACTAGTTTCATTATGTCCATATTGGGTCGATATGACATTTTCAATCCTACATTCATTGTCATGATCTTGCATGACTGTTTAATATAGTGCTATATTTTCTTCTGTCCAACAGAAAGTTCTAGGTAGAGGCTCAGGAATTTGAGGATCAAATTGAGTATCTGACCATTTTAGGTGTAGGATTGCCTGACAATGATCAGAAATTGGTAATTGTGGCATTATCATAAATGCTGTTATGATTTCAGGGTCGAGGTCGGTGATGTAGTCAACCACAGAGCTAACTGGATTTAAGACCTATATTGGTATCTATACAAAAGTATACTGTAGGAGAGTTTTGTAGTAGGACTAAAATTAAATTAAACAGGAAATAAAAGAAAGTAGGGATGGAAAGGAAAATTTCATTGTTAAGTATTAAGTATTAAGTGTTAACTATTGAAAAAAAATAGAAATATGAAAATAAATAAACAAATAAATCCTACAAAATTGTATGATATACCATTAGGAACTGACAGTTGTAGGTAATCATGTTCATTTTTGAAAAATATGAATCCATATGTCTTAGTACACACACACACACACTCACACACAAACAAAGACTCACAAATCAACATATAAACACCTACACAAATTACATATAGGACTACCTATATGCATACAAACAATACAGCTAGACAAACACATACACTCAAAACAAATTTAGACACACAACACATATTTGATCATGCAAACAAACATTACAGACATACATTCAAACATCACAAACATTCAAAAGTCACATACACGGCATGTTAGAATACAAACATGTCATGTACGTAATATTTCCATACACACACGCACACACACACACACACACAAACACACACACAAACACACACACAAACACAAACTGATTAAGACAAAAAGAGACAAACAACGCGCAGACATGTACATACGGCTCTACCTAAGGTAACAACCATAGTACACAGACATCACATAAAATACAATTTACGTACAACATAGACAGACAACATAAACATACTCATTCACATGTCTACAAGTGCACACATACATGTATCATCACACCTATATGTAAGAGTTGTACAAGTATACAAGTAGGCATATAAAACAAAACAAATAAACACAGACACAAATAAGTACTAACATATATATCAGACATGTCAACGTACATGTAATTCCTAGAACTATCAATCACTGTCTGTTAACATAATAATTTGTTGCACAACAGTGTGACAAACTCTCTAATTTGTTGTTGTTGGTCATTTAGATTCTGTGTCACAGGTTTAGCTAGTACTGATGCGTAACTTGGGTTGATATTACTTTGATTTGGCGTAGACACACCTGCTGTCTGTCTGGAACCAGTACCAATACCATCGGGAATCAAAGTGAGGGGCACCTGACCTGGGTGGATTTGGGGAGTAGGTGGGTTGTGTGTCCCTGTGTTTGTTGTAGTTCTGGGGATATATTGCTGTTGTAACCCTGGGTCTTGTATTTTTGTAGGTTGTGCGAGAAGCATCAGGCCTAGATGTTCCTGGTGTGCGTGGAGGATTGTAACTTTTTTCTCTGTGGATGGGAGTCCGCTTTCTTCTTAAAACACTGTCTTTTATTTCTCTTGCCAGCAAGCTTACTCCTTTTTTGTTGAGGTGGACTGTGTCAAATAGATGTTTTGGAGAGATGTCTTCATGTAGGATGATATCAACGTTTTGGATGTTCCTGCAGGCATTGTACAGTCCTTTATTTGATTCTTCAATGATGTGCTGGGGAGTGTCAGATCTGGGCAGAATGGTAGACAATGAAATTTGAGTTTCAGGGAATTTTTTTCTAGCCTTCGTGACCACCTCTGTAATTCTTTTAACCACGCTATGGTTTTTAGATGTCGAGAGATCATTTGTACCAGTGTGGATTATGAGATGTTTCAGGCTATTTGATTTAATTTTCTGAATATTTTCCAAAGCTGAGGTTGTGTTTGGACTTCTGATTTTTACAGCTTTCGATGATGGGAAAAGTCGCCTCATATTTATATATTTCCCATTTGAGTCACATAGAAGCAAAATGTCCGCATCAGAATTAATGTTTTCATGGGGCAGGATGTTACCATTTTGGAAAGTCTTTTGGGGAATGCAAGAATCCATCTTCCACCTTCTCTTCTGTTGGTGTTGGTGTCTCGGTGGATGGTGTGGATGGATTTACGCAGACCTGGTCTTTTGGCAAAGTCTGTTTCATCTCATTCCATTCTCGACATACAGTGACCATGATGTTTTCTAGCTCAGAGTGTTGGAGCTCTTTCATCCTGCGCAGTTCCACCCGTAGACATTTGTTGTCCTCTTCTAGCTCTCTGAGGGCACCATGTAGCTCTCCAATCTCGTCCCGCTGCTGTCTCACCATAGTCCACAGTTCATCACCTGGCTGAACGGATTGCAACTGCTTTTGTTGAACAGGAACATGTCTTTGAAGATTGGACATCATCTCTTTGAGTTCAACAAATTCTCTTTCGAGAGTGTGGATGTTTTCTTTAATGTTGTTGATGTTATTCAGCGTTCTTGGTGAGATGTTATCACCGCCTGTGGGGGAAGTCTCTGCTGTACATCTAATGGTAGGCCTGAATGGTGGTGTCTTGCTTGGAATATCTGTTTCAGAGTTGTTTTCATTCATTTTTCCACTAGCAAGGTCTTTCACACTTTAGAAGCTCTGCTGAAAATTGTCCAAACTGTTCTCTGAGCCTTGTACCATTACTGTACCATTACTGTACCATTATGATAGATGCTAATTGTCATGTATGGACTCATGAAATCATCGTCTTCATGTACAGTAATTTGCCGACCTTTGCTTATTCCGTTTTTTTTTACATTTGTGTAAGTCTGGCAGAGAGCTGGGTGCCAGGCTGCAGGGTTATGGGTGAAGAATATAAAAATTGTGATTGTTTTGATATTTCCCACCATAGCAAAGTCAGCTTTAAGCGTTTCCGGATTGTTTCTCAGTTCTTTTAATTTGAATGCTCTCTTTGCTTTGTTAAAAAGATCTTCGGGATATCGGATTTCATAATCCTGCACCGAAGTGCTGAGAGCGTAGGATGTTAAAGCTGCTAGCACTACATTTGAACATTTTGAATAATGCTAGCAGCGTCAGTCTGTGATTGTATCATTCTCCACAATCAAGTCACGGAAACTTTTCAGGGGAAGTAAACACAAAGATAATTGGAATCTTGCCTGAAAACGACAGAGGGATCTTGTTGCTGTATACCTACTACAGCTAACTAGACTACACCACTGTATACCCACTACAGCTAACTAGACTACACCACAGTATACCCACTACAGCTAACTAGACTACATCACAGTATACCCACTCCAGCTAACTAGACTACATCACAGTATACTCACTCCAGCTAACTAGACTACATCACAGTATACCCACTCCATCTAACAAGACTAAACCACTGTATACCCACTACAGCTAACTAGACTACACCACAGTATACCCACTAGCTAACTAGACTACATCACAGTATACCCACTACAGCTAACTGCTACATCACAGTATACCCACTACAGCTAACTAGACTACACCACTGTATACCCACTACAGAGCGAGTTGACCAATCACAGTTATGTGCATAAAGTTAAAGCAAAAACATAGCCTACATTTTTAAAATAGTTTTCTTTGTGCATGTTGATTAACTAATGACAGCCTACTATTGTCTGCTCCACATTTTCGTAGTCTAATTCTGCATATAGTTAATTTAATGATGGTAATGATTTAATGATGAAATATTGCTGAGTGTTGATGAAATGGTGGCACAGGCCTATCGGTTGTACTGACTCCTTCACATTTTCATGACCTAGCCTAATTATATAGATATTGTAGTACTTTTTTATATCAGTCTTTGAAAACTGAAAAAAATGTCAATGTCAAAAAATAATTTTCGAGAATGAGGATTAAATACTGGACATAGATTAAATATTGCTGTTTTTCCTTTGTCTCCCTCACATTTTCATCTGTTCTTACGACTAGTAAACAAAACCATATGATTTACTTAATGTTATACAAGAACAGAATAGAATTGAACAGAATTGAGTTCAGACTTGAGTTCGGTATTTTGGGTCCGGCCCTCCTCAACAGTCCCAGTTTGTCATGTGGCCCCTTGGGGAAATTAGTTGCCCACCCCTGCACTACAGCTAACTAGACTACAGTATACCCACTACAGCTAACTAGACTACATCACAGTATACCCACTACAGCTAACTAGACTACACCACAGTATACCCACTACAGCTAACTAGACTACACCACTGTATACCCACCACAGCTAACAGACTACACCACTGCTGACCGCACAGCAGGACTGACTAGTTCATCGCGAGCAGGGCCCGCTGCTTTACTGAGAGGTCTGCATCCATGACGGAGGTATAGTCACAGCTCCATCGTAAACACTCAATATTCAGATATATAAATGTACTATCAACCTGTTCCTAGAGGTTTTCTGGTTGAAACATTCAAAACAATGTAGACACTTTGAAATGAAAATGAATCGGACTTTGGCATAATGCTCTACAAAATGGCAACTTTAAAACGTTTTTATTGATTTATTTTATTTTAATTTTATTTGTCCCCAAGTTACCATTAGCTGAATGCTGTTTTCTGTGCCACGGGAAATGCCTTTGGAACACACACATTTGTGTATATGCAGTTGAAAGGGTCTATATAATGATGATATGAAGACCTACACCAACTATTGAAAATCCGTATTTTACCATCGGATCTCTGACTGGATAAGATGCACTGTCTATAAATGTGACTGATTGTTTGTTTGCTTATTTGTTTGTTTGTGCGTATGACAGATGCCCTTGGCCAGTGGGAGGGGGCCCCCTGTAGCTCCCGGCCTCAGTTGGCTGAACAGATCCATCTGAGCATGCTGGCTAGTGGCCGACACCAAGACTGGTATGCTGTTTTGTTTCTTTCTTTCGGTGACTTTCAACAGAACAGGCTCTGAGGGAGGTTATGTGTGTGTGCTATACTCTCTTTCTCTCTCATTATCACTCTCACTGTGTTTTCCCCTATACATTCAAATACATACACTCTCACTCTTCCCCTATACATTCAAATACATACACTCTCACTCTTCCCCTATACATTCAAATACATTCAGATAAATTCAATTAAAATTAAATTCAATTCAGTTCAAGAAAGTTGAGAAAGCTTTATTGGCATGACCATTCTAATAGAAACAGGGTTGCCAAAGCACATAAAGACATCAAAACATGAAAAAAAAAACATTGAATCATATAACACTACATTCTGTATCTCACATTCTCAATTTTAATTCTCGATCTATCTCATTCTCACAGCCTCTCTCTCTCTTTCTCACCATGCTGAAGTGAGAAGTGGGACAGGAAGGTAAACAGCCTTGCTTTTGTTCTCCTTGACCGCTGAGAGGAGAGGAGAAGAGAGGAGAAGAGGAGAGAGGAGAGAAGAAGAGAGAAAAAGAGAGGAGACATAGTGTGGAGAGAAGAGAGGAGTTTTCTATGGCCATTCAGGTGACGTAGAGTATGAGACAGCTGAAACTGCTCACTCGTTAGTAGAGAGAGAGAGAGATTAACAGCTATGTGTGCAGATGAGGGGAACCACATATGGTGAAACAAAGGCTTTTGTGTGCCTCTTTTTTATAACCTGACTAGAAAAATGAACTGTCTCTTTGTGTAAGTGTGTGTGTGTGTGTGTGTGTGTGTGTGTGTGTGTGTGTGTGTGTGTGTGTGTGTGTGTGTGTCTGTGTCTGTGTCTGTGTCTGTGTCTGAGAGCAGCAAGTTTCTGTGTGTATCTGTGTGTGAATGACTGCACTTTAGTGAGAGGGGGAATTCTGAGAGAGCGAGAGAGTGTGTGTGTGAATGTGTGTGTACGTGTATGGCTCGAGGGGGAAGAATTCAGGTGTTTTTTCTTTGCTCTTTGTCCACTTGAAAGTGTTTGCCGTCAGCATTCCTGGGGAGTGTGTTCCACACAGTGTTTCATTCATCATCCATGCAGCGCAGAGGCCGCATTGTTCCAGCACTTTCTGGGGCTTTTTTACCCCTTATCATCATCATCATCATCATCATCATCATCATCATCATCATCATCTTCATCACCATCACCATCATCATCATCATCATCATCGCTATGAGCCAGCAGACCGACCTCAGACTTCACAAGAGAGGAAAACAAGGAGCAAGAGAGAGAGAGAGGAGGAGGTGGAGGAGGCGAGAGATAGAGAGATAGAGAGGAGGAGGAGGGGAGAGATAGAGAGGAGGAGGTGGAGGAGGGGAGAGATAGAGAGGAGGAGGTGGAGGAGGGAGAGATAGAGAGATAGAGAGGAGGAGGAGGGAGAGATAGAGAGATAGAGAGGTGGAGGCGAGAGAAAGAGAGATAGAGAGATAGAGAGGAGGAGGTGGAGGAGGTGGAGGAGGGGAGAGATAGAGAGGAGGAGGTGGAGGAGGGGAGAGATAGAGAGGAGGAGGCGAGAGAAAGAGAGATAGAGAGATAGAGAAGAGGAGGAGGAGGAGGGGAGAGATAGAGAGGAGGAGGTGGAGGAGGAGGTGGAGGAGGAAAATGTCTATTGTTAGATGAGTCAGGATACCCGCAGAAGAAGCGAGAGAGAGAGAGAGAGAAGGAAAGAGAGAGAGAGAGAGAGAGAGAGAGAGAGAGAGAGAGAGAGAGAGGGAGAGAGAGAAGGAAAGAGAGAGAGAGAGAGAGAGAGAGAGAGAGAGAGAGAGAGAGAGAGAGAGAGAGAGGGGGGGGATAGGAGTACGGATGGCAACCTGTGCAGGACACACCTCCTCTTTTTCAAAGGGCATCTGGGAACAATAGCACAAAGAGATGGCAACTTGATCACGGAGGTGGAAATACTGTGTATGCTCTCAGGCTGTCAGGGAGAGAGAGAGAGAGAGGAGAGAGAGAGAGAGAGAGAGAGAGAGAGAGAGAGAGAGAGAGAGAGAGAGAGAGAGAGAGAGAGAGAGAATGATGTAGACAGACAGAGGTAAAGGGCAAGTGAAAGATAAATGAAACAGTCATGTCAAAGCAGAGAGAGATAGAGAGACAAGGACTCTGAAAATGAAACACACGCACACACACACACACAGACACACACACACACACAGACACACACAAATCAATCGATCAAAACAATAAAAGGAAGAAGTGGGCCTGAGTCCCTGCACTACTAATGGCTGGATACAGATCTGTAAAGCAGTCAAGTCAAAGCACAGAGCAAGACGTAGATAAAAAAGACAGGAAGAGAAAAGAGAGGGATGAATGAGAGAAGAGGAAGAACGGAGAGATTGAGTGAGACGGGGCGTGAGACTGAGTGAGACGGGGCGTGAGACTGAGTGAGACGGGGCGTCGGAGAGATTGAGTGAGACGGGGAGTGAGACGGAGTGAGACGGGGCGTCGGAGAGACTGAGTGAGACGGGGCGTGAGACGGAGTGAGACGGAGTGAGACGGGGCGTCGGAGAGATTGAGTGAGACAGAGAGATTGAGTGAGACGGGGCGTCGGAGAGATTGAGTGAGACGGGGCGTCGGAGAGATTGAGTGAGACGGGGCGTGAGACGGAGTGAGACGGGGAGTGAGACAGAGTGAGACGGGGCGTCGGAGAGATTGAGTGAGACGGGGCGTCGGAGAGATTGAGTGAGACGGGGCGTCGGAGAGATTGAGTGAGACGGGGCGTCGGAGAGATTGAGTGAGACGGGGCGTCGGTGGTGTGCAGTAGCTGCCACTCATCATCAGGGTGTCACAGCCAGGGGCGAGAGGTGTGTGTGTGGAGGGGGTATCAAACAGGGCGTCTCCTCTCTCTCTCTCACACACACACACACACACACACACACACATACCCACACCCACACACACACACACACACACACACACACACACACACACACACACACACTCACATACCTCTGGCCCCCTGTTTTCCTTTCCTCCCATCACCAGCTGGAATGCTTGATAATGACATGATTATGAAAACAAGTGTTGCCCTGTCGTGTGCACTTGGGCGGCCACACTTCACTTCAGGCACGATGAACACTGCTGTTGATTTGGCAGCCGTATTCCGTATCTACGCAAGAAGAAAACAGAAAAAAGAACAGTTAAGAACAGTCGCTCAATTAAATTCAAATATGCTTCATTGGCATGACAAATCATATGATGCATTGCCAAAGTGTTCATAAATAATAATAATAATTTTTTTTTTTTTTTTAAAAACGAACATATACAAACATTATAAACGGTACGCATTTTACAAACATTGTTATACTTCATCACTGTGTGTCACAGCAAGCCTGTGTGTGTGTGTGCGTGTGTGTGTGTGTGTGTGTGTGGGCGCGTTGCTTAGTGGTCACTCCCTTTTTGTCACAGTTGTATATGTAGTGTGCAGCTAGCATTGCACAATTTTCCTCTTCTCCTGATAAATATCTAATTTTCTTGTGATCTCTCTTTTTGGATATGCGTATAGATTGAAATTTTGGATAGAAGTTCCTTGTAGTTTGGGCAGCTAGTAAGGAAGTGTAATTCTGACTCAATTTCTTTTTTGTGGCAGTGCACGCACAGCCTGTTCTCTTTAGGCATCCAGGTCTGCCTGCGTCTGCCTCTTTATATTGCCAGACTGTGGTTGCTGAGTCTGTATCTAGACATTGTTTTTCTTAAGTTGGTGTCTCTTACCATTGTCAAGTACAGTATGTTGCTAATTGGTATTCTCTGTTAAAGCAACACCAAAGAGTTTTTTATACATTAAAATAATGTTTCCAAAATCGTTTCAGTGGTTCATCAACTCGTAACAGGGTGAACGGCAATTCTGCATTCGCTTTGCGGCCCTCTATCGGCTATAACCGCACTATGTAAGTTTGCCAGATCGGGTAGCGGATCTGTAGTTCGATAGAATGAGACATAAGAAACTACAAATTTGACTTGCATCTGATGTCATGCAAAATATTCTACCTTGTCTCTGGACATCGTTATTTGCAAAGCCGGTGCTGGATAAACAAATAGTGTGCGTGCGACAGAGGGAAAGTTCTTTAGTGTTGCTTTAAGAGTCAAATAACTTTGTAGTATACTTTGTTTTTCTGATGTTCCTGTCCAGTAGGTGAGTTATTTTTTTTTCTGGGTGTTGATAATTTGGTTGGTATTTATTCTTTCAAGAGGGTGCCAGTGTCCTGAGGCTTCCGTGTTCAATTCTTGGCTCTGTGATAGGATGTGGTGTCACTTATTTTTAAATGTGGCCAGAATTTGATGGCTCTCGTTTAGATTTTTAGTAGAAGTGGAAACTGGCCTAGTTCTGCCCTGCATGCCTTATTTGGTGTTTGTTTCTGCATTCTTAGGATGTTCCTTCAGAATTCTGCATGCAGGGTTTCAATTGGGTTTTTGTCCTATTTTTCAAAATCGTGATATGTTAGGGGACCCCACACTTCACTGCCATATAGAACAATGGGCTTGATTACCGATTGAAATATTTTGAGCCAAATTCTGATTGGTATTTTGATTTTAATGGCGTTTTTTTATGGCATAGAAAGCCCTTTTTCTTTCAATCCACTCACTGCCAAGCTGAAGTTTCCATTAGCACGGATTTTAAATCAAAGGTAACTATAATTTGTGACATGTTCTATTTTATTTTTTATCAAAGGTGAGATTGTGTTTGTTTCCCTGACCGTTTTTTTCCCTTTTGGAATGTTAATACTTTAATTTGTTTTGGTGTTAAAAGTCCAAGTTTGGCAGAACTTTTGCAGTATATCTGCTGCAGGCCCTCTGCTATTGGAGACAACAGATCCAGATCATCTGCAAATAGAAGACATTTTATTTTGGAATCATAAAGTGTGAGGCCAGGTGCTTTTGATTTTTCTAGTTGGTTTGCTAATTCATTGATATAGATGTAGAAGAGGGTTGGTGAGAGAGGACAGCCTTGCCTCATGCCCTGCCCTTGAGTGAAGTAGCTGGTTTGCTTATTTCCATTTGCTTATTTTAATTATCTCTCTCTTTCTCTCTCTCTCTCTCTCTCTCTCTCTCTCACACACACTCTATATCTTTGTCTTTCCTCCTGTTCCTCACACACACACACACACACACACACACACACACACACACACACACACACACACACACACACACACACAAATACACCCTCAGGAACATTTCATTCTGCAAAAGTGAATCATCAGCATGAAATCAGAGTGTCATTTCCTAGAAGGCCTGCCCTGCTCCAAGCAAACACAACATGCAGGAATGAGATAAACTGGAGACGGAGCACGAGATTCCCTTCAAATGAGAGAGAGAGAGACAGAGAGAGGGAGAGGGAGAGAGAGATATGGAAAGGGAGAAAGCGATTTGAAGGAATGATAGAAAGGACAGAGCGATAAAAAGAGAGGCAGAGAATAAAAAGGAGAAGAGGAGACCAGTTGGGAAATGAATCTTTACTCACTGGACAGTGAGCAGTGTAACCAGATGGTTGTTCTTGCATGAATCTTTACTCACTGGACAGTGAGCAGTGTAACCAGATGGTTGTTCTTGCATGAATCTTTACTCACTGGACAGTGAGCAGTGTAACCAGATGGTTGTTCTTGCATGAATCTTTACTCACTGGACAGTGAGCAGTGTAACCAGATGGTTGTTCTTGCATGAATCTTTACTCACTGGACAGTGAGCAGTGTAACCAGATGGTTGTTCTTGCATGAATCTTTACTCACTGGACAGTGAACAGTGTAACCAGATGGTTGTTCTTGCATGAATCTTTACTCACTGGACAGTGAACAGTGTAACCAGATGGTTGTTCTTGCATGAATCTTTACTCACTGGACAATGAACAGTGTAACCAGATGGTTGTTCTTGCATGAATCTTTACTCACTGGACAGTGAACAGTGTAACCAGATGGTTGTTCTTGCATGAATCTTTACTCACTGGACAGTGAGCAGTGTAACCAGATGGTTGTTCTTGCATGAATCTTTACTCACTGGACAGTGAGCAGTGTAACCAGATGGTTGTTCTTGCATGAATCTTTACTCACTGGACAGTGAGCAGTGTAACCAGATGGTTGTTCTTGCATGAATCTTTACTCACTGGACAGTGAGCAGTGTAACCAGATGGTTGTTCTTGCATGAATCTTTACTCACTGGACAGTGAGCAGTGTAACCAGATGGTTGTTCTTGCATGAATCTTTACTCACTGGACAGTGAG
The DNA here is from genome assembly GCF_046254945.1 of Alosa pseudoharengus. Lineage (NCBI taxonomy): Eukaryota > Metazoa > Chordata > Actinopteri > Clupeiformes > Clupeidae > Alosa > Alosa pseudoharengus. The sequence goes on along the minus strand of NW_027468718.1, from coordinate 45,669,629 downwards.
CAGTGTAACCAGATGGTTGTTCTTGCATGAATCTTTACTCACTGGACAGTGAGCAGTGTAACCAGATGGTTGTTCTTGCATGAATCTTTACTCACTGGACAGTGAGCAGTGTAACCAGATGGTTGTTCTTGCATGAATCTTTACTCACTGGACAGTGAGCAGTGTAACCAGATGGTTGTTCTTGCATGAATCTTTACTCACTGGACAGTGAACAGTGTAACCAGATGGTTGTTCTTGCTCTACATTGTTAGTGTCTAGTTGTTTGGTAGGACTAGTATGCTCGCAGGCCCTATGACTTTAACTATCACTCTTTCTCCTGAAGGGTGCCAGTTCATTCTATCCACCACTTCTCTCTCTGTGTCTGCTTCTGTTCCCCTTCTCTTCTCACACTCCTACTTGTTTTTTCCAGGACAGTTCCATTCATATTATCTATCTATCTATCTACTCTCTTTCTCAGCCTTATTTTCCCACAACCCTGCTCTCTCTCTTTCTCCCTCTCTCCATCGTTCTTTCTTCTCCTCTTCCTCCCCCTCTCTCCTTTCGCTCCCTCTTCCTTTCTCGCTCTCTCACTGTCTCTATCTCTCTTTCATTCACACACACACACACACACACACACAAACACACACACACGCACACACACAAACACTCACACAAACACAAACACACAAACACTCACAAACACACACACACACAAACACTCACATACACACCTACACATACACACACGCACATGCACACAAGCACACACACACACACATGCATGCACGCACACACTCACATATGCCCGCACGTACACACACACACACACACACACACACACACACACTGAAGATGCACTGATGTGATGGCAGAGATACAGCGATTGTGATAGCTTTGGAAACTCTTAAAGAGTTGAGCTGGGTCTTTTTTCTTTCTTCCTTTTTCTCCTTCTTTTGACCTGCTAGGCCTCAGAGGACCAGATGAAATGGGATCCATCTTTGCAATCTACCGGCGTGCCAACTCACTATAATAGCCGTTGTTGGAAGCTTGAGTAAATATGTGAATGACCTTGTCAGCCAGAGATATTGTGATGAAAACACCTAATTTTTTGCTTTTTAATTTTTAACTAGGTGGCGCTATACATGAAATAAGTGGTAATGGGATGGGTTGACATGCCCCCTTAAGACCAACATGCATAAAAAAGGTGGACCTCCTAGGCCCTACGGTTCTCGAGATATTCACAGAAAACTGTCTCCGGCCACCTACAGGCCAGTTGGTGTATAGTAACATAAATGAATTTATTGTGTGGCCCCCCATGAACGAAATTCCACAAAACTTGGCGTGCATACAGAGGGTGTCATAATGATCCTACACTTCCAATTTCGTGCAGTTTTGACTATGTTAGGTCACAGATACCTTCAATTACAACACCTCATTTTTACTTTTTTGTGTTTAACTAGGTGGCGCTATACATGAAATGAGTGGTTATGGAATGGGTTGACATGGCCCCTTGAGATCAACATACAAAAAAATTCTCAGAATTATGAACAGGCAAGATGGGGGTGGGGTTGTATAAAATGAATTTTACATGTGAAATCTATGAACTAATCATGTTTTGGTACTTGTTGTCTAGCAGATACCAGTGAGAATTGAGTGTGGATAATGCAATTTAGTGAGACAGTTAGAATCATATAGGCCTTTCAGCGTGATTTATTTTTGTGGAAAAAATGTGCTGGACTGGGCGGCGGTCATATTTTGTACCGCTCTGCGGTACATCTAGTTGAAAACGTATCCCCAAGAGACACAAAATACTATTTTCTGATTGGCTGGCAGAGGGCTATTAATTCTGTACATTGGGGCTCCTATGAAGTAGATCTGCTAAATAAAAATGTAATTAGCATCCCATATCAATGTAAACGATGATTGAACTGACAAGAAGCAGAGTTCACTGTAACATAGCAAACTACCCACCATCATTTCCATGAATGTAGTACGACAAATATAACAGGTCGGCCTCTTTTTAAACTGAACTGCATTTCCCTCTTTGTGCTATAAATGCCTATTGCTGACATACATGCCTGGCAACATGGGGGACAAAAAGAATAACAAAGGTGTTCCAATAAACCGAATTAATTAACATGGTGGAGAAAACTCTTTCTGCATCGGGGAGGGCTTTGCGTCCGTCTCCTCCATTATTTCTGCATACCTCGGCAGATGTTAAGCCTTACATAAATTCTCATGTCAAATTCATTAAGTGGTTTTAATACTGTCCTGTAGTGAGAATAAATATCAGCTATTAGGTACTTAAGGTCATGGGGTCAAAGGTCCATGTCAATGTTCTCCCTCAGTATCTTATCTATATAGTTTTCAATTTTTTGTCTTGTAGCACTTGACACACCTGACAATTCAAGCTCATAAAGTTAGTTACTTTTAAAAGATTTAAACTTTTAATGTTCTAAGGGGATGATGAAATTTTTTTTTCCGACTTCAGACATTTCCAGAGGGGATCGTGAAAGAGAAAAGTTGGATCCAACACTTAGGTTGGTCACAATGTGGCATACTACTGCAAGAAAAAGGAAAAATGGGTTTACATTTCATTCTGTCTTTCCAAAAGGGTAATGAAATTACTATTTTTATGGACAAATCTACTTAGGTCAACTTTAGAGCTGAATATAGGGAATTGCCCAAGGGATATCATCGGGCACCCTCCCTATTCTTATGGAGTAACCCCTAGGCAACAATAAACAGCAAAGAAAAAAACTTTAACTAACAAAACCAGGTTCATCAAAATTCTGGCCTTTGGCTCCCGGACTATGATAAGCAGCTTATTGTCATGGTTATAGGTAGTATATTTAACTGAGTGATGAAATTTTGGCTTATTAGCGAAGAAATGACTGTGAAATGATTTTTCTTAAGTATTTTTGAAACACTCTAAATACAATCCCTCAAAGTATTTTTGTTGCAAACTACATTAGACTTGTTCCAATCATGCAAAATACAAAGCACAAACTACGCTAAAGTAATTGAATATGTATCTACAGTATGATGACATCTTCACTATGCTTTCTGTGTAACTATGCAGTACACCTAGCATTTTCTCTGTGTGGTTTCATCCACACACACAAACCTCTTGTCTGTGTGTGTGTGTGTGTGTGTGTGTGTGTGTGTGTGTGTGCGTGCTGTACGCAAGTGTTTAGTGTCATCTACATACTTTTATTGTTGACATTCCCTGATGCATAGCGAACATTCCTGTGGGCTATGCCAGGAACCACAACACAGGTAAGTGTTTAAATGTGTGCTGGAACACACACACACACACACACACACACACACACTAACACACACTCACACACACACACACACACACACACACACACACACACACGCCAGCATGTAGGATCAGTGTGTCCTCTTTGGGGGAGATAAGAAGCAGCTGAATGTATGCATTGTGTGTGTGTGTGTGTGTGTGTGTGTGTGTGTGTGTGTGTTTGCTTTCATGTGTGTGTTTGTTGCTATCTCGTTTCCCCCCTTTTTTTATTGTACTTATCTTTTTTTTTCTTCTCTCAGAAGTAAGACAGATGGGAACAGGTCCTCCAAAGGGTTGAGTCCTTAATCAGAGGTAAGGTTTCCCATGGTGTAGGAAAGTAAGACAGATGGGGACAGGTCCTCCAAAGGGTTGAGTCCTTAATCAGAGGTAAGGTTGGGGACAGGTCCTCCAAAGGGTTGAGTCCTTAATCAGAGGTAAGGTTTCCCATGGTGTAGGAAAGTAAGACAGATGGGGACAGGTCCTCCAAAGGGTTGAGTCCTTAATCAGAGGTAAGGTTGGGGACAGGTCCTCCAAAGGGTTGAGTCCTTAATCAGAGGTAAGGTTTCCCATGGTGTAGGAAAGCCCCCTGACATGTTCTTTCCTTTCCTTTGTTTCTGATCCAAAAACTAAAACTATGTCAGTAGGTGTGTGGTGTGGGTGATTGATTTGTTTTCAATCCACCAATAAAAATCCACCTACACACCATGCAAATCTATATCAGGCATGATTTGTTGCTTGAAAATGTACTCAGCATATCACTTTGTATTATATATCATTTGTATGTTTTGTATATCATTGATACAAGTACAGTGCAGTATAATGTAGCATATTGTAGGACAGGACATTGCAGTATACAATGGATAGTTTACGTTAGTATACTATAGGATAGGGTAGGATAAGATAGTATGGCAGTTTAGTGTAATAGATGTAGTATAGTTGCAGGTAATAATTGTACACTATAATAATTGTAGACTATAAATCTCGCTCGCTCATTACAGTATACAGTGAATATAGTATACTATAGTATACTTAAGCAATAAGCACTGAGAGGCCGCTGCACATTGTACACAACACCGCTCCTTAGCTGTTCTAAAACCACTGTAACTTACAGACTCGAGTGGCTTATTGCTTTAATAAAACGGTTAGCACATCTACCTGCCAAGATTTCTGAAAATAATGCAATGGCAACGAGAAATATAACGATTTATTCATAGATAATCATTCTTCTGCCAATAAATATGTTCTCTTCTATCAGAATTGTTGTCAAGCAACGTCGAGACGCAGCAACTCTAACTTCTGTATCATATTGTGGTAGCGCAGTAATATAGAATGAAATGCGGTCAACATGAAGGGTTGTGCTGGATTATACAACGGCATCAAACGTGATTCAGCCAATCTTAATTAAGGACCGGAACTATCCGTTTTAGAACGTCGAGTATAGTAGAGTATAGTAGAGTATATTATAAGATAGGATAGGATAAGATAGGATGGCAGTATAGTGTACTAGCTAAAGTATATATAGTATATAGCCGCAGGTAATGAGTATAGACTAGAGGTACAGTGTTATACGCACATGGCAGGCTTGCCCTGCCTGTGGTTTCCTATATAGCATTGCGCAAGCCACAGCACTCAGACACCATGCCACTCATGTACTTAATCACAGCGGGTTACACACACACACACACACACACACACACACACACACACACACACAGACAGACATTACACATGCACATTACACACACACCAGCTGCCAGAATAGCACAGTGTCTGGCCCATGCCCATGTCTATGCCCGAGTGAGTGTATAAGTATGCACGTGTGTGTGTGTGTGTGTGTGTGTGTGTGTGTGTGTGTGTGTACACGTGCATGTATGTGTATGTGTGTGTGTCGTTGCGAACTCTGCGAACTGTGACTATGCCACGCTCCTGCCCTCGTGCCCACCCCACCCCCGTGCCCCCGTCCGCGCCATGCCCCTGCGCCCGCGCCATGCCCCTGCGCCCGCGCCTAGCTTAATTCATTAATGCTGAGGAAGGCGAGGCCCTGCAGCACACCGCCGCCGAGACCATGAATCAACATGTTTACCCAACACTCCACTGGATCCCGAGGCCCTTATCTACACTCACCGCTCCACACTCTCTCTCTCTCTCTCTCTCTCTCTCTCTCTCTCTCTCTCTCTCTCTCTCACTTACTTTGTTGTTCCATCCCACCTGGGATTAGCAGGCCACACCTCAGTGTGTAGTGCTGCTACGTGTTCTGTGTTTTTCTCCCCTGAGTCCCTCCCCTCCCTCCGCCCTCAGCTGGACGGCGTTTGCCTAAAAAAGGTGCCATCGGGCATATCAAGGGTGTGTGTGTGTGTGTGTGTGTGTGTGTGAGTGTGTAGTAGAGCAGATTAGAGTCATGAGAGAGAGCGAGAGAGCGAGAGAGAGAGAGAGAGAGAGAGCTTGGGCGGTTTCTAAACATGGCTTGACTGAGGTAATGGCGTCCGGTGGATTCCACTGGCCTTACCTAATGGGCCGCGGTGACGGTGAGCAATGCCTCCGCTATCTCAGCCACTTCCTCCTGGTCACCACATGTGCATCAGCTGATGGCAGACCTCCCCCACTCCACAAACACACACACACACACACACACACACAGGGCTTGGGCCCTCTGCCCAGAGATTAGCCTGGGCAGAGAGTGCTGTGGTAGTGGTATGGTATTGTGTGTGTGTGTGTGTGTGTGTGTGTGTTTGTCTGTGTGTGTGTGTGTGTGTGTGTGTGTGTGTGTGTGTCTGTCTGTGTGTGTGTGTGTGTGTGTGTGTGTCTGTCTGTGTGTGTGTGTGTGTGTGTGTGTGTGTGTGTGTGTGTGTGTGTCTGTGTGTGTGTGTGTGTGTGGGGGGGGGTTGCAGTGAGGGGAATGAGGGTTGTTTTTGGACAAGGCTCAGCTACAGTGCTCTGAGATGAGGGGAGACTCAGCTGACTGCTGCTCTGCTCTGCTCTCTTTCTTTTTCTTTCTGTCCATCCATCTCTGTCTCCGTCTCTCTGTTTGTTTTCCTCTCGCCATGACTGTTTCTTCTGTTCTTTCTCTTATTTGCTCTCTCTCTCTTTCTTAACCCCCCCGCTCCTCTCTCTCTCTCGTCCTCCCTCTCTCCCTCCCTCCCTCCCTCTCTCCCTCTCTCGTGTGTCTTGGAGCATATCCGTGTCCATTAAGCGGATCTCAGAGACTCAGTGGAGTTTGAAACTGGTGATATGGGCTGATTTGACTTTTAAAGGTTCCAAATAAACATATTCTCCTCTCTATCTCTCTATCTCTCTCTCCATCTCTTTCTCCCTGGGTGGGTTAGCGGTTATGGCTTGGGAGCATCCAGCCTGGTCTGGGCTGATGAGCTATGATTCAGAGGCACTTTGAATGCAGACAGGCAGAAAAAAAAAAATTTCCAAACAGACTCCAAACAGACACAAACTCTTGGGAAGGGAAGGTCGGCATGACGTGACGTGAAATCCCAAACAAAGTTCCCCAGGAGACGCACGGTGTATGAGTGATGGAGCGCCGTGGGTGGAGTAGCTGTAGAGACGGCTGACGTAGCGCAAGGTGAGGTGATGTGGTGGGAGGCATGGCCAGGGTGGAGGTATGTCTCAGTCTAAATATAGCCACGATCACCTTTTTTTATTGTAGTCATCTCGGAGACTTTGGGTGCATTATTTGGGTATCAGTGTTGATGTAGGGTCGGGTTTCTACAAGTTTGCTGTTGGGAATTCTCACCGGCCGGCTGGAAAATCCCCGTCATCTGGGATGATGGACGGTGTTTAGACGCCAACTCAGGAAACACAACCTACACGGGGCCCGATAAAAACGCAGAAGGGCCAGAATTTATTACACAGGGAAATTTGACAATTTATTTTTGATTCTATTTTCAAGAGGCCAGATGTGAATTGAAGTGATGCCAGTAGCCCTGACCTCTGGTTCACCCCTCTCTGCTCACCACATGGGTACATTTTTTAATGTCGTAGTTGGTTTATCCTGGCTAAGTGGTGATGAGCGAGAAGCTAATCCACGTCTTTGCGCTTAATCAGCGTGTTGAACCCCCGGTCTGGACAGGGCTGACACACCACCGATTCACCAAGATCTGCCCTGCAGTCATGTTGACCTGCCCTTTCCGAGCCAGACAGTGACTGTGAGACCTGTGAGCAGCATGTTCCGGTATTCGGTT
>NW_027468718.1:45654653-45657153 GCF_046254945.1 Alosa pseudoharengus | reverse complement strand
AGATTCTCAGGAACCAGTCCAGATTCTTATTCATGTTCCCAGGCATAATCACTCAGTGTGTCTGTCATGTTTCTCTACAAACACAACACAAAGGACATTTGATCGCCTATAGCGACCCGTTTTAGATCCTTATCCTGGAGCCTTATCTAAGAGTGCACAGACTTATCCAACTTTCCACTGAATCCCATTCCCACTGAACACTGCAACAAGGCCGCACAGTGACCTGTTCACACAATCTGATGCCCAAATCTGAACTCACACTGACAGAGCAAGACAAGATTGTGCACTTCCCAGGCGCCTCTGAAATGACAAGCAGTTGGAGTACTAGATCCTTAGTATTTAAAAATGCATCCTTCCACATACAGTCACTGTCCCAAGCTGTCCCACTGAAAACAACAAAGTGGTCGCATGTTGACCTAGTATAGTATAAGTATAAGTATATATACTCTTTTGATCCCATGAGAGAAATTTGGTCTCTGCATTTATCCAAATCCGTGAATTAGTAAAACACACTCAGCACACAGTGAACACACAGTGAGGTGAAGCACACGCTAATCCCGGCGCAGTGAGCTGCCTGCAACAACAGCGGCGCTCTGGGAGCAGTGAGGGGTTAGGTGCCTTGCTCAAGGGCACTTCAGCTGTGCCTACTGGTCGGGGTTCGAACCGGCAACCCTCCGGTTACAAGTCCGAAGCGCTAACCAGTAGGCCACGGCTGCCCCAAAGATTAGAGTGTTGATTTTTTTGACCCCGACGTGATTTGAACACGCAACCTTCTGATCTGGAGTCAGACGCCGTTGCGCCAGTAGGTCCCCACACACTCACTGACAATCGATTTTTCCTTAAGAACAATCAAAACATTAACTAATCGCCATCCCTCCCTTGCACACACACACACACACACACAGACCAAGCCAGATGCGGCTGCTGTCCCGGATGTGGGCCGAGACCAAGCCAGATGCGGCTGCTGTCCCAGATGGCGATTTCTGTGGAATGGCCCTAACATGCATCTTCTGTGGGTACTTTGTGTTGGGTTTCGTTTGTTTGTGTTGTGGGGCTTTGTCCCCCCCTCCTGTACATATTTCTACTGTATAATCCACACTTTTTTCTTTAATCCCTCATAGTTTCTGGGATTTATATTCTTCGCTGTGATCTAATCTGCGCTTCAAGGACCCACCTGAAACGCCTTCAAGTCAATGGCATTCCAGCCGGTATGTAACACAAGCATGGTTTATGGGGACGCATTCCATTGAAACCATCCATTACGTCTTACGACTTGTTGTTTCCAGAAACAAAAACAAAATGACAGGAAAGCGAGTCAGGGATATGTTTTAAAAGGTGCTATTGACCCAGCTAGTGTGTGGGGCTCAGTGTTCAGACGGACTTACGTGAAGTACCGTACCGGTGTCATTTCCCAAATATTCACAAAGGTTTTATAAAGCATTCATAGAGCCCTATCGTGCCTTAAGTTATTAGGTATAAAGTTATAACGCATTCATAAAGCCTCGCAATGAATGTGTTATATCGTGCCTTAAGTTATTAGGTATAAAGTTATAATGCATTCATAAAGCCTCGCAATGAATGTGTTCATATTACTGTCTTTAAATAATGTGTTACCAACATCTCTTACACAGAGAGTGAGGCATCCCACTGTTATATTAGTGATCGAGGAGCTTTGGTCTGGTGTGCCGCCGCAAACGGTCTATCTCAGAGTCAGATATTCATAAAGATGTACAAGGCCTTGCAACACATAGAGATTAGAATGATTGCATAAAGAGTGCAGCAAGGAGCTGGGCTAGCATGCAGTTGCCTGACAAGTTGTGAGTTCAATTCCTGGCTTCCACTGTTGTGCCCTTGAGCAAGGCACTTAACCCTGAGTTGCTCTGAGATTGGCCCTTGTAATATATTTGACACATGTATAGTCACTTTTGATAGAAGTGTCTGCTAAAAGATTAAATGTAGATAAATGGAAATGGAATATAAATAGATAAGCCCTCTAAATATACTTTTTAATCACCACACAGATGTTTCAGAGCATTCTTCTATATTCACTGGCATGGCAATACATTTTTTTTATTTTTTATTTTATAAATAAATCAAAATGTGGAGGACTGTCTTATTTCTTATTTCTGTCATATTCAGTTTCAGCACCCAGGTCTCAGTCTGTTCTATTCTGTTTTGATATCAAATGACATCATAGCCAGAACATAAGGCCACATGCAAGCTCGCTGATGCACAACAGTAGCAGAGTTCATGTGTCTCTCGTAGCTAATCAGTGGCAAACATCGTAGTTTCAAGTACCACAGATCCTATCTCCACACACATACTTGTGTTTCCTCGTCACCTCTAAAAAACGGAAATATATGCCCGAGCAGCGGTCAGCGGGCAGCGCACGTGGGCATCGCCGAGTCTGTTCCCCTCAGGGTTTTAAAGAAGGTCCAATCCCCCGCGGGCAGGGAGGGTGGGAGAAAGGATCACCGATCCATAGCATAGCAGGATGTGG
>NW_027468718.1:45647153-45649653 GCF_046254945.1 Alosa pseudoharengus | reverse complement strand
TGATGTGCAATCTGTCAATATTTTTTTCTACGAGCTATTGTTATGGTGGCTAAGTAGTTTTGTCTATTGTGGTTTTCTGGGCAATGTGTTCAGAGATGGCCATTCATGGACTTGTGTTTTTGGGAATTTTAGTGTCAATAAAAATCTCAGCAACTTCCCGTCACTCTAAGCAGGCCTGTCAGACCATAGACTGTTCTATATATACAGTCTATGTGCCAGAGAGTGGGATGGAGAGGACACACTAACCACGGTGAAAAAAAGGGCAACATTTCAATCTAAAAACCCAAACACACAGGTGTGAGACATAAACAACAATACTTCATGTATAGCACACTTACATACGCTGGGTTAGCATCATGTGGCCAACAAATATCAATATCAACATACGCTGGTATAGACCCTTCCAGCTGCAACAAACATGTGCTTTCCGAAGGCATTCCGGTGGCACAGAAAGCAACATTGAGCTAATAGTAAGTTGGGGGAAAAACAAATTGTAGAGCATTATCTAAATTCTAATTCATTTTCATTTCAAAGTATCTGCGTTGATGTTGAACATTTCAACCGGAAATCCTCTAGGAACAGATTAAGAGGGTCTACAGTCTATAATATATTATGCTTTAATGACACTAATGAACAAAGAACTACACATGCACATGTTATTGTAATGCACATGTTGGTGAACTACATGTTTGATTCCTGAGGCTTATACGTAATGTTTTATATCTGATAGTGATGGTGTTGGTTTTGGAGGCTGACGGTTGATTCCGGCCTATAAGTGTGTTCTCATGTATGCAAGTGACAGTGTTACTTCTGGATGGGGAAGGTTGATTCAGGCTTAATTATTGTCAGGTGCAATGATCTCACAGTGTTAGCCTCTCAAAATCAGCCGTGCCAAGAGGTTAATGACAAGTGAGCGTGTTAAAAGTCCTCAAGAGAGCTCTTCACGAGGTATTGCCCTCGACGTTTGTGTATGTGACTGCCTGTGTGTGTGTGTGTGTGTGTGTGTGTGTGTGTGTGTGTGTGTGTATGCGTGTGTGTGTGTGTGCGTGTGTGTGTGTGTGTGTGTGTATGCGTGTGTGTGTGCGTGTGTGTGTGTGTGTGTGCGTGTGTGTGTGTGTGCGTGTGTGTATGCGTGTGTGTGTGTGTGCGTGTGTGTGTGTGTGTGTGTGTGTATGCGTGTGTGTGTGTGTGTGTACAGCATGTACATGTACACACACTTGAGGCCACGTCACTTTAATTTGTTCAATCCCTCACTTGTTCTTCTCTCACACGAACTGAGATTCTGTCTGGATGGCAAATCCACCCCTTCTCAGAAAGAGTTCATATTTACATACAAAACCCCCTTTTTATCATCAGTCAAGGCTCGTTTGTTTTTTTTTTTCTTCCTTTCTGTGGTTGGCTTCACAAAAACCTCAGTCGACATCCAAGGCTTGTACAGCTTGCTCCTAATTACTGTAATTGCCTCGCCACATTAAAAATCGAACAGGCTCCTTTGCAATAAGGAAAAGCGTGTTCACAGAGACAGCTCGCGTTTGATCTTGACACTTATGAAAACCCTCAGCTTCTTCAGATGTCAACAATGGAGCTACGGCTCGACAGAATAAACACAAATCTAGCTTTGAAGAGGCACGACTCATGACGCCTGTCTCAAACTCATTTTTCCATTTCTTTGTGTGTATGTTTGCGTGTGAGTGTATGTGTACAGTATGTATGCATGTGTGTGTGAATATATTTGTTTGTGTGGGTGTGTGTGTGTGTGTGTGTGTGTGTGTGTGTGTGTGTGTGTGTGTGATGGCTTTTGTGGTGAGAAGAAAAACTATTTTCCTGTTTAGAAGAGCGATGGCAAAATAATAAGTAAGTGCTGGGAGTGAGAACTCTGACATATGCCATCTCTCAGGGAGTCACCACGGCATCTTACAAACAAGGTTTGTGTTCATGGGCACGCATCATCAGCACACAATCAAGCCACCAATCCATTCACCCCCCCCCCCCCTACTCACACACACACACACCACCCTCCGCGCAAATTGCCATTTAATTTCATGGAGACTTGCTACATCTGCGGGGCCGTTGACGAGCCCGGAACGTGCAAACAACACGATTCATCGCCGTAATTGGAAATAAACAAATTGTCAGGACATTACGCAGATGCATTCCTCTGCCTTCTTCTCTCCCCCTCTCTCTCTCTCTCTCTCTCTCTCTCTCTTTCTATCTCTCCATACCACACCCTCTCTCCTTCCATTTCTTTCTTTCTCCTTTCATTTGTCTTCCCTTCTGCCTACACCCTTTTTACATCTCTCTCTCTCTCTCTCGGTCGTGTCTGTATGAGCCAGGCTGTAGTCATTATCATGAGAACAGGTGCCCAGAAAAAGCCACTGGGCTGGGATTGTATCGACCCCAGCAGCTGTCATTGGCTCCAATACACACCCACTGCATTTTGCCATGTTCTTTTTTCGTCCTCTCCTCCTCTTCTCATGTATTCCTTTTCTCTCTCTCTCTC
>NW_027468718.1:45629653-45642153 GCF_046254945.1 Alosa pseudoharengus | reverse complement strand
TGGTGCTGTTGGGCATATTAAGGCAATGTCTCCACAGCAGGAAGGGGAGGGGAGGGAGGGGGAATTCCACCTCTGAATGAAATCAGGAACCAGTAAAATAACTGACCATGTATGGTGTCCTATGTCAGACATTCGGCTAAGGGACAATCAGTATCTTTTTTAGAATTAATCGTGAATTGACCACGTAAAGCTGCTTTATGTAGAGCTGCTCTCTGTACCAAGGGAGAGATTTATGAGTCAGATTTTGTCCTGCATAAAAACGTTGAGCCTGACTGGTAAAGGAAGTGAACGATAGCACTAAAGCCCACAGTGTGTTTCCAGAGGAGCATACTGTATACTTATCAAATGTATACCTCGTACATGCATTATATATACCATAAGTCAGTGTGTTTCCAGAAAAGCATACTGTATACTTATCAAATGTATACCTCGTATATGCATTATTTATACCATATGTCAGTGTGGGCCAAAGTGTCTGCCAAAGGAATTAATGTAAATATTTTTCTCTGTTAATACATACAGATAAAGGATAAAGGATGTGGCTCATTCAGAGTTTTTGGTTGTAGCTGTGTGTGTGTGTGTGTGTGTGTGTGTGTGTGTGGGGGGGGGGGGGTTGTGGTAGGTCCCTTGGCATTACAGAATGGGTAGGTGAACATGACTACTCTCTCAAGCAAATGGCGTTTTGAAAACACAGACAAGCACGCACTGGGAAGTATTAGAATACCCACAGATCAAGTCTGATCCAAAGCAAAATGGTCATGGAAAGCACACCATCTTCTCTGTGAAACGCCAAACCCGTCAGATCCTGAGGGAAAGAATCAAAAGGGAAAGTGAATGAGGAGTTGTGGCAAATTATAGGAAGAAATGTCAAAAGTACACATAGACACACGTACTGTACGTCTGGGGAAATGCACACAGATATTGTTGAGGTTTCTTCTCTATTGACTTTTCTTTTTTGCAGATTTCCCCTTGAAGCTACTGTATGCCATGTGTTCCCTATGGGCTTTGGGCCTGGGGCTCTATGAAGTGCCCCAAGACAATGTACTAAATGCACCATTTAAACAATGATGAATGAAACGCTGCTGTAGACCAAGGTCATTAGTTAAAATATAGTTTCATGTATTCCCAACTGTAAGTCTATTGCATTTTACTGTAAGTAAATCTATTATAATCTATTGTAAATAGTTAAAATTAAAAGTATAATTGTTTAAATGATCGCTTCCTTGTCTGTCGAGGGGGCCCATCATGCTCAGCACTTACACGTAAATTAGTGTAAAGATCAACTAGCTCCCAAAGCAGTCAGATTTCTCAACCTACAGTAGGTCACACAGTGCAAACAACGTGTTACAAGATAGGACACACACAACAAGAGGCAGACACTGGCAAGTCTAGAGCCCTGTGTGATGTAGAAAAGCCTCTGAACTCAACAGTAGTTTTAGTGCAATCACCCAACATTACATCTAATTTAGCGATGAAAACCTGCCAACATTACAACATTACGATGTTAATGATGAAAAGCTGAAAAGCTTCTCTCTCTCTCTCCTCTCTCTCTCTCCTCTGTGTGTGTGTGTGTGTGTGTGTGCCAGCAGGTACAATGGGCCGTGCGAGCGCTGACAGGTCCAGGTGTGAAGATGGGGGATGTGGTGCAGCAGTAGTTGGGGACGGGAGTTCAGAGTTCGGAGAGGAGGCGAAGCGGCCTGCATCACCCCCATGTGTTAGCGGCCTGTATCACCCCCATGTGTTAGCGGCCTGTATCACCCCCATGTGTTAGCGGCCTGTATCACCCCCATGTGTTAGCGGCCTGTATCACCCCCATGTGTTAGCGGCCTGCATCACCCCCATGTGTTAGCGGCCTGTATCACCCCCATGTGTTAGCTGCCTGTATCACCCCCATGTGTTAGCTGCCTGTATCACCCCCGCCTGTATCACCCCCATGTGTTAGCGGCCTGTATCACCCCCATGTGTTAGCGGCCTGTATCACCCCCATGTGTTAGCTGCCTGTATCACCCCCATGTGTTAGCGGCCTGTATCACCCCCATGTGTTAGCGGCCTGTATCACCCCCATGTGTTAGCGGCCTGTATCACCCCCATGTGTTAGCCGTGGAAGGCAACTGGAGGAGTGTGTGTGTGAGTCTGTGTGTGTGTGTGTGTTGGGGGGGGGGGGTGTAGGTGACGGAGGTTCCTCATATGAGCCTCTCTTTTATCCACCCCTGTGGTTGCCGTGGAGACATATGGCCCATAAAACACAACTGTGAAAGTACATGGTGAAACCTATCCTCCCCGCAAAACACACAGGCACACACACATGCTAAATATTACAAGAGCTCCAGGTTCCAAAACATAAGATGTGAAAAGTGCAGTAGCAAAAGTGTAAAGCTTTTCTTTTGAAAGGTTTTCAACAATACATTCATAAATTAAAATAAAAATGTCTTGTGTGTGTTGTGTAATTGCTGTACCAAATGAATGCCTCACAGAACAGAACACTCGTCACATGGCAAGTTTTTCATGCCTCTGGGATCAGAGTGTAAAATATCCTTCCAGGCCTGTGATCTACCAAGCACTCTCAACTAATTTTATCCATGGCGCCTTTTAATTACCAGACACACACTTTCCAGAACTAAACTTTATCAGTGAGTGTCCCGTACGGAGTTGCTGAAACTCCACTGACACTCCATGTCAAAACTCCATGTCCATGCGATAAACTCCATGTCAAAACTCCGTGTCCATGCGATAAACTCCATGTCAAAACTCCATGTCCATGCGATAAACTCCATGTCAAAACTCCATGTCCATGCGATAAACTTTTGACTGTAATGTATTAGTTGGAGAGAAATGAGAAAACGCTGATAGCTGGTGATTAAGATTAAGGGTTGTAGAACAGTTAGACTTATGATTATGTAAAAAAAACACAACATCAAAGTCTCTGCACTGAGAATTACACTGGGTGTTGCATAGTACTTACAGACATTGTAGCAAAGCCTAGATTATTATATAACTATCACAGAAAATGTGGAACTGATATCTTATGTGGTTAATCCTTTCCCTAGAAAGCGCCTGACTACAAAAAAAGAGTTCATGCACTCATCATGGATAGAATGATTTAAAGATTCAGTCACTACCTAACCAAATTGGTACTGTAGTTAGTCAGTTAGTTGAAATACTTGGGTATTCACAGAAATACACAGAAATAAAAGTGGACAAGCACAAGGCAGTGTTCAAAATGGGCCCTGGAGCAGCGTCACTGCAGTCCCATCACAACTGTACACACAGGGCCAGTTCAACACTGTACACACAGGGCCAGTTCAACACTGTACACACAGGGCCAGTTCAACACATCAGAACTGTACACATCACAACTGTACACACAGGGCCAGTTCAACACTGTACACACAGGGCCAGTTCAACACATCACAACTGTACACATCACAACTGTACACACAGGGCCAGTTCAACACATCAGAACTGTACACATCACAACTGTACACACAGGGCCAGTTCAACACATCACAACTGTACACACAGGGCCAGTTCAACACTGTACACACAGGGCCAGTTCAACACATCACAACTGTACACACAGGGCCAGTTCAACACTGTACACACAGGGCCAGTTCAACAAGCTGTTGAGAGCAACAAAGATTCTCTATGGGCCAGGAGGAACGCCTTTGAAGGTAAAAGGAAAATGTGCAGCCACTCTGAGTAAGGACAAAAAAAGCACACAAGAGGAAGTTTACTGTGTGTTGTAGATGCGCTACGTACTGTACGCCATTCCTTGGTGGACTATAGCCGCCATGACACTCCGGCTGGTCGCCAGCAGGGTTGGGTCAGATTACTTTGAAATGTAATCCATTACTGACTACAAATTACATGGCAATATTTGTAATCAGTAACGTAATCAATTGGATTACCAAAAACGTGTAACATAATCTGATTACTTTAGGATTACTTTTAGATTACTTCAATAAATATGTCTCTTAAGTAAAAGACACCACCACTGAATTGATGAAAGAATTATCATTCTATTTTTCTCTTTATTATTTCATTACATCTAAGAAACCTCTTTGCTCTGAGTAAAGCATTCCTGTTTGAATTAACTGATCTTTTCCTCCAAAAATCTTAATGTAGCCTCTTGTTTTAGTGTTACCATTTACTTTGAGGTCACCAGGTCCCATTGTCTGAAAAAACCCCAAAACGAATACATTTCTATAGCTATAGAAATGTTCACCCCATCCCAAAATTGATCACTTAGTCATCATGGATCACTATTCTCCAAACATGCACAACTCAGCTTAACCTTTATAAGGGCACACCTGGACAATGAATTTAGCTTTCGCTGGATTTTTTGGACCCAGGGACATGGCCTGATATTGAATGACACCATGTCCATTTCAATTGTGGGGGTGAGAAAATTATTCGCTTGGGATGTTTTTCAACCAGGCGGACCTGGTGACTTTCTGAAAGTAAACGGTAACACTAAAGAGGCTACATTAAGATTAGGAGGAAAAGATCAGGCAGTGTGCCGAGCGACCTGCCCCAATAGTAAATAAGTTAGTAAGCAAGTATAGATACTCTTTTGAGGGAGGGAAATTTGGTCTCCCAATCCGTGAATTAGTGAAGCACACAGAGCACACAGTGAACACACAGTGAACACACAGTGAGATGAAGCACACAATGAGCACACAGTGAGGTGAAGCACACACCAACCCGGAGCAGTGAGCTGTCTGCTACAGCGGCGCTCGGGGATCAGTGAGAGGTTAGGTGCCTTACTCAAGGGCACTTCAGCCGTGGATGTGGGCATGGGAGAGCAGTGCTGATGTGCAGAATGATAAAATGTAATCAGATAATCCCCAACAATGTAACTGTAATCTGATTACACAATTTTTTTATTGTAATCTGGGCTGATTATAGTTACTTGATTTTTGTAATCTGATTACGTAATCCAGATTACATGTAATGCGTTACTACCCAACCCTGGTCGCCAGACTGAATAACCTCAGCCTGGATACCAAAGAGCAGTGTTGGGCAAGTTACTTTTAAAAAGTAATTAGTTACAGTTACTAGTTACTTCTTCCAAAAAATAACTAAATTACTTACTCAGCTACAAAATTATAAAAGTAACTAGTTAATTAGATGCATATGCATAGATGCATATCCTGGATCCATGAAATAACTGGCCTTTAAAAATAAACATATGCCTGCCTCTATTGTAATTTAACATTGGGGTGCCAATACTTATGACCCTGTATTTTAAGGAAGAACATTTATTTATTTATGATACATTATTCATTCACAAAGAAAATTGGTGTCCTTAAAGGTTGGATATTTCCTATTTTTTTTACTTAAGGCATTAAGATCAATTTCCAAAAGATGATTCCTCTTTTTAGTCAACTTTAGCAGAGGTGCCAATAATTCTGGAGGGTACTGTAGATAATATGTTTATACAGTGGATCGATACAAATAACAAAATAGATGTTTTGGAACTTTGGATATTTATTTGCCCCTCAAGTAGGCCCTATATTGGGCGTCTATATAGTTCGATAACGTCTACAGACACGGTAGGGCTACCCCTCCTCTGACCCTCTCCCTCTGA
This sequence comes from Alosa pseudoharengus, assembly GCF_046254945.1. Taxonomy (NCBI): domain Eukaryota; kingdom Metazoa; phylum Chordata; class Actinopteri; order Clupeiformes; family Clupeidae; genus Alosa; species Alosa pseudoharengus. The sequence goes on along the minus strand of NW_027468718.1, from coordinate 45,636,563 downwards.
CAGGGAAGCTACACCAGGCGCATAACTAAAGCGTTCCGTAAGTGACGCGTAAAATCCATTTTAGATGAATTGTCTACTTTTTTCAAACGTACGCGCCACTATCACGTCTAAATGGCAGCATATCAGGGGCGGAGCCAGACATTTGTAACATTGGGGGCTTAGCCCGGTGTCACACACAGGAAGGCTAGGGGGGTCCGGGTGCATGCCCCCCAGGCAGAACATTTTGAAAAAGAAAACCCTTAAATAATGACTTCTAGTGAATTCTGTGTAAACTAATGGACACATTGAGACTTTAAAAATGTGACTCAAGGTATATCTGACTGGCACTTTGGGTCTTTCAAGGCCTATCTATAGGCCTATCTGATCAGCATGCACTTAGTTAATTAAGCGTTTTTTATGAGTTATGGTTTGTTTATTATAGGCTAATATACTATGTTGAGATAACCCTGATGGGATGCTACCTTGTCCCAATACATTTTTACTTTGAACTCTGGCCAAAGTAGCCTTATGGTCAGGTTTAGCACAGCCCCACACATTGTGAACCCACTTATTATAATGTTCAGTGGAACACATGAAGCTAAATTTAATCCAGGGCTTAAAATTCATTTTTCAAAATGGGGGGGAATTCCCCCCTTCAGTGCTCCGTATAGGGGGACTAAATCAGTTGGAGGGGGGGATACATTTTACAAACTGAAATCGCATTTTCCTTAATGGCCTACAGGCGTCAAAGAGAGAACACTTACACTTACATGATTTTGGTTTCAATTTTCTAATTGGAGTAAGTCTTTGTGACAACACGTCATGATACATTTGATAATGTTTGATCGTTGTTTTGGTATGAAGCATATTTTACGTAATGAATGCGCACTCTAGAAAGTGAAAGTAGCCTAGGCTATAACCTAGCTGTCTGTGCATGTCCGCAGTTAATTACGTTCCTCAAATGGAGAACACATCAATCCTATGGTATTTTTTGCCCTAAAATGCATGAAACATGCAAGTTCAAAATTACGGTAGCCACGTACATCTCCGTTTCATAGGCCTATTTGCCTAGGCTAGGCCTACTACAATAAATTAATTGAATGAACTCAACTGACAACAGGTAAATCTACTGATATTCTGTCATTGAGATTATGAATACAGTAGTCTACAACAAACTTTCTGTCTTTCTGAAGTTTATTTTTGAATTCCGGGGTACAGTAGGCCTAGCCTAATTGAGTGTCCCAGTGACTTCCGTTTTACTTCCGCTACAAGGGACCTACCTTTCAAAAAAATATGAACGGGAGTTAATGGAGAGATAACAATTATTTTTTGGTCCAGTTTGAATTGTGCCACGAATCACATATGATGTGTGTGAATTTAAAAGATAATTTTTCACGTCAAGAAAGTACTGTTGTTCGATAGACTTCAAAAGTTATGTTGGTTTTGTGCGAATCCGCTCAGTGGACTACATCTCTCGTCTCGAACGATGTACGTCACCAACGTAATTCAACGATAAGATTAGCTGTTATGCTAGTTAACGGTTGCATCTTGCTGCCTGCTATGTCACTTAACAGTATCTAATGTACAGTCTATGGACGAATACAACTTACCTGATGTGTTTAATCCTCTGACTCATGGTATTTTCATCGGCAAGGAAAGCCCAATTAAGACCTGTTGCTGGTATGCTTGTACAATCTAGTGTGGCTGTGAATGAGCTAACGTCAGTAGCACGACTGATGGGTTTGTAGTCGTTGAAATTACGATCTTTCACAATGTTGTAATTCAATAGTTACGAAACAAACTGCAAATGTCTTTACATGAAAAATTGTCTTTAAAATTGACAAACATCATATGGGTAATTCAAAGCACAAGTCAACCGGGACCAGAAAATAATTTCTTTTTCGCCATAGACTGGCGTTCAAAATTTTTTGAAAGATAGGTCCCATGGAGGCAAACGGAAGTGGCGTCACTGGGACACTCTATTGCCTAATGTCTTGACAATAGTTTTTCTTACCGGCTTGCTGAGTGCGCCGCTCTGAACTTTCCTGCCAGGTTTATGACGTAAACCGCTACATCTCGGCTCTGGCATTACCTAAACTCATCGTGTGGGAAATCAGATTATTTGTCAATATTGGGCTTTGAATAAGGGATATTTGCTCAGTAATAGTAGCCTACATTTTGTAACATTTATTAGGAAACTGAGGGGAAGTTAAATTAGAAATTAGAATAGTTGGAAATTGAAAACACATACAAAAAAAGATTCGGGGCATGAGCCCCCGAAGCCACCCCCTCGCCCCGCCAATGCAGCATATCCTCCACTACATACCTGCTATCACGTCTAAATGGCAGCATATCCTCCACTACATACCTGGCTATCACGTCTAAATGGCAGCATATCCTCCACTACATACCTGCTATCACGTCTAAATGGCAGCATATACTCCACTACATACCTGCTATCACGTCTAAATGCAGCGTATCCTCCACTACATACCTGCTATCACGTCTAAATGGCAGCGTATCCTCCACTACATACCTGCTATCACGTCTAAATGGCAGCATATCCTCCACCACATACCTGCTACCACGTCTAAATGGCAGCATATCCTCCACTACATACCTGCTATCACGTCTAAATGGCAGCATATCCTCCACTACATACCTGGCTACCAGTTTGTTCAGTTCGGTCTGAGACTAAATGTGTGATGGGGCCTTCAAACCAAGCTTCAGTTGCTTAGGTTTTGTGGCACTGTCTCCTCCTTCGGTGGCCTTGGCCACTTATTTCGTGTAAGCATGCAACGTTGAAATACGTTTAAGTTTGAATTACTTGACACCGACGTGGAAAGATACTTTTGCCCAGGGCATAATGTACATTTCACAATTAGGCCTACATTCGTTCCTTTACTTTCTTGGAGAGGAAAGTCATGGCTATACTTCCATTTAGAGAAGGCCACTTTTGGATTAATTGGGCTCGCCATACCTGTGTCTCTTGTTGACTGACTCGCTTCTGCTGTTCGTTGTGTGTCCAACTATGCGTGCTTTCGAACACCCGCCCAACTCTACCTCTGATTGGCTTGGAAATCGGAAAAAAGTATTTGCCTCTCTGCTCAGTGTCTGATGGGGAAAAAACAGATTCAATTGTAGTAACGCGCCGGATGTTTTGGCAGTAACGGTAGTGACGTTATTAAAATGGGAAGAGTAATCAATTAGATTACTCGTTACTGAAAAAAGTAACACTTTATTTATAACGCCGTTATTCCCATCACTGCCACAGACACTGTAAAAGGCCAATTCCCAATGATTTTCTCAGGAATGGATTTTGCATAATGGTGTTAACAAAACGATTTCAGTATTGTTGGCAGTGATAGTTGTTGTTGACTGTTGTTAACATTTGAATGTTGCATGATTTTATGAAAGTATGATGTATTGCGACATCAGAAGCAAGTCAAATTTGTAGTTTCTAATGTCTCATTCCATCGAACTACAGATCCGCTACCCGATCTGGCAAACTTACATAGTGCAGCTATAGCCGATAGAGGGTCGCGAAGCGAATGCCTAAGTGCCGTTCACCCTGTTACGAGTTGATGAACCACTGAAACGATTTTGGAAACTATTTTAAGGTACAAAAAACTCTTTGGTGTTGCTTTAAAAGACTATAAGAAATAAGAGATGAATAGGAAGCCACATGTCTTAGTTTAAAATTCGGTTATGTTTGAATAATTGATGTGTTAGGTAAATACTCAAAGGAAGTGAACAACATCAGTATGAGTTTTTCATATATCCCCATTGAAAGCATAGTAGTGTTAGTTGAAATACTTGAGTAGGAACCTTGTTCAAATCCGGCACACGTTCGGGTTGAGTGTGTTTTCTTCGAACTTTTACATGTCAACATTTCTCTTTAAGCATTCCAAATTGTTGGGTGTAAATGGCAACCTTTAGTTCAGTGCCCACGTTTGTTTGACCATCAACCCCCCCCCCCCCCCCCACACACACACACACACACACACACCCCATACCCCCATTAGATAATTTGCGTGTGTTTGCATATGTTCACCGTGCAACCCACAGCATACATTTGGCCTGTGTTAGTTATTTCTAATTGGGTGTTCCGCGGTGTTTGTCTATAAATGAAGCTCTCCATGGCAAAGGTACTCTGATGAAGGCGTTGCGCCGAACGTCAGCACGCCAGCCAATAAAGTGATGACTCCGTAAAGCAGCAGTGTTGCGCTTTTTCCTTACTTTTTCAGAAGTTATTTCTAATGCACCTTTGTTATCTAGCCCGCTGCCATACCATTATTTAACCCACAGCATCTTAGCACATGCACCCCCCCCAACACATACCATTATTTAACCCACAGCATCTTAGCACATGCACACCCCCCCCAACACATATCATTATTTAACCCACAGCATCTTAGCACATGCACACCCCCCCCCCCAACACAGACTATTATTTAACCCACAGCTTCTCAGCACATGCACCCCCCCCCCCCCCAACACAAACTATTATTTAACCCACAGCTTCTCAGCACATGCCCCCCCCCCCCCCCCCAACACAAACTATTATTTAACCCACAGCATCTTAGCACATGCACACCCCCCCCCCAACACATACCATTATTTAACCCACAGCATCTTAGAGCATGCACACACACCCCCCCCCCCCCCAACACAAACCATTATTTATTATTTAACCCACAGCTTCTCAGCACATGCACACCCCCCCCCCCAACACAAACTATTATTTAACCCACAGCATCTCAGCACATGCACCCCCCCCCCACAGCATCTCAGCACATGCACCCCCCCCCCCCCCCCAAAACAAACTATTATTTAAACCCACAGCATCTCAGCACATGCACCCCCCCCCACAGCATCTCAGCACATGCACCCCCCCCCCCCCCCCCCCCCCATTGCACATTGCATCCCCTGCCCTCCCCTCACTGGCCCCCAAATCCCATCCCGCACATCCAGCGTCAGCCTTAAAACACTTCAGGCGCGCCATAATGCCTGTGAAAGACACTTGTTGGCCCACAGACAGCTGGGTGCACAACTGCCTCTTTGATGGAGGAGGCCCCTAGCAAGTCTGGAGTAGCAACACTCTGATACGCTACGACTCAAGAGTGGAGCAGAGGGGCTCCCGTTAACCCCCTACACACACACACACACACACACACTGACAAACAGACAAACACACACACACACACACACATACTCAAATACACGCACACAGACACACACATACACAGACAAACACACTCAAATACACATATGCAGACACACACATACGCACAGACATAGACACACACACACGCACACTGACAAACAGACAAACACACACACACACACACACACACACATACTCAAATATTCACAGACACACACATACACAGACAAACACACTCAAATACACGTATGCAGACACACACATACACACAGACATAGACAAAACACACACACACAAGCACATACACACACACACCCCGGCCCATCCTATCCTGACCGCAGAGGGACGCTGGGCTGTGGGGGAGTAGAGAGAGGAGTTAGCGGGGCCGTCCACCTGCGCGGCTCCCATGATTTAGTGCCTGTGCTGTGGGGGGGTGGACTGGGGCAGTGGACTGGGGCAGTGAGGGGCTTGTGAATGACCAGACCTGCTAAAGATATACACACAGGCCTGTGGGGTCGTTCACTACGGAGGGCTTTACTGTTGTTGATTTGCTTCTCCTCTCTTGGTCTCTTCCCTTCTCACGGCCTCATATTCTCCATCCTTCTGTCTTTCTCTCTCTCTCTCATGCCCTCTCTCTCTTTCTCTCTCCCTCTCTCGCTCTTTCTCTAGCCCTCTCCCTCCCTCTCTCTCTCTCTTCCTTGTGTTCTCTTTCTGTTGTGCTGTCATTCATTGCTCTTAGTACCTTTCTCAGATGCTCGGTCTTCCTTACTCGCAGCCACGGCTAAACAAACACACACACACACACACTCACACACACACAGAGAGAGAGAGAGAGAGAGAGAGAGAGAGAGAGAGAGACACACACACACACAGACACACACACAGAGAGAGAGAGAGAGACACACACACACACACACACACAGAGAGAGAGAGAGAGAGAGACACACACACACACACAGAGAGAGAGAGAGAGAGACACATACACACACACACACACACACACACACACACACACACACACACACAGAGACACACACACACACACACACATCCTCAATTCTCTCACATTCACATGTTTTCTCTTTCCTTCGTTTCCTCTCTCCCCTCTCCCTCCTCCTCTGTGACAGTGCATGGGAGATGGGAGATGTGTTTAACAGGCTACAAGAGACACATGAAACCATCGTCTATCTCCTCCCTCTCTATCTCTCTCATTCCCTGTCTTTCGTCCTCTTTCTCCCTCTCCCTCCTCTCCCCCTCATTTCCTCGTTCTCCCTCTCTCTTTCATTTTCCCACTCTCTATCTCTCTCTTCCTCACTCTCTCTCTTTTTCATTCTCTCTCTCCCTCTCCCGCTCTCTCTCACATTCCCTCTTTATCCCTCCCACTCTCTTTCCCTCTATCTCTCTCTCTTGCATTCCATCCCTCTCTCTCTCCTCTCTCTCCCTCTCCCTCTCTCCCTCCTCTCTCCCTCATTCTCTCTCTCTCTCTCTTTCTCTCTCTCTCTCTCTCTCTCCCTGTGTCCCCCTCTCTCTGACCCCATCAGGTTGCTGGACAGCACTGCAGTGGGGTCCTCGTCTCTTCTACCTGTCCCTAGTTCCTCTTGTCCCGTCCAGTCAGACATGCAGACTGACAGGGGCCTGCGTTAATGCTGTCTTTCGCACGGCCCACTGGCCGCCTCGAGCCCTCGCAGCCACTTCCGATTTACGGCTTCCACCGGAGGGGAATGGTGTCGCCGCAGCCACAGTTGGCTTTCATCGACAGCCGGC
>NW_027468718.1:45622153-45624653 GCF_046254945.1 Alosa pseudoharengus | reverse complement strand
AGAGAGAGAGAGAGATAGAGAGAGAGAGAGAAAAAGAGAGAGAGAGAGGAAACCTGCTCAAGGGCAAGTGTGTTACCATGGCAATTGCCGGGGACCATAAGCTCCCTAAGATGAACAAAGGTCATAGATAGATAGATAGATAGATAGATAGATTTGATGAATTGATGGACAGTTTGATGGATACATGGATGGATGGACAGATCAATGATTGGATGGATGGATGGATGGATGGATGGATGGATGGATGGACAGATCAATGATTGGATGGATGGATGGATGGATGGATGGACAGATCAATGATTGGATGGATGGATGGATGGATGGATGGATGGATGGACAGAGTGGCAGAGATGGACAGAGGCTAGGCGGCGAGGCGACGAGACTTCGCTCAAAGAGTCCTTCTGACTCACTGGGGTCAGCGGAGTCGAACATATTGATTGCGCATCTGTGCTCTCGGCCACTTTGAAAATAAGGGTGGCTGGACCAATCGAACCAGACGCTGCTGCAGCCCGCCTGGACGGCCAGCTGATACCGCTCTTGATTAGGTCACTGAACACCTGCTTGACTTCCAGGAATCTGCCATGGCATTTCTTAGAACGTTCCTTTCTTTCCACTCGAGCGAATACTGCTCAGCAGATGAAGAGGGAACAAGGAGGCAAACACGAGCACAGAGCACTGAAGCCAAGAGCACGTCTCGGACAACTAACCGCCTTTTTGGCCTTGTTTGTGTTCTTTCGTTCGATTCTTCTGTTATCTTCCTCGATAACTTTGTCATTTATTTTTTCTATCAGGGTAAAACTGATATCTGAGTTTAGCCCTGGCAAAGATATTAAAGAACGCTCGGAAAATATTAATATCCAGGGAATCTGGACGGTTCCCAAAGGAATGCAATCCGAGCACATCTGAGGATTAACTTTCTTTTTTTCTCATCAAGTGGGTAGGGCACGGTTTATCAACAGCTGCCAATTTTAATCACGTAATTTCTGAATTTCATCAGCTGACTCGGTTACATTTTATCACTGCACAAATTGGGGGACCTCCCATGTGTTGTTTTGACTTCCCTTGCCAAAATCATAAAATTTTGCACATTAAATTCGAGTGAAAAAAGCTGAAGGGTTTACTGGTGAATGAATCTTAATAAAAACAATCCCCATTGGTGTCACTCCGAATGCAAGTCATGACAAGAGCATAGTGCCTCTTTGTAATCCACACCATAGGTAGGACTAACTTTTCACAAACCTCCACAGTGTATCATATCCCTTTCTGAAATCAAACCCATGCCCATTGTTGATTCTTGAACCTGCATATTGAAACTCAATGGAAGAATTGTGCCAGACAAAATTACTCCAACCCTTTTTTTGCCACACAAAGCACTTCACCCTGTGCCTACCTCTTCCCTCAGGTTTATACAAGCTGTGACACCTCATCTGTCTCCAAACACCTGACGTTGGCGGCAGCAGCAAATTACGGTGTCAACAAAATTAGCTTCCCCGAGATAAGCTCTGAATCACGCTTTGATATTTGAGTTGTATCAGCAGTCTGACCGCGTTTGGATGTCATCTGGAGGGCCTCATGAGAGAGATCAGAACTTGTTTACAGCACCTTTTGCACACTCTTTGTTTTTTTTCCCCTTGTGTTTTGTTTTTTTATCTTTTTTCCTGGGGTGGGGGGGTGGGGGAGTGGATGAGGTGAATTGAAATGATGAGCCTCCCCCTGCGGCCATGAAATGTAACCACATGTAAACAAGGAGAAGAAAAGACAGAGATTTATTTGTGTGCTTATTTGCTCTGCTGTAATGGGAGTCTCTGAACAATCAGACTACTCAGACAAGAAACTAAAGTCAAGAAAGAAAAGGGAACAAAATAAACAAACACATCCTCTGTTTCTCTCTCTTCTCTCTCTGTTTCTCTCTCTTCTGTCTCTGTTTCTCTCTCTTATCTCTCAGTTTCTCTCTCTTCTCTCTCAGTTTCTCTCTTCTGTCTGTTTCTCTCTCTTATCTCTCTCAGTTTCTTCCATACACTCTCTCTGCCTATTGCACTTTGCCTTTTATTTGTGTTTTCTGGTGCTAAGAGACTCATAAATGAATGTGCTACATTTCCTTTTGTTTCCTTCATCTTTTTCTTTTGTCCTCCTTTCCTTCTATGTTGCTTCTTTTTGAATGTCTTTCTCTCTCCCTTTCTTCTCATCATGCTGTCCATCTATCTCTCTACACACCAATCTTTAACCCTCCAACACTGCTCTTTATCACACCATGACACTGGCACTGTGTTAATGTATCTCAACCCTCCAACACTGCTCTTTATCACACCATGACACTGGCACTGTGTTAATGTATCTCAACCCTCCAACACTGCTCTTTATCACACCATGACACTGGCACTGTGTTAATGTCTCTCAACCCTCCAACACTGCTCTTTATCACACCATGACACTGGCACTGTGTTAATGTCTCTCAACCCTCCAACACTGCTCTTTATCACACCATGACACTGGCACTGTG
>NW_027468718.1:45612153-45617153 GCF_046254945.1 Alosa pseudoharengus | reverse complement strand
CTACCACTGCTCCATAGAGAGTGTGCTCACGTATGGACTGTGTGTTTGGTACGGTAGCTGCACATCCTCAGAGAGGAAGGCGCTTCACAGGGTCGTCAGGGCAGCAGAGAAGACCATAGGCTGCCCCCTCCCCACGCTGGAAGAGATCTACGCCTCCAGATGCCGTAAGAAGGCAATAGACATTTCAAAGGACCCTTCACACCCAGGTCACTGTCACTTTCAGCTCTTGCCTTCAGGCAGGAGATACAGAACAATGAAAACCAGGACAAACCGTTTAAAAAATAGCTTCTATCCGAAGGCAATCATGGCCCTTAACTCTTCACATTTGAAATAGTCTGTTCTCGGCCCCTAACCCACTGTGCAAATTCTATGGTGGAGTAATGCTCTTTTTACCAGTGAAATATGTACAGAACCATTCCTGTTCATAACCAGTGCAATATATGTTTATATTATTTTTAGATGTTTATATATGTGCATTTTTTAAACTATTTATATTGTTTTTATGCAAACCTCATAAGTTGACAGCACTTTCAAATCTCGTTGTACCTTTGCAAAAAGTGTCAATGACAATAAAGACTATCTATCTACACACACACACACACTCTCACACACACACACTCACGCACACACACACACACACACTCTCACACGCACACACACACACACCCACACACACACACCCACACACACACACACACATACACACACTCTCACACACACACATGTACGCACGCACACACACACTCTCACACACACACACACACACACACACTCTCACACACACACTCTCACACACACACACACACACTCTCAAACACACACATGCACGCACACACACACACACTCTCACACACACACTCACGCACACACACTCTCTCACATACACACACCCACACACACACCCACACACACTCTCACACACACACATGTACGCACACACACACACACTCTCACACACACACACACACACACACTCTCACACACACACACACACACTCTTACACACACACACACACACACACACTCTCATACACACACACACACTCACACGCACTCCTCCATTCCTCCAGTCCCTGCACTTCTCCTTTGCCTCATCCCTTTCTTCTTGCCAGGTGATTTATAAAACATCCGCCCATGTGTCCAGGACGCCCACTCCTCTCCCCAGCTCCCCCTCCCAATCTGACCGCCAACGGTTCTCACCACATCGTGGCTAGACGATCTCCCACCCCTATCGTGTTTCAACAACACGACAGAGGCCAAAGCGAGCGAGCCGCACTCCAACTAGGCGTGATGACGCATGAGGTGTCGGTAGCGGGGGCCAGAGAAGGAGCCTCGTACTTTGTATCTTCAGACGAGATAGGCCAAGGAGAGGGCCTGCATTTTTTTTCTCTTGTCCCTCTCTTCCCACAGACGATAAAATAAGCAGTCAATATGTTGCGGCTGAAAAAATAAGCACATGGTTTGGCTGGCACACAGCAGCAGGAGTGAAGGTGGTGGCGTATTAAACCACTATCAGACCCGGCCAGACTTTGTATCGCTTTGTTTCTTTTTGCTTACACATTATTATTATTATTTTTTTTTTTCATTTCTGCGGAGATACAGTAAAGGGCACGGCACTCAGACGCAACAGGGCTGGTGCAGGTGGCCAAACAGGGGGAGTGAGTCACACAGAGACGTCTCAAGGACGAGCGGTCAGGGGCAGAGCATGTGCGGCGGACGAGAGCAAGCAAAGCCCTTATCAGGGGCCTGCTTCAGGCCCACAACAAGCACTCTCAGACTCTGAGGTCAGTCCCATCCCAGCTTCTACTGGACACGTACAGTAAGCCACATAGCACGGCCTTCGGCCTCTTAAATTCCAATGCACAAACACAGCATGTTAACTTTTTAAATGTTAAACAATATGCTGCATTTACTGATTGCTAAGGATACACACTGCAGCTAGAAGGTAGGGAAGCACCAAAGGCGGAGGAGGGGGAGGAGGGCATTTTTGATCAAATTGAATTGAGACATAGTAAGATTAATCTGACAATGTGATTGTACATGAAAATGGTTGTCATGTATGGATTCCTAAGAGTCCAAGCTTTCAAATGGTGTATAACATTACTATGCTACATAGCAATATGGTGCTTTAGATATAATTGATTTAGAATGTTGGGGGGAGTTGGGAGAGGGGGGTAGGTGTGCCGTGGATGGCATACTGTTCTTTAAAAGGTATACAAATATAAAATTGTATCCATACATATGTAGCAAATAAATAAAACGTAGAATATACATTTCACATCACTACATTCTTGTGTCTCTACGGCAGTCATAAACTAATTACATGAGTACCGTGTATTACAACATGTCTGCTCAGTGTGTCACATGGTTTCCAGTAGCTAACTTTAGCTTTATTAGCAGTGACTCAATACATTTGACACAGACATGAACTCAGGTCACTGAGCTACAAGCGAGGTCATGCCATTGTTGCGTGATCACAAACCAACAGCGGTCAGTGTTCCTGGAAGTGTGTGTGGAGAACAGACCGCACACATGAGTGACAAGAACTTGAGTCACCCCACTTTCCCATTCTGAAGAGTGAGGTAGAGAGTGAGTGAGTGAGTGAAAGAGTGAGAGAGACACAGTGAGGATAGATGAACACACTGATCATGTTGCCATTTTTTCCCCCCATGGAATGATTGTGGCCAGTGAAATCCTCATTGTTTGTGCTTGTTTCAAACGTTTGAACCTGACAAGTGTGTGTGTCACTGCCAGGTTCACTTGTTTCTTACTTCTGAACCTAGCAGTGACGCTGCCGCTTGCCTCTGTGGGGGCCTTGTGATTTGCAAAACCGGGGGACCGGGGGAGCACCCATATCGCACATATTCTGAAAACTTTTGATGGACGAGTTTCAGTCGGTGTGTTCATAATTTTGAACCTGGCAGTGACACACACACACACCAATCCAATGAAACACAACAGTCCCACAGGGCACCTTGTTGAGTGTGCTCTTGAGGGATAAGTAGCTCATTTTCAGGGTCACTCATTAATTGCGCAAAGAGGTGAGAGAGAGAGAGAGACAAACAGAGAGAGACAGAGAGAGAGAGAGACAAATAGAGAGAGACAGAGAGAGAGAGAGGGAGAGAGATGAATACAGAGTAGGAGAAAGACAGACAAAAAGAGAGAGAGGGAGAGAGAGACAGACAGAAAGAGAGAGAGAGAGAGAGAGACTACTGATCCCATTCTTGAGCCGCGTCTCTCTCCAACACTTCCCAGATCCTCCAAATCCGGAGCTCCACAAAAGAGTAGGAGAAGAAAACAGAAGAAGAAGAAAAAAATCAGAAACCAATCAAACACGCAGATCCTCACAGATTTAAGACTGAAGGCTCTACTGGCTGGATTCTGGATTCACACACACACACACACACACACACACACACACACACACACACACACACGCAGATCCTCACAGATTTAAGACTGAAGGCTCTACTGGCTGGATTCTGGATTCACACACACACACACACACACACACACATTCTCACAGATTTAAGACTGAAGGCTCTACTGGCTGGATTCTGGATTCACACACACACACACACACACACACACACACACACACACACACGCAGATCCTCACAGATTTAAGACTGAAGGCTCTACTGGCTGGATTCTGGATTCACACACACACACACACACACACACACATTCTCACAGATTTAAGACTGAAGGCTCTACTGGCTGGATTCTGGATTCACACACACACACACACACACACACACACACACACATTCTCACAGATTTAAGACTGAAGGCTCTACTGGCTGGATTCTGGATTCACACACACACACACACACACACACACACACACACACACACATTCTCACAGATTTCTGACTAAAGGCTCTATTGGCTGGATTTGGGTGCTGGATTCCACATGGGGGCATTTTCAGTGTGCTCCCGGGGATGGACAATCTGCTGTCCACTGTGCATTTTTGCGATGAATTAGCCCTCGGCTGCGGCCGGCCGCCATGGCCCTATCGGCTTGCACTCACTCCGCTCACCTCGCCTCGTGCCGACCCCTTGGGCGATTAGAGAGGCCGAGGTGGACGGGCGGGCGGGCGAGTGAGCTTGATGGCCTTGGATGACCCGTGCGGGAAGCAGTGTGCTGAGGCGAGGCCTTCCTCTTCGAGGCTGCGGTCAACAGGGCTTATCTGGAGCCACTGAAGCCTCCAGCCTCCAGCAATGTATATAGAAGTGCTAAAGCACACAGGCAGATAGGCCAAGCCCGCACAGGGTGCTGTCACCATGTGCAAACTGTGAAAGTTAGACCAGTGTGTGTATGTGTGTGTGTGTGTGTGTGTGTGTGTGTGGGGGGGGGGGGGGGGTTCACGGCAGGAAAGTTAAACACTTGTAAACTCAAAGAGTGGCGCCCTGTTTGCTACCACACACACTTTCTTATTTAGTTCAGCAACGTGCACACACACACACACACACACAATGTTTTCCATCATTAAAGTGACAAATGTGCTAAATATATACAACAAAGGCTGTGTTAGTTGGAGCTTTATGAGATACCAGGTCCTGTATACCCACTTGATGAAAAATGAAAATGCTAAAAATAGAACTAACATTCACACAGTACGACACACATATCCACAGTGCCTTTTTCCACTTTTTTCCTCTCTAAAACGAACGCGAGGAAGAGAGAGGTGCCTTAACTGGTCGCCATAAATCTATCACAGAGTTAATTTTAGGGCCTCTAAAATAAGCGAGCATGTCTGTTATTTTTATGCTCATGGATGTTAGAGGCTTCATTATGTGAAGGGCAAAGTGAAATGTTTTTAATGAAGCCTGCCCCCTTGCAAAGGGCCTTGTTTTTTTTATGGCGTCAGTGGAAACGCAGGAGGAATAAGCATGGTAATGTCTCCTGCTCCACATTCTTTACGGGGTCACCGTGGAACAAACCCTTGAATGAATAATAATCTCATTATTTCAAAATTCCCCGAGGGATTCAAGAG
>NW_027468718.1:45597153-45599653 GCF_046254945.1 Alosa pseudoharengus | reverse complement strand
GCTTACCTGTTTCTTTACTGTTTAGGACTGATTGTGGAGTTTACAGTTAAGCACCTGAGTGTCTTCACACCCAATAGTTGTCTTTAAACAATTGGTTCATGGATGTTGGAAGGTAGTGCCTTGAGTAGTGCCTTGAGAAATAATTGAGTTTTCTGTGTCTAAAGTAGATAAATGTGTTTAGAGTTTTGTAAATCAGTGTGTGTACTGTAAAAACATACACACATGGCAAAAAGTGTGATGCTGATAATGTGCCTACAGTTGTGGAAATGTTGATGGGCTGGGCTGATGTTTTGCTAACTGTGGGATACTTTTGATTTTAGTGTTTAAGCAATTGTAAAAAAAAAAAACTGTAAGTGCTCTATGATTGAGTTGAACTCTGTCCAGGTCCATAAACACCATTGAGCTGAGAGACATGAAGAAACAGACAGCTTTTTGCCAAACTTGAGCTGAATCACTGACTGTGTGGTTTTGTTTTATGGCTCGGTCCAAGCCAATATATGTGTTTCTCTTTGCAGAGCCAGAACTGTTTACAAACACCTTTGTTTTGTTTATGCGCTAAAACCAGACCAGATAGTCCATGGGGAGCAAATAGCTAAATTTGACAAAAAGTGCACAGGATTATGGCCTGCGTCTCTAATCAATGCACTGTGTGAGAAAAGCCACTGCTCTTCTTTCAGAGTAGAATAATTGGCACAGCTCACACACTGGGCAGTATTTTCGGACGTGAACACACACACACACACACACACACACACACACACACACACACACACACACACACACACACACACACACACACACACACACACACACACACATACACACACACACATACACACACACTGGGCAGTATTTTCGGACGTGAACATGACCCTAGACTGAGCGGCTGCTGTATGTGATTCCTTTTTACATGCTCAATATGAGTGCTGCTCTGAATCAGCATGCAAGCACCAAACTATCTCTCTCTTACACACACACACACACACACACACACACACACACACACACACAAATCTCTCTCTCTTTCTCTCTCTGGCTCTCTCTCTCTCTTACACACACACACACACACACACACACACACACACACACACACACACACACACACACAAATCTCTCTCTCTGTCCTGCCACCTCTTCTTAAGCCTCCTCACAAGGCAAGGCCTTGTAGCCAAGAGAGTGGCCTCAGCACCAGAGGGTCTGTAATTGGTTCTGTGAGGATGGCTTTTACTGGGCCTTTGTGTTATGCCACTGCAACAGCTGAACAGCCTCGTTTGGAGTGGACTCTGCTCAAACCAGTGGCTCCCCACAGATGGACCCATTGACCTTACAGCCCTGAGGCAATTTAGATCAACAAGGACCACTGAGAGGTCACGAGGTACATCAAGTTCCTTCTGCCCCCTTATGAAGCCTCAGGAGACCCTGTTACAAACCTAACATCCAGAACAACGCTTTTATTGCAATGTATTTTTAAATGAAGACAACATTCTGTTGTCCCTCATGTTTTAGTAGAATATTAGCAGAAGTAGGTTTAGGTGAAGTCATGAATATTCTGCCTTTGAATCCTATAAAGAGAAGCCACACATTTTTTTTAGATTCTAGGGATGTAAAAAAAACATTTCTGGGCTTCTCTGTACAGAGATTTCAAAGAACCAGAACCAAAAAAGGGTACTTTTCCAACCAATTGAACACAAACACACACACACACACACACACACACACACACACACACACACACACAAACACACACACACAGTAGTGATGAGCAAACACAGCTAAGCTCAAGTCTGTATTTTAAAGCACATGTCCTTTTGGTGTGGTCTGAAGATCTTGTAATTATTTGGACGATGAAGAGGACCAAAATGACTCCGTTCTTAATTGCAAGCTCCAAAAAGCCATCTGAGTGTATTTCTGTACTACTCCTAAGTGCTGGGTATAGCAGAAGCAACTCACGTCATGGCCAGTCGCAATGATTGGTGGGATCCCTTTCTGTGTGGTTCAGTGCTTCGGGCCACTGGTCTACGCCTGTGGACGTAACTGAGTCCCTCCGTCCTTATGGACAGTATTGTCTGCTACACTATTTTGCACTGACAGTAATGTTGTCATTTTTTTTCACAATTGAGACATCACTGTCCACGTTTTTGCCCTGTGAAAGTCTCAAATAGGTGGTAATAATGCTTAAACCACAGTTTATGTATAGCAGACTCCAATTTCTTTGTGTTCTCTCTGTATTTTAAAATCCCATTAAAATGCACTTTTGGGCCTGGCTATGATATACTGAGCGCTAATGACCAAAAGGTCACGGGGTCGTTCCCCACAAAAAGCTGCTGTTGATAATCTGTGCAATGTCAGAATTCTGAGAGTCGCTCGGCATAAAAGGATCCACTAAATGGAAAAACGTTGAAACCCGATACGCTTTGTCGAGCCTCTCCCCAAGACATCATACCTTACATGTCACCCCTCTGGGAGAGCGAGGGAGATAGAGACAGAGAGAGAGAGAGAG
>NW_027468718.1:45509653-45582153 GCF_046254945.1 Alosa pseudoharengus | reverse complement strand
AGAATAATCATTTATATATATACTGTATGTTTTTTGAGTTTACTGTCAAAATGCCAGGCTGAAGATGATGTTGGCATAACTCAGTTTCGCAAGGTAGCAGCTATATTTAACGTTAGCCAGCTGGGTGAGCTCATTGATGATGTTTGCTTGCAGCAACAGCCATTCGCGCTGTTCGTCCGAACAACGGTTAATGATAGTCAGATGTGACTTAAAGTTAACTTATATCAATATTGCTAAAGTTCGCCTATTAAACTCACAAAACCGTACATGATTACGAGGAGTTAACGTTACATAAGTCAGCTAAACCTCCACGTTAACGTTAACCAGCAACACATCATCTTCAGCCTAACATTGTGACAGTAACATACTAGGCCTAGCACTACTAGTGAATGTTTTATATAAATGATATGAATATAATAAACTGTAACTTACTGAGAACTAAGGTAGGCCTAATATAAATGAGACTACCATAACGTTAACGTAACATAAAACATTAACGTTAATGCCACCGTCACAGCAACAGCAACTAAGTTATGATAGCTAGCCTAACGTTAGCTGCTAGTTGATCCAACAAGCATGGATGAGTTGTAAGTTAGACAGTACAACGTACATAGACTGTACACATGCCCGAATTTAATGTAGTACAATTTCACAATGAAACATTAACGTTACATAAATAATTGCTTGCTTACCATTAAGGTGGAGCTGCGAACTTGTCAGAGTGCTGAACACCGTTGGTCTGACTGACTGAACTGTTGCTCAAAAATGATCTCCCGCCGGACAGTTCAAACGTCGTCGCGCGGTGCACGTTTCAATCACCACGTCAAGATTTCCCAGTAAACCATAAATCCATGACTTTTCAATATCTTTTCAAAATGATGATTTGGATGGAAAATCAACATAATATCAATGTCACCTTGCTATCTGGGAGCTTAACTTTGTATTTATGTGCAAAAAGAAAACAGAAAACCCCAACTGATTTTCCGCCATGTTTTTTCAAAATTTTCAAAAAGCTGACAAGTGAGGGAGGAGTCAGATTTATTACTGTGTTATGATTCGCAGCAAGTTTTTATTACTGTAGTTTGACTATTTTTGACCATAATTCATAGCGAAACCACAGCAACATACTATATTCACAAATACAGTACACATTTTCCCCAAAAACAGCAGTGATGCTGTGAAAATCACAGAATCTTGTTACAGTGCACTATACTGAAACCTTTCACACGCACGAGTGAAACGCTCTCATATACACAACTGAAACGCTTTCATACACACATGTGAAACGCTTTCATACACACATGTGAAACCTCTCACACACTATACTGAAACCTCTCACACACCATACTGAAACCTCTCACACACTATACTGAAACCTCTCACACACTATACTGAAACCTCTCACATGCACGAGTGAAACGCTCTCATATACACAACTGAAACGCTTTCATACACACATGTGAAACCTCTCACACACACATGTGAAACCTCTCATACACTATACTGAAACCTCTCACACACCATACTGAAACCTCTCACACACTATACTGAAACCTCTCACACACTATACTGAAACCTCTCACATGCACGAGTGAAACACTCTCATATACACAACTGAAATGCTTTCATACACACATGTGAAACCTCTCACACACTATACTGAAACCTCTCGCACACTATACTGAAACCTCTCACACACACGAGTGAAACGCTCTCATATACACAACTGAAATGCTTTCATACACACATGTGAAACCTCTCACACACTATACTGAAACCTCTCACACACTAATATGAACATTTTCATATTTTCATGATTTCATATATGTGTGTGAGAGGATTTCATATGTGTGTGTGTGAGCATTTCATATGTGTGTGTGAGAGCGTTTCATATGTGTGTGTGAGAGCGTTTCATATGTGTGTGTGAGAGCAATCTCACTTGAACAGGAAGGTGTTGTCGTCAAACAGGAAGAGCGTCATTGCGCGCATCCAATAAGTTGAGCACATTTCGTGGGAAAGGGTCTACTGTGTCGCTATCATTGAATGGCTGACCATGTCAAATCAAACTTCAAGCAACAACCTTACTGAAGCAGCTGCCTTATTAAGCACTATATTGTCTTCAGCAGACACTATAAGAAGTGTAACAAGACCTCTAACAACTCAACAAGCAGTTCATAGACTTCGGAGGCATTCTGAAAGTGGGTGGGACATTTCAGCGGGGGGTATGGGGCTCCTCCGCCAGAAACATTTTTTTGGACTATATGCAATTTCCTGAATTCTGGTACATTTTAACAGGTTATTTAGATACTTCTATATAACAAAATAAAGCTATTAACTCAATGACTAATTCGGAACCAGCTTTATTAACCTCATGATATAGTTAACCATGCAGTTGCAATATCTGTTAAATTAAGTTATTTGCTTTGAATGCAACCCCGGATTGGCTATCGGGAGCCTCAACACATATGAAATCATGGTTTTCACCATGTGTGTATGAAAGCATTTCAGTTGTGTATATGAGAGTGTTTCACTCGTGCGTGTGAGAGGTTTCAGTATAGTGTGTGAGAGGTTTCAATATAGTGTGTGAGAGGTAATTCTGAATAATGTCCCCTCATATGTGTGTGTGTGTGCGTGCATGCGTGCGTGTGTGTGCGTGTGCGTGTGTGTGCGTGTGTGTGTGTGTGCGTGTGTGTGTGTGTGTGCGTGCATGCGTGCGTGTGTGTGTGTGTGTGTGTGTGTGTGTGTGTCTATGATATGTACTGTACATGCCTGATGCCTGATTCAAGAAAGGGAGAATTCAGAAGATGTCTTTGATAGCATGTAATGATCTCATATCACCTAAGTACAAACAACGATACACACAGATGCATAGATACACGCAACACATACACATATGTGCACACGCACACACACACACAAACACACACACACACACACAATGGGCCTGGTATGTGCTATGTGGGCACCATGCATGAAATGGGCCTGGTATGTGCTATGTGGGCACCATGCATGAAATGGGCCTGGTATGTGCTATGTGGGCACCATGCATGAAATGGGCCTGGTATGTGCTATGTGGGCCCATTCTACCCAGAGCGTCCTGCTGCGCCAGCGCAGCTTCCCATTGGTCCGTGACTCTGACAGACAGGGCAGAAAATTGCAGAGCATCCGAAAGGTTACATCAGACGAACACCGACCTACGCTAACTTTTCATGCTTTTTGTGTGTGTTTGCGTGTGTGTGTGTGTGTGTCTCTCTCTTTTCACTTTTCCTCGCCGAGCTAATGTGGGATTCTCCGCGGTGGAGATGACGGGCGTCGGAGGACCACCTTCAGACCTGTTCCAGACGGGTCTCTCCTGCACGTCACGCTCCAGACAAATTTATATGACAGCGGGATTTAAAAGCCATTCTGTTTAATTTTTTAAGCAAGATCTGCCAAGTAGTTTAAGGGGGGAAGCTCTCTGTGACTTTAACATTAACCGTTTTCGGCAGGCAGGCTGTCGGACCAGGTAAGGGAGGCTGAGCTGAGAGTCTCTCTCTCTCTCTCTCTCTCTCTCACACATTCCCTGTCTCTCTCTCTCTCTCTCTCTCTCTCTTTCTGAAGGCCCCCACGAGGCGCAGACTTCCGCTGCAGTCAAGGGCAGAAGTGGAGCCCTATCAAAGGCAGCCACTCTGGATCACTAATGGGGGAATAATGAAACTTTGAAGATATTTGGTCAGAGCGCTGGGGATGGGCGCTGGACAGTGAGCTAAACCAGCACAAATCTACACTCAAGTTCTGCTTCTTTAGACCAGTAGTTCTCAACCTTTTTTCAGTGATGTACCCCCTGTGAAATATTCTTCAGCCAAGTACCCCCTAACCAGCGCAAAGCATTTTTAGTTGAGAAAAAAAAGACCTAAAACAGAGCACTGTGCCATCAGTGTCTAATTTATTAAACTTTGGAACTGATAAACACATACACATACAACTTATATTTTCCTGAAATATTTATTATTGTTTTTTAAGTATTTTTGCATGGATTCTATTTTTTAAATATATGTATATTTTAATCCTTAGTACCCTAAGCTGTTTTTAGGGCATTTTCACTACATTTATTCATAAGGATTTATTCTGGTCATTGTAAGTGCCACACACACATATTATATATTGTTTTGTTTTTTTCGGCAGAGTCTAGGCTATTCAGATCTGCCATCATTTCATGTATTAGTACTAGCATTGATTTTATTTTGATTTTTAAAGAATTAAAATATAAAAAGCATATTATAAAAAATCTTATATTTTGACATGTATATCACCACAGCAAGCTCATAGCTCTACATGCATTTAATGTGTGTGTAGGGCAGACTGTCCTGAATCTGGCAATATCATTGCCATGGTGGAGGGATTCTCTGGGGCTGAGCAATTTACAGACATATGTGGTGTGCGCCTTACAGAAATAAATGCCATTTTTTTTAATGTAATTAAAGATGACCTGTCTGCGCTCCATATCTGTAACACGAACTGATCTGACCTGACTTGACCCGAGTTTACGTGTTGGCCTGTGTGTGCCTGTCTGCACTCATGATTCTCTACAACTTTTTACTGCATTGCCATGAACAAAGTAAAGGCAAAAAAGGTGTTTCTTTGTCGAACAAATTGGGATTTAATGTGAGCCTTGAATTGGATGCCATGCAGGAATTTGCTAGGATCTCAAAACCAGATTATGAGCATTCTTTGCCATAAAGAAACACACAATAGCGTTGGATTATAAACATGCTTTGCCACAAAAACAGATAAAAACGTGAGGTAAGTCGAGCTATATGAAGTTATTATTTTTTCTGTCACTTCGTCTGTTTTATAACCCAGAAGGATGTACTTGGTATCAAATGATAGCTCTGTGTCTCCTCTTTCATCTGACATGCGTGGGTGTGCGTACCCCCATTTGAGAACCACTGAGCTAAACTACTAAACCAAGGCCATCTGTTTCCCACAGCAGCACCACACAAAGACTCAAGGTGACGGACACTTACTGAATTATGGGTATTATTCAGCATTGGGTCATGCTGTTGTGGCAGCTGAATCATTTTAGGCCTGTGGGTCATTCCGGTATTATTATGAGTTGTTGTTGCTGTTCGTCTTATTCTGATCCACATATCATGAATTACTCAGTGTCTCTTTTGAGTCATTCCAGTTACTATTTACAAAAAACTGCTGACACATCATGCTTTGGCAATACATTCCTAAAATTCTAAAAGTTTTCCAGCCTAAAAATACAACGAGGTCTTTCCACTGCAGTCAACCAACCAGCAATCGGATTTGTTTTCCTATAATACTCTCAGTATGCCATGCCATCAATGTTTTTTTTTTTGTCGACTCAACAGCTAGTAACCGCATGCATGGTTGACAGAGCCTTTCCCCCAGCCACATCCTTATAAGCCTTACACTGGCCCCATTGTTTGCTATGAAACTCTGTAATTGAGTGACTAGCACCGTTAATCCCCTACTTTGATGGCTGCTGAGATGAAAAGGACTCGACTGAACAAGGATCACTTTGTCTAATTATTACTGTAATGGTTTGTTGTCTCGTTAGAGAGAGATGAAACAGGATATGGGGAGGGAGGAAGTATAAATAGACAAAACAAAAGATCAATGACAAAACCAACAACAGCAACAAAAACAATGGCTCATGATATAATATGTCAGTGGAACAAAGATGAATTTCCTTCAGCGGAACAAAAGGGGTCTGTGATTTCAGTGTGTCAAATGAGGAAGCATATTATGTGGGTTCCGCCACACAGACACTCTGACAACTGCTTTTCAGGGAAACGGCCATCCAGGCCCAGGATCTGGCTGGCAGATCGGACCCTGATTCCCCAGGATCTGGCTGGCAGATCGGACCCTGATTCCCCAGGATCTGGCTGGCAGATCGGACCCTGATTCCCCAGGATCTGGCTGGCAGATTGGACCCTGATTCCCCAGGACCTGGCTGGCAGGTCGGACCGAACCAGACTGTGCGCGGTCTGCATTTCCCCTGCGTGGCAGCTTTAAGCTGCTTTATTTTTTATAGTCCTGCTCATAAACAAAAGACTTAAAAAGCCACTTTGGTTTTCTTTGCCTCAGCAGTGTCGAGTCTTACATTTATAACCGCGTGTTTTTATTTCCCCTAAGCACATTTCCCCCCCTTAACTTCTCTGACACTTTGAAGTGTAAAATGATATCATTTCGGAACACCATCGGGTTGGACGTCGGCGAGTTGTGTAAACACTCCTTCCACACTGAGTGCGGGACAGCGGGGGTAAAGCTGATTTTGCCCCTCGTGTGTTTCCATAGCAACAGGCTGCTGTTCTTGCCCCTCGTGTGTTTCCGTGAGGAAGCTGATCTCAGGCTGCTGTTCTTGGAGACATGCTGGGCTTCACTGCCCACTCTCCACACACCACACCTGACCAGTGAGCAGTCTTTCACCACACACACACACGCACGCACGCACACACACCTCTCCACACACCACACCTGACCAGTGAGCAGTCTTTCACCACACACACACACGCACACACGCACGCATGCATGCACGCACACACACACACCACACCTGACCAGTGAGCAGTCTTTCACCACACACACACACACACACACGCACGCACGCACGCACGCACGCACACACGCACACACACCTCTCCACACACCACACCTGACCAGTGAGCAGTCTTTCACCACACACACACACGCACACACGCACGCATGCACGCACGCACACACACACACCACACCTGACCAGTGAGCAGTCTTTCACCACACACACACACGCACGCACGCACGCACACACACCACACCTGACCAGTGAGCAGTCTTTCACCACACACACACACGCCACACCTGACCAGTGAGCAGTCTTTCACCACACACACACACGCACGCACGCACGCACTCACGCACGCACGCACGCACTCACCATACCTAACCAGTGAGCAGTCTTTCACCACACACACACACGCACGCACGCACGCATGCACGCACTCACACACACACACACACACACACACACACCACACCTGACCAGTGAGCAGTCTTTCACCACGCACACACGCATGCACGCACGCACTCACACACACACACACACACACCACACCTGACCAGTGAGCAGTCTTTCACCACACACACACACACACACACGCACGCACGCACGCACGCACACACACCACACCTGACCAGTGAGCAGTCTTTCACCACACACACACACGCACGCACGCACGCACTCACACACACACACACACACCACACCTGACCAGTGAGCAGTCTTTCACCACACACACACACGCACGCACGCACGCACGCACGCACTCACACACACACACACACACACCACACCTGACCAGTGAGCAGTCTTTCACCACACACACACACACACGCACGCACACACTCACACACACACACACCACACCTGACCAGTGAGCAGTCTTTCACCACACACACACACACACACGCACGCACGCACGCACGCACTCACACACACACCACACCTGACCAGTGAGCAGTCTTTCACCACACACACACACACACGCACGCACACACACACACACACACACACACACACACACACACCACACCTGACCAGTGAGCAGTCTTTCACCACACACACACACACACGCACGCACGCATGCACGCACGCACTCACACACACACACACACAAACACACAGCTGGCCTAACATTCACTGACAAAATTGCTGATGGTCAACACATACCAACAGGAATAGTATTTTGAAATACTAAATACTCAAATGTTTTATTAACACCAAACTGGCATATGGTCCGTCACACACACACACACACATTGCCAAACCCTCGTGTTGTCTTAGGGGGTTAAAAACGACCCGCCACTTTGTTCAACAGCTCCCTAAATAATCTTTTTTCAAATTCACATTTTCACACAAACACACACACACCACACCTGACCAGTGAGCAGTCTTTCACCACACACACACACACACGCACGCACGCACTCACACACACACACACCACACCTGACCAGTGAGCAGTCTTTCACCACACACACACACACACGCACGCACGCACTCACACACACACACACACACCACACCTGACCAGTGAGCAGTCTTTCACCACACACACACACACACGCACGCACGCACGCACTCACACACACACACACACCACACCTGACCAGTGAGCAGTCTTTCACCACACACACACACGCACGCACGCATGCACGCACGCACTCACACACACACACACACAAACACACAGCTGGCCTAACATTCACTGACAAAATTGCTGATGGTCAACACATACCAACAGGAATAGTATTTTGAAAAGGTGTCAAATGTTTTATTAACACCAAACTGGCATATGGTCCGTCACACACACACACACACATTGCCAAACCCTCGTGTTGTCTTAGGGGGTTAAAAACGACCCGCCACTTTGTTCAACAGCTCCCTAAATAATCTTTTTTCAAATTCACATTTTCACACAAACACACACACACCACACCCTTATAAAAGTCTTAATATAATGTTTCAAACGTGTCCTTACATGGCAGTGAAACTGAGACAATGGAGTATTATTTTCACCATAAGAGCCACGCTGCTACTGCCGCTGTGCTGGGTCTTTATAGCCCATCTCCACGTGCCTCGTCTGTGTCCAGTGTGAGGACCCAGTCCCACGCTGAGAGGGAGCCGAGCCAGCAGAGCAGGCCCAGGGTGGAGGCCTGAAAGTGGGGCACTGAGGGCTGAGGGGAGGGGGGCCTGGGGCTGGTGGTGTGAGGAAGGAGCAGGAGCAGAGTGTGTGTTTTACTGGGCTGAGGCACAGAGCCCATGCATTGTTTGCTTTAATAGGGGCTGCGCTTGCTTCTCAGGGGGTTGTGTGTGTGTGTGTGTGTGTTTGTGTGTGTGTTCTGACATGTGAGAAGGGTGCTAGACATTAAATATTTAACAGCGCGTAGACCATTTGCACTTCTCTGTGTGTGTGTGTGTGTGTGTGTGTGTGTGTGTGCATGTGTGTGTGTGTGTGTGAGTGTGAGTGTGTGTGTGTGTGTGTGTGTGTGTGAGAGAGGGAGTGTACCATATCAGTTTATGGTTTCATGCTGTGTCTGTGTATACTACTGCCTATGTCAGTTTATGTACATGTGTGTAGGAGCATCTTTTATATGCATGTGTTTGTGTGTGTGTGTCTCTCTGTGTGTGTGTGTGTGTGTGTGTGTGTGTGTGTGTGTGTGTGTGTGGTGTGTGTGATGTGTGTGTGTGTGTGTGTGTGTGTGTGATGTGTGTGTGTGGTGTGTGTGTGTGTGTGTGATGTGTGTGTGTGTGTGTGTGTGTGTGTGTGATGTGTGTGTGTGTCTGTGTGTGTCTCTCTGTGTGTGTGTGTGTGTGTGTGTGTGTGTGTGTGTGTGTGTGTGTGTGTGTGTGTGTCTCTCTGTGTGTGTGTGTGTGTGTGATGTGTGTGTGTGATGTGTGTGTGTGTGTGTGTGTGTCTGTGTGTGTGTGTGTGTGTCTCTCTGTGTGTGTGTGTGTGCGTGTGTGTGTGATGTGTGTGTGTGTCTGTGTGTGTGTGTGTCTCTCTCTGTGTGTGTGTGTGTGTGTGTGTGGTGTGTGTGTGTGTGATGTGTGTGTGTGTGTGTGTGGTGTGTGTGTGTGTGTGTGTGTGTGTGGTGTGTGTGTGTGTGTGTGGTGTGTGTGTGTGTGTGATGTGTGTGTGTGTGTGTGGTGTGTGTGTGTGTGTGATGTGTGTGTGGTGTGTGTGTGTGTGTGTGATGTGTGTGTGTGTGTGTGTGTGGTGTGTGTGTGTGTGTGTGTGTGTGATGTGTGTGTGTGTGTCGAGGTCCGCATATTTTGCAAAAAAATAAAATACAAAAAAATAAGAATAATTATCTCAGTTTGTCCCAGAGACAAATGAATCTCAAGGTTTTTGCAGGCCTTTGCTTCTGTGACATCTATAAGCTCTCTCTCTCTCTCTCTCTCTCTGACCTCTCACAAACCTCTCACAAACACACACACACAGACAAAGACACACACATACCCAGTCACAAATTCAGACCTGTGTCTATATATCAGCCATTCTGTTGGGTCTCTAAGCATATGGACCGATGCCCCTCTAGAGAGAACTAATTCATTGTGGGCCCTGAGTTCTATTCAAGGCTATTGGTGACTTGGGGTTCCATTCAAGGCCATTGGTGGCCTGTGGTTCTACTCAAAACCATTGGTGGCCTGCCTGGTGACTTAAATAAACACTAAAGGTCTGTGTGTGTGTGTGTGTGTGTGTGTGTGTGTGTGTGTGTATGTGTCTGTGTGTGTGACGTGTAATCTGTGTGTGTGTGCGTTTAAAGGTGTGTATTTGTGTGTTGCTGAATGTGTCTGTTTCTGTGAGAGGGTTTTTTGCATTTTTGTGTAATCACGGGTACATGTGTTTGTGTATGTGTGTGTAGGTATTTGTGTGTGTTTGATGTGTGTGTGTGTGTGTGTGTGTGTGTGTGTATGTGGGTGGCGGCTGAGTAAACCTTGACCGTGAGACATGTGTAGTCTTTATGTATCCAGTGCTGATAGCGCTGCTAAAGTGTACCTATTCCCCACAGGCCCCTCTACACTATCCCACCCCAGCCATGACCCGCGCTGGCAAGTGCACAGCCTTCACTTAATACACAGAGAGAGAGGGGGGGGGGGAGAGGAAGAGAGAGAGAGAGAGAGGGGGGGGAGAGAGGAAGAGAGAGAGAGAGGGGGGGGGAGAGAGGAATAGAGAGAGAGAGAGAGGGGGGGGGTGTTGGGGAGGAGGGGGGTTCGGGTCAGAAGTAGTGAAAATCTATCTGGTAGTGATCTATCATAACAATGAAATAAGCTGGGGTGAAAAAAATGAATCAACAAGTGCACAATGGATTGTGTTCTAAGCGCTTGTGTTCTAAGCCCTTGTGTTCTAAGCTGTTGCCATGACATATGGACTTCACATTATTTCCCATCACATTCACTCTTTCCTCTTTTCTCTCTGACTTTTTCCAATTGTAGTTCCCTCTGCTCGAAAAACCGCAAAACCATGACGCACAAAGGCACAATCCACTCCCCCCTCCACACACACACACACACACACAGACCATATGAACGTGCAGACAGACACACACACAAACACACACACACACACACATACACACAGACCATATGAACGTGCAGACAGACACACAAACACACACACACACACACACACACACACACACACACACACACACACACACACACACACACACACACACACACAGACCATATGAACGTGCAGACAGACACACACACAAACACACACACACACACACACATACACACACACACATACACACAGACCATATGAACGTGCAGACAGACACACACACAAACACACACACACACACACACACATACACACACACACACACACACACATACACACACACACACACACAGACCATATGAACGTGCAGACAGACACACACACAAACACACACACACACACACACACACACACACACACATACACACACACACACACACACACACATACACACACACACACACACACATACACACACACACACACACACACACACACACACACACACACATACACACACACACACACGTGCGCGCACACACTGACACAAAAGGCAGGCAGAGACACAATTGCACACACACAGTCCTCTCCACACATACACAGATGCACAAAATTGTATGCACATATTCTCCCACCAACACACTTATTCACACACACACACACACATGCACGCGCGCACACACACACACACATACACACACACACGCTGCACGCACACACACACACACACACACCACACACACACACACACACAAAAGGCTTCACCCAGAGGAGGAAGAGAAAGCGAGCCCATGACGACAGCACTGTTGCCTTGCGGGCCAAACTCATTCATTCTGGAAGTGGCCGTGCCGACATTCGCCTCTGAACACACACTCAGGGCGGTGTGACATACAAAGGCCTGCTGCAATTGTGGTGAGGTGGATGTGTGTGTGGTGTGTTTGTGTGTGTGTGTGGTGTGTGTGTGTGTGTGGGGAGAGTGCAGCGGCATTTCCATGACTTCCTACGACGCATCCGTGGCTCCGCTTTCCACAACTTCCTACGACGCATCCGTGGCTTTGAAGCCACTTCCTGACAGAGCTCTGGGCAGTTCCCCTCTCTCTCTTCCCAGAGTAATTTGGGAGGGTGTGTGTGTGTGTGTGTGTGTGTGTGTAATTTAGGAGGGTGTCCAGTTGATCTCTCTTTTTTCTTTTTCCCCCTCTCTCTCTTTTTCTCTAGCATACTCTTCTTGTTTTCTCGTATTTATCCCTTCCCCTGTTTTTTATTTTCTATTCATCACCCCTCTCTTTTCTACAAACAATAATTTAATTTCTACAAACAGTAACAAACACTAACATTTAACTGTGAATTGGCTAAACAGATTCAACTGACAATTTGCCAAGACATGTTTAGGCCTACGACATTTTTTGTTGCCTATTTACCTTTGAATTTGCCCATTTAATTCACTTAAATAAGACTGATTAATTTGTTGCCTAGTCTCTTTAGCTCTTAGTAACACTAAGGAACCATATAGAATGAGGTCACAAAATCAAGGCAATTAAAAATCTTACAGATGCAATACAAGTACCAGTTAGCTGGCTCAACTGACCCCAGTTCTGGTGGCTCATCTTACCCCACAACCACCATTTTGAAAGAAATTGTTTCTCACCTTCTTGATTTTGTTTAGCCCTCATCGTAGCTTAAAAGGGCACCAATTGAGGTGTAATGCATTTCAATGTTGTTCTATTCACATTTTCGCTAAATCACCCTAAATCTGGACAAGAATGACATCCACTTGGAGAGCAAAGAAATCATATTTTTACACATACATTTTTTTACCACATGTGTTGTACCTCTCCATATTGTAAAGAATGATTCCCTTTTCCTTAAAATGCTGTCCCATGATCAAATGTGTGTACGGTTTAAGGGGTGGCTCATCTTACCCTTATGCTCAACTGACTCCGTCCCCCCCTACCGTCTTTTCCCACATCCTCCCTCTCTTTATCTTTCTGTTTCTCCCTCTATCCTTCTCTCTCTCCCGCTCTTTCAAGTTCAAAATCAAACTATCTTTACTGACACCACACTGCACTCCCCCCCCCAAAAAAAAACACTACCACCGCCACCACCTCCACCTACACCATCATCATTTCTTTGTTTCTTAGGGTTGGACAGGAAACTCAGGCATGGTCACCACATATGGTGAAATCTGCTGTCCGCCTCCATGACACAGCTAAACCAATGCTACCTTAGTAAGCCTCTGCGGCTTCAGTTGCTTCACAGTCATCAACCATCATCGTCACCACGGCCCACGTCATTGTTACGGTATTATCGCAAACAGCTAGAGTCCAATCTTACATCAACAGCCTCAGTTCTCAGGAACCTCAGTTGGGAAACACCGGTTACATGCTGCTATTCCGACATGCCGCTACTTAGACATTGGCGTCTAATTGTCGAAGTGGCGGCATTGACATTAATTTTCAGGCGTCCCACTACTGCAACATTTTTTTTTTCATTGTCGGAGTAGCGGCACTTGACCTTTTTTCAAACGTCCTGCCATTCCGACACGAGGTCATTAACAGTGCCATAGCCAGGATTTTTCAACGGAGTGGACTTTTGCGAAGTAGGCCTAGGGTGGGCCTTTATTTTTTTTATTCCAATATGGGCAGTATAGCCTAGGCCTACAGTAATCGTCCCAACTTTAAAGAACACACAATTTCATCACAGCTCAGATGATTCATGGCAAAAAAACAATAAAAGGCTACATTGATAAATAGCAGGGGCATCGACAGGATTGGATTCTATAATAGCCTACGCACAAGAACTTTAACTGAATGAAACCGAAAGGTTAGTCGCGTCTTTAAGAGTGCGCCTCACACACACCAGCTCCGTTGAACATCAATGTTCAATACATATTTTTCGTGTTTAAGAGCTAAAACAAGTTGATTAGAGAGTCACATTTGAAATGTCGGGTAGTCTAAATTATAGCCTATAGCGCGTGCATCTCAGAGGAAGAGATTTTGGAGAGAGAGAGAAGATTTAACCTATGATGATTGTGATGATTATTTGTGTCTGGTGGTAATTAGACTTGAGTATAGATACCTATGAATTGTTTTGAATGAAAAAAGATAAGACAACAAATGAAATGTGACCCTGCAAGGCGAAACCAGTCGTTTTGGTAAAATTTACAAAATTAAGTTATTGTACTCACACGAACGGCCATAAACTAAACTTTCCAATAATACGCATATCGAGGGTATTACAAATAGTATTGGGTATTGGATAGTCGCCGACCCTCATTAGATGTGGATATTTGGAGGTTAGGATAGCCTTAAAGAAACAAGGTTATCGCAGTTGCTGTGAGACATACGGCCCTTCTCCAGTCTCTCTCAAAATCAAAACACACCCAATTCACGCTTGGACTTTTCGATTATGTTTCTAAATGTTGGGACTGATGGACACTGAACTCTGGGGGTTATTTGAACGTTCGTTGTGAAGTGGTTTACTGTAAAAGGAGCGTCGGATATCCCGCCTGTCTTTGCACAATTATAGGGCCATGATAATGCATAAATAAATATGCAGACATGTTATGTGCAATTCAACAACTGCACGCATGACATATACAAGATATATTCCTAGCCTACATTATTGTGTAGTAAATTGAGTTTATCCAACCTGCTGGCAAGCCAAAATGCGTTGCACATGGCTTTATCATTGTCCTCTAAAATGCAATATAAGCAACTTGAATATATCGCACACCCAGTTTGAACACCCCGATGGACACTGAACTCTGGGGGTTATTTGAACGTTCACTGAAGTGGTTTAGGCTACTGGAGCAAGAATTCTGCCCGTCTTTGCGCAATTGGCCATTGATTGACGGCCATTAATGAATTAATATAGGTGGCCTGCACGCACAGAGTTTGTTTGATGCATGGAGTTTCCGACCGTTTTCCCCTGAGAGCTTAGAGAATAAAATGAGGAGAGCTACCTGTGTTTTACATATAATGTGTAACATTTATTCACATGGCCAGTTCAAAATCACCTAAGGTTTTGACTGAAATGTGTGCCGATATCAATTATTGGGAAAAATTGTTTGGAGTGGATGGGTGGATTGTTGATGTAGCTGCAGGTGCAGATGACATGACTACAGCTCATCCATGCATCTAGGATGTTGGAATTTGATAGGATACAGGAACTGAGATAAATTGAAAATGAGGATTGGTAATGTCGGAAAAGCGGTACCAAGAGCAGGGGCATGTCTAAATAGAGGCATGTCGTAATAGAGGGTTGTCGTAATAACGGGATGTCGTAATAAAGAGTGAACCCCGGAAACACCGGATGGATGACATGATCATCTCAAATTATCTTGCCATTCACACGCTCATGTGGTTATGTTTTCAGTACGAGGCAGTGGGAGATGTGCTGTCGTAGGTGCTACTATATGTGACATTTGACATTGGCTTGAACTGGTCTTTTAGGAAGGGATGCATAAATATGGAATACTAGAGGGATATAAAAGAGGAACCCTGGGTTGTGGAACTCTATTGACCCCTAACCCTCAGCTGCGTGGGCTCTCTCTGAGCCTGGGAAATGTAGTAAATAAGATGGGCACAGCAAGAGAGCCTGGGAAATGTAGTAAATAAGATGGGCACAGCAAGAGAGCCTGGGAAATGTAGTAAATAAGATGGGCACAGCAAGAGAGAGGGAGAGAGGGAGTCTGGGAAATGTAGTAAATAAGATGGGCACAGCAAGAGAGAGGGAGGGAGAGAGAGAGAGAGGGAGAGAGAGAGAGAGAGAGAGCCTGGGAAATGTAGTAAATAAGATGGGCACAGCAAGAGAGAGGGAGAGAGAGAGAGAGGGAGAGAGAGAGCCTGGGAAATGAGTCTCTCACACACATATGCACACACACTGGGAGAAAAACACTCAAATCCACGGCACAAAGACAGGCGCATACAGAGAGAGAGAGAGAGAGAGGGAGAGAGAGAGGGAGAGAGAGAGAGGGGGGGGGGCAGTGCTAGCCTGACACATTGGGAAGTGTGCATGTGTTAGAGTGTCCAGGTGTGTGAGTTTTACTGCTGTTGCCAATGGAGCGTAACATGCGAGCAGCAGTGGGTCTCTCCCCCACGGACCGGCGCCGGGCGGCGGGTCACACGGACGCTGCGCTTTCCCAGAGCCCGCTGGAGGAGCTGTTAACCTGTCAGACAGCCACCAAACACTCGCTGCTCCGATCCCTGCCTGGCCAACAGGCCACAGGCCACTGATGGGGAGTGGACACACTGATACTGATACTGGGCCTGAGGAGGGGGCAGGACCTGGACACCAGAAGCCTGATACTTCATACTGTAGATATAGATCCAGCAGACAAAAAGTCAGATAGCCAGATAGAAAGACAGACAGTCAGACAGACAGAGAGTCAGTACAACAGGCTGAGAGACAGACAGATAGTGACTCAGTCAGACAGACAGGCAGGCAGGCAGACAGAAAGACAGTAAGACAGGTTTGGAGACAGACCGACAGTCACTCAGACAGACAGGCAGGCAGGCAGACAGAAAGACAGTAAGACAGGTTTGGAGACAGACCGACAGTCACTCAGACAGACAGGCAGGCAGACAGACAGGGAGGCAAAGGAGGCTAAAATATAGACGTACACAAACAAACTGATTGGTTGATAAAATGGTTGGTTGAATATTTGTTTGATTTATTGTTTTAAAAGACGGTTTGTCTGATCAATCTATTGATCGTTGGTAATAATTTGAATGCTTGAGGGAATTGATGATTGATTGATTGATTGATTGATCGATCGATTGGTTCAAAGGGGAGGCTTAATGAGCTTGCTGACTGATGAAAAGATGCAATAGATGTCTACAATTATTAGTCATAACGAAACCAGTCGGGAGACAAATCTGATTTCCTGCCACAGCTCTGCTGTGTGAGTCCCCTGAATCCCACAGTGCTGTTGAGCCTGCACTGCTGGGGAACGGAATTGTAATTATCCTCCCATTCAAAGGATCACTGCTGCGATCAGAGAAAGAGCAACAAGAAACCCCGTCTATGACACACACCACATGGTGCTACTAAAAAAGCAGAGAAGAGACACTCCTCTGAGAGGACTTAGTCACGACTCGAGACACACACACACACACACACATACACACACACACACACACCACACACACACACACACACACATACACACACACACATACACACACACACACACCTCTCTTGCTCCCTCTCTGACGGCAGCGTTAACGAGCACATGGTGTGACACGAGGGGTTGAGAAAGCTGGGCTGCAGCTGCTGTGACTTACAGTAGAGGAGATGAGGAGGAGAGGAGAGGAGGACGGATGGAAGGATGGAGAGAGAGAGGAAGGGGAGGGATGGAGAAAGAAGGATGGAGAGATGGAATAAACAAGGGAATGTTAAAAAGAGAGGGGAAGCTTTATGGAGATTGAAGAGAAGGAAGGGCTGCAATGAGAGAGAGAGAGAGAAGAGGGGAAGGGATGGGATGAAGAAAGGAGATATGGAGAGAGGAAGATGGGACGGAAGTGTGGAAGAGGAGGAGGAGAGGAGGATGAAAAGAAAGGAAGAAAGTAAAGGAGGGGGAAAAGAGCAGGATGAAGAGAGGTAGAGAGAGAGGCGGATAAAGGAGAAGTGTAAAGGAAGATAAGGATGGAGGTAGTGAGTGAGTAAGAACATGGGAATGACAGTACTGGGAGGAGTAGGGAGCGAGAGAAGGATGAAGAGAAAGAGAGAGATAGAGAGAGAGTTCAACATTCATGTCAATAAAGCTGAATTGAATTGAATTGAATTGAGTGACTAACACCGTTAGTCTCCGTTGTGTGTAAGTGTGTGTATGTTGGGGGAGGGGGTGGAGTGTGCGGCATGTGTGTGTGTGTGTGTGTGTGTGTGTGCTCTAATGTTCTATTATTTTTATTATTCTCCATAGTCCATTGTTATTATTATTACTATTAATTGCTAATTATTTTGATGTAACTACTGCTTTGGCAACATTGTAACACTTACAGTCATGCCAATAAAGCTCATTGAATTGAATTGAATTGAATTGAGAGAGAGAGATAGTAACAGCAGAGAGAGGGAGGGAAGGATGAAGAGAGAGAGAGAGATAGTAAGAAAAGAGGGAGGGAGGGAAGGATGACGAGAGAGAGAGAGAGATAGAGGGATGTGGAATAAAGTATGAATAGTGAGGGAGAAAAGGAGAGAGGGAGGGAGAACAGGAGAGAGGGAGGGAGGGAGAGAAGGAGGGAGGGAGGGAGGGAGAGAAGGAGAGAGGGAGGGAGTATGAAGATAGCAAGGGAGAGAAGGAGGGGCAGGCAGTGGCGGAGAAGGAGGAAAAGGAGGAGAGGGGGGTGTGATGATGCAGCCGTTGCCAGTCCCAGCTGCCAGGGTGTCAGGGAGTCAGAGGGGCTGTCAGGGGCACGAATGGGAGCCGGGGCAGAGTCAGAGGGGCAGGAGTGGGAGCAGTGAGCAGGAGATAATCAGCTTTATTAGCAGCACTAAGACCTATTTAACCACAGACTCAAGGGATCAGGTGCACCAGCTGTCCAGAGCCTGCATGCACACACACACACGCATACACACACACCAGCATGCATGCACACACACCAGCATGCATGCACACACACACACGCATACGCACACACACCAGCATGCATGCACACACACACACGCATACGCACACACACACACGCACACACACACACACCAGCATGCACGCACACACACACACACGCATATGCACACACACCAGCAAGCAGCATGCATGCACACACACACACACACACACATACACACGCATATGCACACACACCAGCATGCACCAGCATGCATGCACACACACACACACATATGCACACACACCAGCATGCATGCACACACACACACACACGCATATGCACACACACCAGCATGCATGCACACACACACACACACGCATATGCACACAAACCAGCAAGCAGCATGCATGCACACACACACACACGCATATGCACACACACCAGCATGCATGCACACACACACGCATGCACGCACGCACATACACACACACACACACCAGTAAGCATGCACACACAGAGGCATAGAATGCAAATAAACACAGACACACATACACACACACATATGCACACACACCAGCATGCATGCACACACACACACACACACGCACGCACACACACACACCAGTAAGCATGCACACACAGAGGCATAGAATGCATATAAACACAGACACACATACACTCACACACACACACGCATATGCACACACACCAGCATGCATGCACACACACACACGCACACACACACACACACACCAGTAAGCATGCACACAAAGAGGCATACAGTAGAATGCATATAAACACAGACACACATACACACATGGTTTACCAGTCAATATTGCTGTTTGACAGTAGTGAAATCAACTGTAAACTAGCTCATATTTGCGAGTTATTTAGCTAATGCTATTGTATTGCTGTTTGACAGTAGTGAAATCAACCGTAAACAATGGCTATATTATGGGTAGACCTATATTTAGGCTATAATAGCCTAGGCATATCCACTCGGGCAGAGCGACAGAGCAGGCTATCTGTTTTCTCAGCCGACCGTCTCATGTCATGTCCTGCAACATTGAGGCTACATAAATGAATGCTAGGCTTTTTCTAACTTGTATGCTCGATTTCCAGTGCATTTGCTTTGCTTGTAAATTAAGTTGTAGGCCTACTTTCCTTGTCCAATGTGCTTGTTGAACGATGCTGGCCAGAAATGAATATATGTGGATCATGTCATACCTCTAGTCTCGTTGGCACTCTGGCAGCCTCGCCAGAAGATGCAGCAACTGGCAGCCGTCATTGCGTTAACTGAGTTGTTAGCTATATAGAACATCTACTTCTGTGTAGTAGGCTACATAGGCCAGCCATTACTTTTATAATCGCGGGGAAACGTAGCAATGCTTTCTGAAGCCCTGTTTCTTTTCTCCCATGCCGTTGTGTACCGGGGAGAGGTGCTCTTTTCTCCCTTGAGATACTTTCTCCAATAATAAACTTGTTTTCGTAACGAAAGGCAATTGAAAATGTAGCGGAGTAAAGAGTACATTTCCTACGGCAATCCCGACAGTGCATCTCCTTGCTCAGTGTTGTGTTGTCTTATTGGCTACCCGCCAACGTGGCAGGTAGATTGACAGTTTCACCCGCCAATCACAAAAGTTACCCGCATTTGGCGTGTGCCAATTTCATGCCCTGTTCATTTCTATACAAACCAAGACGGCGGATTCCTAAAGAAACACAAGCACCCACACCTATATCTAAATTAGCTATGTACAAAAATACATGTTACCGTGACTCAAAGAGCTGTAAACAGTGTTGAAGGCTGCGTGTAGAAATCCGCTTGGAGCTCCAGTGGACATTTGAATTGCGAACTAGCCTGTCAAACCTTGAAATACAGAACTACCCAGCTAGCCACCAAAACATACAGTCTTACCTACTGTTTGTAATTTAAAGAAAACATTTGTTGCAGTAGGCTCCTAAATTGCAAACTTCTAGCCTACAGTTTTTTTCAATCGCTAACAAGCGCTTAACCATACTTCAGATAGCCTACTTTTTCTAAACTCTTAACACAGACTCACACCTACAAAACACAATTGGCCAAATGGATAATTTTCTTCTCAAAAACACATTTTGTTAAACATATACTAACACATCTTTCTCTGCACACACTAACTTTACCAAAACACTGGAAATCAGACACAAAATGAAATTATTCTGTCATAGAATAACCCTTGTTTTCACTTCACAAGGTACATGCAGTCAATCAAAGTACACCAGGTTTCAAAATACTGGCTATTGTTGACATTACAAAAACTGCATAGATTTTTATGTTTCAGTTTTACAGGTATTTGCATGCAAAACATGCAATCCACCGTTTTTACACTAAATTTCTTGGTTGGGAACTGTATGTCCACATGTAATGTTCACATTCAAAAGCATTCCAGTGAAAAACAAATCATTTTTTTCCCTTTACTGTTTGCTACAGGAGGTACAGTAGAAATACTGTTTACAGTACGATAGAACAGAAAAAGTTTTACAGTATTGCTTACAGTGAACAAAATATCCAACACACAAGAGCATTCTGAACAAAAAACAACAGCAAAAAGCCCAGATAAAAAGGGGGGAACTAAAAAAAAAAGCACAACACAGTATTGCTTACAGTGAACAAAATATCCAACACACAAGAGCATTCTGAACAAAAAACAACAGCAAAAAGCCCAGATAAAAAGGGGGGAACTAAAAAAAAAAGCACAACATTACTGTATCTAATCTTTGCGATCTTCAGAGTTAGGCCACATGTTTTCATCAACATCGCATCTGATATTATCAAAGGCGATGCACCTGGGATAAAATAACGTTTGGTAGCAGAAGCAGAGGTTTTTATACTGACGGTTTGGAAATGTTTTTGTTCAGAAAATGTAAGCATTGTGGAAATGTGTTCACTTCGTGAAACGACATGAAATGTGTGAATGGTATGGTCACAAAAGACCGATGCTGTGCTAATTGTGTTTAGAGTTTTGAAAATGTGTCAACTGGTTAGACAAACGCTTGTTAGCGACTGAAAAAAACTGTATATATATATATATATATACGGCTCTTCTATTTCTTATCCTGCACTGCCACCTAGTTATATATATATATATTTTATCGCTTACAGCCCGACAACATTCGTCAGTGAATCTTTATGGGCACAACCCTCCTACCTGACATGAGGTTAAAACGAGACCCTCGATATATCGGACATTACAATTTATGTAATATGATTTACATGCAAACTACCGGAAACATTGACGTCGTTAACCCAACCCTTGACAAAACCAAATCAGACTAAAGAAATTGACGAGCTATACATGTGTGAATAAAATGGGCAGCAAATTAAATTCATTTCTGTGAATCTTACTTTAAGTACCTTTAGTTTAAATCAATGTTTTCTTAAGTTTAAACTTGTAATATGATGTCTAGGCTACCTTTGCTTCTAATTAAATATACATTTCTAAAATACATAATTTCTAATATCAGCTGATTACACACATAAACAGTAAAATTAAGCTTGTCCATACATTTGGAAATCCATTACCACAAATGACAAACAAAACAATTCCAGAGAAAACAGTGGACATGTTTATTAGTGTCTAAAGTGTTCCACAATGTGTGTTGCATCTTGTAAAGATATTCATGAGAAATCAAGTTTCAGTGTCCATGTCTGGTCGGTGCCAGTCCAAAGGTAGATCAATGTCTCACTGTCCATTAAGGCCTGTCAACCTGTGAAAATAAAACCAACAAACAATCAGTGTTTTAAACCGGTTTTAAAAACTGTGGAAGAACTTTAGCTTAAAGGTCTATAAATACAGAGAGTCTGAAATAAGTCTGAAATAAGGTTTTTGTCTCTTTAGTAGTTTATTATAGTAGTATTATGTATTATAGTATTATAGTAGTTTATTTATGCAAATATAGGCTGATTCATGTTCCCTTGCATTGTGTAACTGAGGTCCATGGTTAGTCTGGCTTTCACCATACCAAGCTCAATCTTTTAAGAAATCAAAAAATAAATCACCGGCAGATCAGGCTGGATTCACCCAGCCTAGTCCATGGTAGGCGCCCGATATTGCTTAATTTTCCGATTGAGATATCCACGCTCTGGCTATTCTAAATGCAAAAATGCATCAGGGAGTTATGACAAAACCGTAACTGTTAACAAACTAGATCCTAATAGTAAGCTGTTAGCTTCCCTAAGCTACAGGTATAAGGTAGGCCTATTTACAACATAAATTGTAAATAGGCTATGCTGGCGACACATATAAAATCTCTTTTGGAAACCAATGGCTTACGCCTTACAGTATCAAGCGGACTTAAACTGGCACATCGTGGCAAAAAGTTGTAATAAAATTCACGCAGCTCCGTGAATCACGGAAAGCGCGAATGAATTAGTCACTTCTAAATGGGACCCACTGCACAGTAGCTTAAGGTTTGTTGCTAAAGCAGCCATAATGAAGGTGTCATTGTTTGGATACTTCACACACACGTGCTTTTTAATCTCACAGACTACAACTACCGAGCTGGAATCAAAGCACATCGATTCCCCTCTCACACCCTGCACGCACTTCAAACAAATAAACAGGCGTCTCAGTCTCGCGCATGTATAGCCATAGGCAAAACTGTATCAGACCGGTGTACCGTTGGTAAATCTTCCATTGCACAGAATGATTTTTGTAGCACGTGCAACAAATAATATTACGATTATGTGTACAGCCCTGCCTTGGATACATCTCTCAAAGTGCGCTCTAAAATATTTGGTTTAGATGTAGATCATCACGGGTTTGTTAATTTTGAAAATAGAGTATTGAAGTAGCCTAGTGGGTGTTTGGGAATGAACAGAGCCGGACAGTAACGGAGTACATTTACTTGAGTACAGTACTTGAGTACAATTCTGAGGGATCTGTATTTTACTCGAGTTCGGTATTTTTGGGGAGTACTCATGGCTTTACTCAAGTACATTTGAGAGGCAAATATTGTACTCTTTACTCCACTACATTTCTATCCATAACCGTGAGTACCCGTTACTTCTTCTAAAAAAAATAAGGGAAAAAGAAAAATCTCGGAAACCCTCAATTTGTTGTTTCCCTCTCAAACGTGATTGGATTGTGCAGGCGCCACTGATTGGGACAGCCTATCAGCAATCACCTTCAGCTTTCCGCCAAAGTCAACTCTATGGTCAGATTTAGATAAGAGACGAAAAGACTTGTATAGTTGAAAGCCCACTCGCCACATCAAGGTGCAGGCCACGAGTGGGGTGTTAGTAGGACAAGACACCTGTCTCTGCCGGGAGTAATGCGGAGTGAATGCTGAAGGTGGTCTTTTTCGTTGAGGCCTGACGGACAACAAAGAACAAAGAAAGAACAACAAAGGACAAACAAATTTAGGACAATCATTGACCCTTGTACAAACTTCACCAGGACATACATAGAAAAGCATGACCACTGCTGTGTATAACATACATCGAACTAGAACAGGAAGTTTTCATGTGTTATCATGTTTATGATTAAAATGTATTCGCTGACGCTTTTAGTCCTTGGTTAAAACATAATTCTCATAAATCTGTTTCAGTTGGTTTCACCTAGCTCGAGTTACCAGGCAGCCACAGCGCTACAGTCTTGGGGCATGAACATGGGCAGTAAGTGTAACGGCTGTAGCTGCCTGGTAAAGAGGTCTATGCGAAAATCGCAGGAATTCCCCTTTACTATTTCGGAAAATCATAGTGTTAATAATAGGGAAAAAATAAAAACAATATGCAGGTTACAAGGCAGCCACAGCACCACAGTCTTGGGGGCATGAACATGGGGGCTCATGAGCATGCCCCCAAGAGTGTGGTGCTGTGGCTGTCTGGTACAGAGGTCTATGCGAAAATCGAGTGGACAATGGAGAAAACGCTTAGCTTACTCCGTTTATGACAGAAATTAACTTGGTGCCAACATGTTGTAGAAACACAACCCACAACACTGCCTTTGGTGCACATCTCCTTTACTTTTGTTGGTTAGGCTATAGTCCGCTATTCACTAGGCTCACCGCAAGTGCATACACAATGTTTTTGGCCAAGTTTTGCTTTAATCCAGTTTACCTTCGTTTCTACCAGTCGTTGCTTTTTTTTCCCTGCGTCGAATTGCGATTGAGTGCGCATCTAATGTAACAGTGGTGTCTCTGCGGAGACATCCACTCTCCATGTTTCATTTTTGCTGTTGTTGCGAGCGAACTAGTAGGCTACGATATGGGAAATGCTTTCAATACGATCTGTATTTCCTCTCCCGATACACGTAAAAAAAAAAACAACGATTTCATAGGTCTACAACTGTAAGATTGACTCGATCCCACAGGAAAACCCACTAATAGCTCGTCGCTTTACGCGCAAATGGTTGACCACAAACCAGAGGCTGAACCGTGGCGCTTAGCTATAAACTGAGGAAAAGGTTAATAAACACACATGTATTTACTCTACCGATACACGTAAAAAAAACAAGGTTCCATAGGTCTACAACTGTAAGATTGACTCTGACCGAGAGTTGGAAAACCCATTCACAAATTAGACTGTTAGCCACTGTTAGACTTACATTTCTTCTCCCGAAATAACTGTGCTAGGGTAACATTACTTATAAGACCAAAGGACTGATTAACGTTGTTAGAGAAAGTGATAGTTGTGTAACTTCAAAAATTTTATAAAGCAATTGTTATGGTAAATTCAAGTAATTCATGTACCTTGATCGGTGGAGAGTTGTTGTTAGCTGGAGGGTGGTGATCTGCTGTTTCCCACGACAAGGTGATATCCAAGAGTCGTTTTTCAGAAAATATAGCTTTTGGCTGAGGATTGCTTTTGACAATGGAAGTGCTACTCTGAGAGCAGCAGGAAGAATAAACTTCTGCTGCAGTTATACTTCTATGATGTTTCCACTAGCATATGAGCTAGTTTACGGTTGATTTCACTACTGTCAAACAGCAATACAATAGCATTAGCTAAATAACTCGCAAATATGAGCTAGTTTACAGTTGATTTCACTACTGTCAAACAGCAATACAATAGCATTAGCTAAATAACTCGCAAATATGAGCTAGTTTATGGTTGATTTCACTACTGTCAAACAGCAATGCAATAGCGTTACACTTAAGAAACATAAAAATAGATCAAAGTATAACCTAAAGTTAGCTTATTTTTCCACGATTACAGCAGGGTTAATCAGACAGCGTTGTTTGCAGTCGTAGGTGACGTCACACAAACCAGCCAATCACACCACTGTTGCTGTGAAAGGGTCCACTTTAAATATTAAAACTTTACCTCAGGCATCGCTTGAGCAACTACGCTTCAAACCCAGCCGAATTCTACTCTCGACTTTGGACGAATGAGGTGGCGACACATCATCTATTATGACGTAATCATGCAGATCTGGTAACCCGTGCAGATCAGGTACCCACACCAGCACATCCATTCGTCTCGGTGGAATATCGTAGGCCTACACACTCTTCACGGAACACATGACAAACCATATATCAACCTTATTATACGACTCTTCACAATGCTAGTAGAACTCTCCATTGACTTGAATGGGATTTCCCAAAGTTCTAGCGGTAAGATATATCATGTAATTACCGCTGCAAACATATAATTACCGCTGTCAATGGCAACGGGTTTTGGGCTTCTGATACGTCTTTCATATCACTACGCAAGGACTGGAACTTCATTCAAACGTGAAAGCAGACGGTTGATCAGCTGTGTTCTAAAGAATGTTT
This sequence comes from Alosa pseudoharengus, assembly GCF_046254945.1. Classification (NCBI taxonomy): domain Eukaryota; kingdom Metazoa; phylum Chordata; class Actinopteri; order Clupeiformes; family Clupeidae; genus Alosa; species Alosa pseudoharengus. Next base: position 45,555,788 of record NW_027468718.1, on the reverse strand, counting down.
GATTCAAGTTCAGCAGCTTGTGTTGTTGCGAACTATTTGTTTCTCAGCAAATGCCACGATGAACGGTAACAAATAGGCTAGGTTATGTAGGCTAAAGTGATATCGTGGGGAGTTTATTATTTCGTTTTGGCAAGTAGCCGTATAATAAGCGGGATAATGTATAGAACTCCGGTCATTACTGTGAAAATAAGTCCCTTCAGGGCGGAACAAGACCCCTCCGCTGCGCGTCTTATTTTCCCAGTAATGACCGGCGTTCTATACATTATCCCTTACATATATCATATAAACAGCAGACCTTACCGAACACAAAGGTGTAATGCATTCCCGTGTATCGTTAGCTTTTCCAGAGTAATCCGGTTTTGAAATAAATTATAGCAAAATTCAACATGGTCTTTCGGCTGCATTTCTTAAAACTGAGCTGTGCTTACATCGCCTAGATATCTGTAAATATTAGAATCAGAGAATATACAGGCAGCTCACGGTTAAGAGTTTGTCAATGTAGCCTTAATGATTTCTTTTCACAAAATGCTAAGCATGCATGTATTTAAGTGTCTTAAAACTGAGCTGTGCTTAAATGGGCATGATTTCATAACAGACTAGAAAATAAATGTTAAATATAGCCTACATATCTGTAGCCTACATATTAAAATCAGATTATGTAGGCTACACAGTGTAGTTAGATCAAGTTGAACAGTAGCACATTTAAATCATGGATAGTAGTTGGACAGTAACACATTTAATAATTTAATATATCTATAGTGGCTGGTGAAAGAGTTGAGTGTTTTTTTTCCCCGTTTTTTTTCGTGGGGGGGGGGGGGGGGTGGGGGTTAGTGGGTAGTGTCCCCACCAAAGCTCAGACCAAACCTACGCCCTTGTACATAACTAAATAATACTACCACAGCAGCTCACTGCGCCGGGATTAGTGTGCGCTTCACCTCACTGTGTGTTCACTGTGTGCTGTTTGTCTTTCAAAATGCAGGGCTGGGTTAAAATGCAGAGACCAAATTTCCCTCACGGGATCAAAAAAGTATATATACTTATACTTATAGTTACTTAGAACAGGAGAGAGGAAATGGGCTGATGATAGACAGATATACTGACAGACAGACAGATAGATAGATAGATAGATAGATAGATAAAGCTACCTTAAATTGAATTGATAGATAGATAGATAATATAGATGGAAGGAAGAGAAGGGTTGGGGGAGTAAGGGCACATATGCGGCCAGAGAACGGGAAGAGAGAGGACAGGCAGGGAGACGACAGATACATGACTTTTTTATAGATTTGTTTTTTATCAGACGAACAGACAGATAGATAGACAGGCAGACAGATAGATAGATAGATCTACCTTAGGCGGAGCTGGGGGGTGAAGGAGAGAGACAGAGGGGAAAGATTTGACAGAAGAGAAATAGATACAGAGAAAGGGGGATGAAAGACAGAAAGGGAGAGAGAGATGGATGGAGAGGGAAGATAAATGGAGAAAAGTGAGGGGGAGAGGAAGAAAGGGAGGAAAGATTAGGGAGGGAAAGAAACACACAGCATGTGTGTGTGTTTTGAGACCATATTTTTGTCATTAGAATGTTCTGCTTTGGCAACCCTTGCACTTCATATTTCATGCTGCCGAACGCTTGTGAAACGCGAGAGAAACGGAGGGTTTGTTTTTGTCTACCTTCGGCGACCTCTGCTTTGGAGCCGCTCTCACTCACACTCACACACTCACACTCACACACGCCATCCGTACTTCACACCGCCAATGACGCACTCCACACACTGGCAGGCAAAAAAATGGAGTGAGACAGAAAAGAGAGAGAGAGGGAAAAATAGAAAGAGGAGGAGAGGGAGGGAGAGGGGGAGATAGAGAGAGGGGTGACAGAATGTGAAAAAACAGAGAAAGAGAGAGAAAGAAAAAGAAAGAAAGAAAGAAAGAGAGAGAGAGAGAGTGGGAGAGCCTTGTACATGAAAGCTGTCAGAGGAGTAGACAGTGAGACATGGCGGTGGCGGAGAGAGAGAAAGAGAGAGAGAGAAAGATAGAGAGAGAAAGAGAGAGGGGGGGGACGCTGTCCAGGCCAGGACAAATCCGCTTCCTGTTGGCTGGCCAAGCCGGGGGACACATAGTGACTAATCGCCGCTGTCACCTCCCTCCCTCATAAGAGTTTAGTCCAGGGGACTGGGCTCAGAGAGCACTGATAGAACATCTTGTCAGTAGTAAAATACAAATTTTTTAAATCATTAAGCAATGATACAGCCTTTCAAAACATGTTGGATTTGAATGGTGGAGTCTTTGCCTAATTATTAAACCGTGTATTTTTTGGTGCACCGGTAAAGACCATCAATTAGCACTTCCTCTGGGGAATTGGATTGCATATCTTCACACTCAATGTCTATTGACGGCGTCCAAACAGGGTTGTTCCTGATTGGCTCTGGGAGGATCCTGTGGCTCAGATAGATACTTCATTTATCCCGAGAGAAATGTAGGCAACAGAACAAGAAAAGCACCTGCAACACTAATGATGGAAATACAAACGTGAGATCATCTTAGAGTCCAGGCAGGGAACTGACACTAATTTAGGCAACGGAACAAGAAATGCACCTGCAAAACTAATGATGGAAATACAAAAATAACATCAGGCAGAGAACTGACACTAATTTAGGCAACAGATCAAGAAAAGCACCAGAACACACTACAATGATGGAGATACAAAGGTGAGATCATCTTAGAGTCCAGGCAGGAAACTGACACTGTGATGCATCAGTGGGTGCAATACTGAGATGTTATGGCAAGAGTATGTGTATCAAGTCTGAGTAAGATGGGGCACATATTGGCATTGTTGAAGTTGACCCATGGCCACAGTGTGCTGCGCTGAAAGAGGGACAGAAGTGACCCATGTGACCTGCAGTCTGTGGAAGCTTGGTGTGACGAGCGTATCATGATTTTGATCACGAGTTGGACTATCTTCATTTCACTCACACACATATTTGCACACTTTCTCTCTCTCTCACACATACACACACACATACACACACTTTCTTTAACTTTCTCTCACAGACACACACTCACACTCATATACAAACATGGACACACAAACACACTCACACACAAACACACTCTCACACACACACACACACACTTTCCCACAGTCTACTTCCTCAAAGCCTTAGCTTCACAGATTCACACACACGTGACGTGAGAAATGTCTCCTCGCCCAACACCAACTTTAAACACAATACAAATCACTCTAAGAACACAATAAGGACAGTACAGTGTTTGTGTGTGTGTGTGTGCGTGTGTGTGTTTGAGGGAGTATTTCACTGAGCCGAGAGTCTCTTACAAAACCACTCAGGAAACGTCTAAGCCTCTCACGGCCCAGACTGTGCATGGTAAAAACTCAATCCAGCCCCTGTCAAAACAATATCAATCACCATGAAAGTAATACACTCTGAATGTTTCCCCTCTCTCAGCTCGTCCCATTCAGACATTGGCTAGCGACCCGTCATGTGGTCCCCATCCAGAACTGATATGCGCTCCGTTCAGTGCGGCCCGCCTCGGTGGGGCTGGCTTGGGCAGGACAGGCTAGGTCGACACCTTGGCACTGCCAAGAGACATACTCCAGACTAAAGCCGCTCCAATCCCTCATCTGGCATGTTTATAGATCTCTCGCAGCCAAGGACGGCAATCGAGGGCCCCAACCACAGCGGGTGGAAATCACGGGAAAGTGTCTGTGTGTGTGTGCGCGCACAGAGGCCGGCTGTGACTGCAGGGCAGTGGGCCAATGGTGTGTGTGTGTGTGTGTGTGTGTATGAGTATGTGTGCATGTGTGTGTATTTTTGTATAAGTGTGAGTGTGTGTGCATGAGTGTGTGTGTGTGCGCGGCAGAGTGTGTGTGTGTGTGTGTGTGTGCACGACAGAGTGTGTGTGTGTGTGTGTGTGCAGTGGGGGAGCTGCTCTGTTTGGAGAGCATCCCAGCATTAGCAGTGACACTGTCTCCCCCGGTTTGTAAAGCCCAGGCTCGGCTCCACAGACACCTCTGCTCTCCCTGGAGCAGCGTCCAGACCTCCTTCCTAGTTCCTGAGCGGGATTTAGGCAGCGCCGATCCCATTAGGCACCCAGACATGGGACAGCACGTGATTACACTGCAGGGGGTCAGGGGTCAGGAGGAGGGTGTGTGTGTGTGTAGGTGTATTGTCCTCAAGAGTTGGCTGAGTGCCAGGGTGTGTTTGCGTGCACTAGTGACATGCCTTAACCTTTGACAGTCTGGGCTACTTGAACAGAGGCCATGCTGTGTTGATGGGGCTGTGTCAGGGTGCGTGTGTGTGTGTGTTTAACACTGGTCAGGACAAGAAAGAAGCCAGGACAAGAAGGAAGCCAGGACTAGAAGTGTGATTGCTTATGAATGCAAGCATATAAATGCATGCATGTGGTCATGTATGTACCCATGCATATACATGTACAACATATGTCTCTATGCAAGCATGTGTGTATGTTTGTATGTATTTGTGTGTACTGTATGTGTTTCTAAGTGACTGCATGTGTGTGTACAGATCATCTCTCTCACAGGGGAAGAACAGGACTCCCTCATGGCAGTACCCCCCCCTCCGATCCCAACCCATAATCCTCCATTTAACGCTTGTTTAAACAACCTCCCGTGGACTGGGCCAGGACGCCTGTTTGAATGGGAGTCATTTACCTCAGGCATGATCCACCAGGGCCTCCCAGGTCACCCGCCAGTGTTAGTGTGTGTGTATGTGTGTATTTCAGCAGTGTGTGTTTGTGTGTGTGTTTGTGTATGTGTGTATTTTTAGCAGTTTGTGTGTTAGTGTGTGTGTGTGTGTGTCTGTGTGTGTGTGCGTATATGTGTGTGTGTGTGTGTGTGTGTGTGTGTGTGTCTGTGTGTGTGTGTGTGTGTGTGTTTAACGCTGGCCAGGACAAGAAAGAAGCCATTATCAGCCGCTGCACAATGCTGCGATTCTGCCCGTCTGCCTGTGTCTCTGTGTGCTGTGCTGTCCCAGTTGGTCTGCATCAGCAGCGGGGATCGGCCTGCTGGCTGGGTGGTGAAGCCATGGCCCAGTTGGTCTGCTGGCTGGGTGGTGAAGCCATGGCCCAGTTGGTCTGCTGGCTGGGTGGTGAAGCCATGGCCCAGTTGGTCTGCTGGCTGGGTGGTGAAGCCATGGCCCATGTCTATCTGCTGGCTGGGTGGTGAAGCCATGGCCCAGTTGGTCTGCTGGCTGGGTGGTGAAGCCATGGCCCAGTTGGTCTGCTGGCTGGGTGGTGAAGCCATGGCCCATGTCTATCTGCTGGCTGGGTGGCCCATGTCTATCTGCTGTGGCTCAGCTCGGCCATTTATTGCTGCCCTGCGGCTCCATATTGCTCTAAGCTGCTTGTGTGATGAGGGGGGCATGTGTGTAGGTGGTGTGTGTCATTGCATATATGTGTGTGTGTTTGTGTATGTGTGCGTTTGTGTTTTTAGGCTTGTGGCTGCCTATCTTGTGGCCTTTAACCCTAGAAAGCTGATGGTATCAGACCGCTAAAAAGACCCCTAATCTGGAGCGTGCCCCCATTCTGCATACCACATGCCTAACGTCGGACAGCTGTCCATTCGCATGTGTGTGTGTGTGTGTGTGTGTGTCGTAGGGCATATGTGATGCCACAACAACCACAGCATGTGTATTTATGCAAGATATCTGAGTTATGAGTTATTTACGTCTGATTGAAAAATTTGTATGTACATGAAGCATTGACCTTTGTATAAGTATACGCTTGCACATAAACACACACACACACACATACACCCACACATGCATGCACACACACACACACAGGTGTGGTGAAGCAGCGTTAACGTCACCACGTGGCAATTGGTCGACCCGATTTCGATTCCCGGACTGTGTCGCCTTGCATAAAAACTGCTAAATATCAGTCAACTAAATAACACACATGCACACACACATACATACACACATGCACGCACATACATGTGTGTGTGTGTGTGTGTGTGCAAACGCATATATACATACTTACTTCCTTACCTTTCAGGTTTTGTCATGAACACATGCCAGTTAGCATGTAGCCTAGTGCAGTGTTTCCCAAACTTTTTTTCTGGCGACCCACTTTTTAAAAATGACAGACCATCGCGACCCATTTCACTTCAAATCTACCCTGCAACCACCAATATTGTTTTAGGCCACAGGTTCTCCAACTTTTCTATGCCTCCCCCAACCATACATTGCTATAGGATCCCTGCTTTGAACACGGTTGTGTTGCATTTTGAGCACCATCAGCGTGAAAAGTTGGAAATGACTACTGAAAAGATACGTTTTAATGCGCATCCGAGAGTAGGGGAAATTCTCGCATGTTGCGCAATCGTCATTCGTCAGCATAGTAAGCTGTTCTTGCATTTCTAAAAAAAAATGTTGTAGGCTACGTTGCGTTGCAGACAAATGGGTCCATAAGACTGTGGACGTCAATTCCAATGTAAACAGCAAATAACTCAAGTCGTTATATTGTATTGTTGTATTATATATTGTATAGTCGTTATTAGAGATGTCCGATAATATCGGCCAACCGATATTATCGGCCCGATATTAGCATAAAAATGTAATATCTGTTAATATCGTTATCGGATTTTTTTTGCCTTAAAACCGATAAAATAATGCTTGCGTTACACCCAAATAGTGCCTATGCGCTCCTGAAGCGTTTACCGCCGGCGCACAGATGATGACCTCATCAATCTGCGTCTTGAAGCATACAAACAAGCGTGGATGGCTGCAGTAACAAACTTGCTCGTGGCCGTAGTAGCCCCTTGCGTTGGCCGTGACGCCCCTTTGAAAATCAGAGGTTTACAGGCCACGGTGGCCTTGGTGCCCCCTTCTCTAAATATTCTGCTTTGCGTCCTACTAATAGCGATATATATTTAGCCTATGGCCTATGGCCAAATTACGCAGTGGAGAAAGTGACAGCGCAAGAAAGAAAGTGCGTCCAAATTAACCCATCCTACTCATCACACAGACATCACAAGTATCACATGAGAGAGCTTTTTCTCAGTTTTTAAACGATGTTAGCCGCTAATTGCTGTGGTGAACGGTTCGCGAGAAAAGTAAATAATATCATTCAATTTAATCATAAATTCTACCGAAGGTTTTGCGTCCATCTCCCTACCCATTCATCTCGGTGGAATACTTCAGAACCCTTCGTTTAACATATGACAAACCATATATCAGAATAAACAGCAGACCTTACCGAACAGAAAGGTGTAAAGCAGTCCCCTGTACAGTTAGCCGTTCCAGACTAATCCCGTTTTGAATTTGCAGTAAATTTCAACATACATGGATGTCTCCAAATTTGGGATTTAAGATTTACACTGTGTTTAAATTGTTCCACATTATTTCATAACGGGCCAAATACAAAACAAATATTACAAATGTCGCCTAGATATCGGTAAATCAGAGGACAGCTGACTATAAGAGTTTGTGAAAGTAGCCTTCATGATCACAAAATGCTAAGCATGCATTTAGGCTATTTGAGTTTCTTAAAGCTGAGCTGTGCTTAAATTGTTCAATACATGATTTCATAACAGGCCAAATATAAAATAAATGTTAAATATAGCCTAGATATCTGAAAATATTAGATGATCAGATGATTTACAGTTATATGTAATATGTCATGTTTTATGTTTTTGTAATGTTTCATACAGTGATGCAGGTCTACTGCAGTGAATACAACTTTGATCATGTTTATAGCCTACTACTGTATTGTTAACTTTGGCCTTGGTGCCCTGACATGTGGCCTTTGTGCCCCCCACCAAATATGCCCAACTGAAGGCCAAGTGGCCTTGCCCCTAAAATGGTGAAATTCTAAGCCTGATTGTGGGTATGGCCCGTTATGAAGGCCAGTCAGTCTTTTAGCCCCGTTCATTGGACTAATACTAAAGGAGGACTTTGTTTACTACTCTGGAAGGTCTGGATTGAAACTTTGTGCCTTCCTTGTTCTTATTGCACACTACCTTAATGTTGCATTTCTTTGTTGTTGCTCATGTAGAGCAGTGCTGATTGAGCCCAGTTTATAATTTAAATGATTGCATTAGCCCAAGTAATGGGCTAGGGACACAGGCTGCTTAGATTTGTACACCTTAAATGTTTCATTTTTTGTACTTCACCTCAAGCCTGAAGTATTTTTCGTAGCTCAAACAAATGTTTTCAAAATTGTGCAGTATAGTTGCCACATTGTAATTGACTCATATTTGTGCATTCATTCAATTAAGGTGATTGAGTTTTAGTTAAAGAAACAGTTCATGAAGCATCCTACAAATGCAGGCTCATTTAACACAGAAAAAGGGTAGCCTGTTATTTTAGTTGGATTTACATTCTGCTATGTTGCACGTAGTTGTTCAGGTACAATGTTTTATCATTTGTGAATAAGTCAAATTTGCCCTATTTGTTGTGGGCATTGTCAAGATTATCTCAGGGAGAGTGTAATCCAAACTGTTGTTTGAGACAATTAAAAAAAAAAAAATAAACATGGCACTTTTTCCCTAAATTAAGTTGAAGTATTTTTCTTATTTTGCACAGACAATGTTAACATTTGGAAAGCCTTGTTGCATTCAAGAATGCATCCAGTGGGGCATCACAATAACATTAAGCATGTTGTGTTAATTCCACAACAGGAGATATGTGATGTTACCTAAATTAGTTTTGAGGAAAAATAACCCACATATCGACATCGGTATCGGCTGATATCGGAATCGAAATTTGAGAGTTGGACAATATCGGCATATCGGATATCGGCAAAAAAGCCAATATCGGACATCCCTAGTCGTTATATCAGAACAAGAGGCGTTTGCGCAATAGCTGGAAGAATGTGCCTTTACTTTGGAGTTAGCGAGGTAGAAAACGAGAGGAATAGTGTTTAAAATGCCCATTTAAATTGTAGACTATAATGCACTGTTGTGCATTTTAAATCAGAAATAAGAATGTGAGGAGGTTGCTATTAACTTTAAAGATTGCATCTGCAATCGAAACTGTATGCAAATTGAATGACCTTATGTCCGGTCTATGGATGTCTGCTTTAGTTGACAGCACGGTCACTAGATTTGAATCGGTAACATTGAGGAGCTGGTATCTATTAATGTTCGTGCAAATAGGCGGATTCATGTCCCTTGCAGTTTGCAACTGCGATGTACATGGCAGGCGCCCCATAGAACGGTTTCATTTTGAGAGGTAGATATCCATGCTGGCACCCCCTCAGCGATGCGTTCGTTTCATGCGCCAGTTTCATGAGCTTTTATGACAAAACCGTGACTGTGGTAGTTAACAATCTACATCCTAATAGAAAACTGTTAGCTTTCCTGGTATCAAATGACAAATGGTATCAGTTAGGCCTATAACACAACATAAATTGTGCTGGTGACCCAAATAAAATCTCCTGCGACCCACCCGTGGGTCGCGACCCAGACTTTGGTAAACACTGGCCTAGTGCATGCTCCTGCATATCTAGCCGGTATCATTTCTCATTACTCAATGTGAGGGCCAGGGCAACACCAGAAGACTGTGAGTCCCCAGTCGGTCAGACCAGTACTCTGATCAACACCAGTTTCTGCTGCCTGCATGCCGCCTCTGCTCTCCAGGCTTCCCTCCTCCAGGACGCTAGGCTATCAGCAGGACAGCTAAGCATGGCTAATAGCAGGACAGCTAAGCTAACAAGTGCAGTAGCATGGCTATCAGCAGGACAGCTAAGCTAGCTAGTGCAGCAGCATGGCTAACAGCAGGACAGCTAAGCTAACAAGTGCAGTAGCATGGCTAACAGCAGGACAGCTAAGCTAGTGCAGAAGCAGCATGGCTAACAGCAGGACAGCTAAGCTAGTGCAGAAGCAGCATGGCTAACAGCAGGACAGCTAAGCTAGTGCAGAAGCAGCATGGCTAACAGGGCTCCGGGGGACGCCATGATTTACCGCACCTCTCAGCAGCGCTGTAAAATGGACCCTTGGCTTTAATGAGCTGCTGACAAGCCTCTCGTTTGGGCTCTCTTCCTCCCCTAACCCTCCTAATTGCTACGTGTGAGAGAGAGTGTGTGTGTGTGTGTGTGTGTGTGTGTGTGTGTGTGTGTGTTTCTGAGCTCTCAAAAGCCTCATGGGCACATACTTTCTCTTTCCTTTCAATGCAAGCAGATGGGGGACACACACTCCCAAACACACATATCCACACATGGGAGGAATGACCTTTTGCTGACAGAGTGTTACTCCCACATCTTACAACATTTCATACTATCATCCTAGCCAAGGCATAGTATCCATTCACACACAGAAACACATACACACACAAAAATGAAACAAAAATGCAGTAGAACCCCACCGTGAAGTAAAGTAAAGTGTGAACACTTACCATGATATCGTGATGAGAAGATAACTTCAACTCAGTCCTTGAGTAGTACATCTTCTACATCCCTGTGTCATACTGTATGTCCTTGTGCATAGTCAGCACAATGGCATTCCTCCAACAACCCTCCCCCCCCCACACACACACACAGTGTGTGCAGATATACTACTAGATACATGTGCATCAACTCACACATCATCAAATGACTGGCCAAGTCATTATGAGACTCAGACTGACTGACAGACAGACTCATAAGACAGAAAGACGCAGACGGCCATGCTGGTTGGTTGCACCAGCAAGCGTCTGACTGGGCGAGTGTTGCCACACCAATGGCGCTCCCAGCAAGCGTTGTTGCTCCCAACTTGGGATAACTGGTTGGCGCCCGTTTTGTCGGTTTCGGGCCAGCCTATGGGACGGTGCCACCTGCCACCCCCGTGTGACTGGGTCGGACCTGGCGGTGGGAAACTGAATGAGCGAGGGAGGGATAAGGGAAGGGAGGAGAGGAGAGAAAGAGAGAGAGAGACAGAGAGAGAGAGAGAAAAACACAGAGAGAGAGAGAGAGACAGAGAGAGAGAGAGAAAAAGAGAGAGACAGAGAGAGAGAGGGAGGAAAAAAATGCGGATGCCAGACGCCATTTGGCGAGGTGCACCGGTGGTGGTGGAGGCGGCCGCTCATCCCAGGAGGACGGCCCCCGAGTCGAGTCAAATCCTCTGGGTATGCACTGACCTCCCAGACCCCTGACTAGCGTCTGAGCCGGGGATGGTTACGAAACACTGGATTACTCAGCTGATTAGAGTTGTGGTTAAACACACATACACGCACACGGCGCACACACACACACACACACACACAGATACACAGGCAGATACACACGCATACACACAAGCTCTTGCATCCACACTCAAATTCAGAGAAACCTAGTATAAGTCACCTCCACACACACACACAATATAATATAAATTGCATTTGCTAATATATAAACATAGCTAAATGCTTTCCTGCTCCTGACTACTGTCCAAGCTTTTTCCCCTGCCAACACAGACGTTCCGTGCACATGATCACGTCTGACCGGGTTTGTCGAGGGGAAGTGTGTCAGCCAAGAGAGCATCACTCTGGCCAAATAAACAACAAACAAACAAACAAACAAACATGCTGGCAGCTGCAAAAACAAACAGTTTGAGGCCACCTGAAGTCTGCTGGACAGCCCTTGCTGTGCCGGGGAAGGACAGATTTAAGTCTGCCTGGGTTCAGAATGTAAGATAAGGATCAGACCACAACAGCGTGTGCACTGCCAGGTCACTTGTGGTCAGGAAATATTTCACAGAAAAATGAGAAGTATTAGCATTCTTAGGCCAGTAGCGTGTGTGTGTGTTCTTGGTTAAAACTGGAGGGATGTGGGCCATCCCCCCTCTCACTATCTCTCCTCTCTCTCTCATCTACTCCATCCAATTTATCCTCCTCTGTTTATATCAGATACACACACACACACACACCTTCTGGGAAATACACCAGGCCTTCCCAGCATTCCCTGTGTAAGTAGGGACATCCCATTCCTGTATCCTCCACTAGGCTAGGCTATAGAATAATGACAACCAGACGGCAGACCTGAAAAGAAAACAAACAAACACACGGAGAGAGAGAGAGAGAGAGAGAGGGTAGTGAAACCCAATGGAAAGGGCAGAAGTGGGTCACACCCCAGGAATAGCCCCAGGTGACCAGCACAGTGGCCCTGTGTCGTGAGCGCACTTGGCCGTAGTAGCAGACAGAGCAGGTCAGGAGGTCAGGAGCTGAGCCTGCGGGCGCCTGACCGCTGGGACGCTAGCCAGCATTAGCATTAGCAACCTAGCGGGTGTGGATTGTAAGGCATGGCATTCAGCCACAACAATGCTGCTGATCCTCCCTGAGCCTCGGCCACAGCACCACCCCGGGACTTCCTCCTCAGCAGACAGACATTCTGATTAAGTGTGTGTGTGTGTGTGTGTGTGTGTGTGTGTGTGGTGGGGTGGAGGAGGGTTAGGAAGGGAGAGGCAGGGGGAAGGGATAGGAGAAGACAGGGACAGTGAAGTGTCGGAGGAATCGGTCAGTAAAAGCTGATACAGACGTGCATGGCGTGCTGCATGCTCCTAATCTCCGGGCCGGAAGGGCTCTGTCTTCCTGTGGGCTGGGTGGCGTACGCAGAGCCCTGGGTGTGAAGATCTTGACCATCTGGGCGTGATGTTGTCGATGGCCATGTTGGTGTTGAGGTCAAGTGCTTAGTGGACACAATGCTTTGTTGTCTGCTGCAGTAACGCCCTGCAGCAGAGATGGAAAGTCCAAAGATCAGACAATAAAAGCACTTCCGACACCTGCTCAACCCAATTCTTTCATTTATTTTCCTTTTTTTTCACTTTCTCCTTGACTTTCCTAACATCCTTCAAAACCTTTGCAACTACATCATACCTGAATGTTATGCAATTACTTCCTCTCACTCTCTCTTTCTCTCTCTCTCTATCTCTCACCCTCTCTCCCTCCCTTCCACTCTCTCTTTCTTCCTCCCTCTCTCTCTCTCTCCTTCTCTCTCTTTCCCTGTGGTCTCAGTGAGCCCAAATGCATGCTGGGCCATCAAGCTGATTGGAGTCTACAGCTGTGTCCACACAGCCCCTGTCAAATCACAGCCAGGGCTCCCGGGGACGTCCGGACCAATTTCAATGCCCCCCCCCCCCCCCCCCCCCACACACACACACACACACACACACACACACACACATAGGGACAAATAAAATACACTTAGAGAATTGCAGAGCTGTTATCCAATACAATGCAGCACATCATTTGTAGCAACCGCTCATTTACAATGCCTGTCCCTAGAAAGGCCTTTCATAAACATCAAGCAAACATAGGACTACAGAATTAGACTATGAAAATGTGCGTAGCTGACCTCATGCAGAAGTGCAACTAGCTGGAGTACACATGTATACACACACACACACACACAAATAAACACACATACACACACACACAAATAAACACACATACACACACACACAAATACCCCCCCCCCCCCGGACACACACACACTACACAATAAAAGAATCCAGCTCACGGCTGGAAGTGACGATCTTGTGGAAAGAGTAATCCTGGACTCCTGCCCTCTCTCACCACAAGCAATCAAATTCCACCACACACAGTCATTCCCAATGATCGGTGATTATGTCTCAACCACCATGATGTTTCATAACACTGGAGGCTCTTGATGGGAAATAAAACTGTTTCTTTTTTTTTTTTAGTGTCTAACAGTGTGCAGACTTTTTTTGTTTCCCTTGCAGCTGTGATAAGATTTTCTTTGGATACGTAAGCCGAATGTTGGAATCTAGAAGTTTCCGTCAGGCTTCGGGGTTTGGTGTTTGCCTGAAGCAAAGAGGTGAAACTGAGGCCCTGTGGCCGGTTGCACAAAGCACCTTAAGTTTTTTCCCTTAAATATGACCCTTAAGGCTTAATTTCTCCTTAGGTAAGGGATTTACTTAAGGGTGTGGAGGAGGGGGGGCGCTACCACAGAAACCGAAAATTCTCAGAACAGCAGCATGTGTCCAAATTTCAATCTTAAACGTTCTATTTAATCATAAACTATCTGAAAACAGGGCTTTAAGTGTAAAATACCGAACTTGTCCATTCATCTTACCTAAGTAATATTTGCAGAAATTATCCAGGTAGCAAGTAAAGCATGTGTAACCCTCTTTTGCCTCAGAGGGGTGTGCTAGTGTAACCTGGGTCCTAGGGTATGGTTCTCACCTTTTAAGCCTGCTGTTTAACCAGAGTAGCTTAAGCACCCCTACGGTATAAAGGTTATACTTTGCTCTATTTAACCAGTGAGTGGAGACGGAGTCAGTATAACAAACAAGAATGTATTATAAAACACAATAAAATCACAATATGACAATGCAAATGAATAAGACTATATGTACAAAATATCCAACTATGTATGCCCAGCTACTAGGCCAAAGTCACATAGACTGGACTACCTTAAGGGTCAGTCTCTGCGGAAAATATTTAAACAGGATATCAAAAGTAACAATTCAAATATAAATATAATTCTCTGTGTGGATAGAAGTTTTTTTTAAAAAACTGTACACCAAAAAGTAGCGATTAACACGGTAAATATAGATTAGTGATAAAAGCCCTGTGTGGAAGTACGTGTACGGTAACACCATACACTACACAGTATGATTCAAAAGGTAAATATAGATTAGTCGATAAAACCCAGTGTGGAAGTACGTGTAAAACAATACACTAACAGTATGATTCAAAAGGTAAGTATAGATTAGTGATAAAAGCCCTGTGTGGAAGTACGTGTACGGTAACACCATACACTACACAGTATGATTCAAAAGGTAAATATAGATTAGTAATAAAAGCCCTGTGTGGAAGTGCGTGTAAAACTATACAATAAACAGTAGTGATTCACAATCTCTACTCTCTGTTTGCAAACGGATAGCGATAACGTTACCCTGAGATGACCGGTCACTCAACATACAGTAAACAAATAAACATTACATATAAAAGCCGGCAAAATAAAATAAAACCCCCGTTGCAGGCCTGTTTCAGTTCGTGTTGACAGGTGACGTGTTGTACTCACGGTCCCTTTAGTCACAAACCGTGCAGCAGAGTGTGGCTCTCCTTGTGTTTCCCGCACAATAGGGCCGCGCGATCAACAAGTGGATTCGGTAGCTTATCTCCCTCGTAGCCGGAGGAACCACTGGCTTTCTCCTAGTCACCAGTGGCGCTATCCGGGTGGCGGTGCTCCCTCGACGGCTACTCAGTGGAACCACAGGCGTGCCTGGAATCCTGTGGCGCTAACTGAGCAGCAGTTAAACTAAACAAATCTCAGCGAGACGTTTTTTTATTACACTAACGTTATGTTTACCTCAGAGCAACTGACTGCTAGCCTAACGTCACTGTTAGCTAGAAACTAGCAGCAATATGCTAGGTTAATCTCCCCAAACTGAGGGGCTGAAAATTAATAACGTTAACGTCGTAACTAAAAAGTAGACACCTGTGCCGGCATATACCCCACTCGCTTCTTGAGACGGGGGTTAACTACCTACTTTCACTGTAACTTACTATTTTTGGTAGTTACTTATATAGTCAGAACCCAAACTTCTTGCGTCTCGTCATTTCTCACTCTCTCCCCCTTCTTCTTCTGTGTGCGTGTTTGTGTTCCACCCCTCTCCCCCCACCAGATCCCACCCACTGAGCAATCTGATAGGCGGAGAGTGGTAGCTGACAGTTAACTGGTCCTATGACATTTCTTGTCTCCGTTATCAAGCTAGGTTTTCCCCACCATGAAAACTACAGTTCATCTCACACAAACCACAAAGTAAACAAAGTAGCAAAATGCCAACAGTCCATTTGGGAGAACAACTAGCTAGCTGACAAATAGCTAGCTAGCAGACTAATAGCTATACCTTGCAGGTTAGACAATAATGCCTAGTGTAATGCCACTATACAATGCCTTTTGTGGAAAATCAGTTAGCTAGTAGCTAGAGGGTTGTGAATTAACCCTGGGCTACACTCCCCCCTTTCTAAAGGTCTGGATGTCCTCATCTGACTATTTGCCGGTGGCTAAAGTTCCTGCCCCCTATCCCCTGACACATGCTGTACTAAGGTGACATTTATATCAAAGGGATATGCGGATCCTTAAACCTCTGTGCACAATCTCTATTGGCTGGTCTGAAGGGGTACCAAAATCTTTGTAGCTTAATCTTACTACAGGCTTGACGGTACGCTTCACCCTCTGTACAGGCTGTGACCGCAACCTATCAACGTCTTCCCTGACTGGCAATTCCTCAGCCTCACTGTGTGTGCTTTCTTGTGAGTTTTCGACCAAGGGCACCACCCCTTCCCATGCCTGTTCGGCATCAGGCACATCCTCAGCTCCAGGGCTATCACTGTCGCTAGGTTCCGGAACTTCCTCTTCACCCTCAGAGCTGTTTGACGACTCAGTTTCTGCACTGACCTCTACTTGGCTCTCTTTGCTGGGGAGGTGAGACCTTGTAAGAGCGCCCTCGTGTTGGACTAGTGTCTGCAGTTCCTGTTTAAGCAAACTTCTATTCCGACTGGGGAGCATCTCCTCATCCGACTCTGACTGATCGCTGCTGGTTCCTTCAAGAATCCTTTCCTCTCCACGCCTCTGTGTGTGCTGTCGTGTCCGAGGCACTCGTTTGTGAGTGTGGAGGGGGCTGGTCGGTCTCTCGTGCGCTTCAGGCAGACGGATCAGGCACCCCTATAGGAAGCAGGTGATCTCTGTGAAGAACCTTTATCACCTTTTTCCCTCTCTCAGGCTGGAGACGATACACTGGTAGGTTTGGTAACTTCTGTAGAACAACATAGGGTCTAGAATCCCATTTATCTTTGAGCTTTCCCTTTCCATTGTCTCCAAATGCACGGACGAGCACTCTATCTCCCTCAGCCAGCTGGTGTGGGCGGACACTTGCATCATACCGTCTCTTGTTTCTCTGGTGCACTCCATCTGAATTGTCAACAGCCAGATGGTAAGCTTGTTTCAAGTTGTCTCGTAACTTCTCTACGTACTGCTGATGTCTCACTTCCTCTTCTGCTTCAATGGGGGTCTCAAAACACAGATCAACTGGAAGCCGTGCCTCCCGCCCGAACATCAAGTAGTAAGGAGAGAAACCGGTAGAGTCGTTACGGGTGCAGTTGTAGGCGTGCACTAACGCGGCAACTTGTTGGCTCCACTGTTGTTTCTGATGTGGCTGCAGGGTCCCCAGCATAGACAGGAGGGTTCGGTTAAACCGCTCGGGTTGAGGGTCACCTTGAGGATGATATGGCGTCGTCCGTGATTTTTTCACCCCTAGCACCTGGAGGAGCTCCTTCACCAGCTTGCTCTCAAAGTCCCGTCCTTGGTCGGAATGGATCCTCGCTGGTAGACCATAATGGACGAAGAACTTCTCCATCAGTACCTTGGCTACAGTCACGGCACGCTGGTCTTTGGTGGGATAAGCCTGGGCATAACGGGTGAAATGGTCTGTCACCACTAATATGTTGGATATACCCCGGGAATCAAGCTCTAGAGACAGGAAATCAATGCACACAAGATCTAACGGTCCAGTGCTAGTGATCTGGTGCAAAGGAGATGTTCTGTGTGGAAGTGTCTTCCGGACCACACATCGGCCGCAGTTCTTAATGTAAGTGGCGATGTCAACCATCATTTTCGGCCAGTAGAAACGGTCTCGTGCCAGTGCCAGGGTGCGCTCACTGCCTAGATGACCGGACTCATCGTGCAGGGATTTCAGGACTCTCACTCTGTATTTCTCAGGTAGGATCAACTGAAAAA
Source organism: Alosa pseudoharengus (assembly GCF_046254945.1). NCBI lineage: Eukaryota > Metazoa > Chordata > Actinopteri > Clupeiformes > Clupeidae > Alosa > Alosa pseudoharengus. The sequence continues at coordinate 45,538,091 of NW_027468718.1, read as the reverse complement.
TGGCTTTACCTTCTGGCTTGCTGACCTTCCTGTATAGCAGCCCGTTCACAAACTCCAGTCTTTTCTCTTCTCTCCGTAGCAGGACAAAGTCAGGCTCTACGCCTGCTTGGTTAGGCGGCCACACACGGCTTAACATGGCCTGCCTGACCTTACTGATGACTGGGTCCTGTTCCTGTGCGACTCGCAGCTCGTCAGCACTCACTTGCTCAAGAGGTCCTGTAGCAACTCTTGTGGGGTATGCATAGGCCTCGGGAATCGCCTGGGGTGAGGCTCCTAAGCTCTCAATGTATCTGGACATCAGGGGGGACTCATGGAAGCTGACACGTTGACACACTGCTTTCACTCCTTGCGGTGACAACCAGGCCTCGTCATTGGCCACATTCCGGGACAATAGATCTGCATCCACGTTCTCTCTTCCAGGCCTGTACTGGAGCCCGAACTCGTAGGTGGACAATGCTGCTAACCATCTATGGCCCGTGGCGTTTAACTTGGCTGTGGTCAGGACATAGGTGAGCGGGTTGTTATCGGTTCTCACGGTGAATTTGGCTCCATACAAGTAGTCATGGAACTTATCCACAACAGCCCACTTCAGCGCCAAAAACTCAAGTTGGTGGACTGGGTAGTTTCGCTCCGGATTACTCAGTTTCCTACTGGCATAAGCAACAGGGCGTAAACCCTCTGGGTACTGCTGGTTCAACACAGCCCCTAATCCCTCAAAGCTGGCATCAACGTGGAGTATGTATGGCTTGTTGGGATCAGCAAAAGCCAAAACAGGAGCATGAGTGAGACAGTACTTGATCTTCTCAAAGGCCTCTGTGCATTCCGGTGTCCACCGGTCATTGAACGGCTCAGATTTCTGGAACAGGGGTTTATTGTCTTTCTTGGGTCCTTTCCCTTTCTGTGTGGTAGGGTAACCTCTCGTCAAGTCAGTCAGTGGGCGTACAATGGCAGAGTAGTTGGCGATGAATCGCCTGTAGTACCCACAAAATCCTAGGAAAGACTGCAAGGTTTTAAGGTCAGTCGGTTGCCGCCACTGGGCCACCGCCCTGATCTTCTCAGGATCCGTGGCAACGCCGGCTGCAGAAACAATGTGCCCCACGTACTTGACTTGACTCTGGCAAAACTGGCATTTATCGATGGAGACCTTGAGTCCGTACTCTTCCAACCGATCCAGAACTTTGAGCAGCCTTTCCTCGTGCTCTTCTAGTGTCCGACCAAAGACGATGAGGTCATCTAAATAAACCAGGCACTGCAGCAGGTTCATGTCTCCAACCACCCGCTCCATTAATCTTTGGAACGTAGCTGGAGCTCCGGAGATACCCTGAGGCATGCGTTCAAACTGATAAAACCCTAACGGGCATATGAATGCGGTCTTCTCTTTATCTTGGTCGGCCATGGCTATCTGGTAGTAGCCGCTCCTGAGGTCCAGAACAGAGAACCATTGGCTGCCGGACAAGCAGTCAAGAGCATCATCTACCCTTGGGACGGTGTATTGGTCGGGAATGGTCCGAGCATTCAGAGTACGATAATCTATGCACATTCTAACTTTTCCATTTTTCTTTCGGGCCACGACAATGGCAGAAGCATAGGGACTCCGGGACTCTTTAATAATTCCAGCCGCCAGCAGCTCCTGTAGGTGGCGCCGGATATCGTCCAGGTCAGCAGGGGCAAGTCGTCGAGACCTCTCTCGAAAAGGCCGGGAATCATTCACTCGTATCTCATGCTCCACTCCCCTTGCAAAGCCCATGTCCCACTCACTAACTGAAAACACTGCTGTTCTCTTAGCTAGCTGTTTTGCCAGTCTATCTTTCCAAGCAGGAGGAATAGGTGAGTCTTCAAAACAGAAAAGCTTTGGATCAAGCTGACCCCTATCACTCGTGTCCGCCTTGACTTCGGTAACTACATCAGCTTGGTAAATATGTGCGATAACAGAGCCTTTGGGAATGGCTCGCTCTTTGAGGCTCTCATTCTTTATCCATAGGGACACAGCACCCTGCTGTATGTGTGAGGGGAGAAGCACACATGGCGGTGAGGTAACTCCAGCTGGCAGCAGGTTAAGCGCGTCTATGACCAGGATGCTTGGTTTCTCGGTGGTAACAGCGGCTTTGCAGACTGCACGGCGAGATGCACCAGCAGGAATGGTAAGTGACCCTGGACCGGTCCACTTCACATGCCCGGCACACTCGTGCCATGGGGAAGACGTCCTCTCACTGCTAACTGGTAGGGTGTTTACTCTCCAGACCTTGGCTGTGTGACTGTGTTCAGTGCGGATTTTCTCAGTACTAGGTCCATGGTTGAATGATCTGGCGTTGGTGCCTATGATCACAGGTACTTGATCTGGGCCTGGAGGGTCAGGGCACACAAGTGCTAATATGGGCTTCGGCTGTCGACCAGCCCCATCTTCAAGGAACTCTACTGACACTGCCACGTAACCTCTGTAAGGGTAGCTTGAGTCTCCTAACCCCCAAATGGCAAGACTGGAAATGGGGTGAAGAGGAACATGGCTCAGATACTTCTGATACCACTGCTCAAAAATGATGGTCACTGTGGAACCACTGTCCATCAAAGCATTACAGCTCCGGCCCTCTATAATCACTCGACTCAAGGAGGGGTTACCCACTAGACCATCAGGGATGCTGGGAATTCTAGGGGTACTCACCGCACTCGTCTTGGCCTGGCAGTGTCTCTGTGCGGGCTCTGCTGTTCTGGATGGCGGTTCTCGTTTGGCTTTTTTCAAAGAGCTGATCAACTTGGAGATGACTTTGCTAGAGTCTTCTGCAGCCGTACACCTATTCGATACATGGCCATCTTCACCGCATCTGTAGCAAAAGAATGCGTCTTGGTTCTGATGTGGTTCAGCAGACCATTTCTGGGTGGCGCCTCTGGTGGAATCATATTGTCTTATGGGCGTCTCGGTGCCTGGTCTTCCCCTGTCAGCTCTGACGGAGTGCTCTTTAAAATTAACCGCCATGGTCTGGAGTTGGTGCTGTAAGTCACTAACCTGCTTCTGAATATCTGGGGAGGCACTCTTCTCAGCTCTTGCCCCTCTAGTGGACCGTATAAGATCGCCATCTACGACGGCTGGTGGGTCGTGCTGAGGGTATAGGTTGGAGAGCTTTGCCTTTAATTCATCAACTTCTGCTCTCAAACGGGTTGTTTCAGATATAGCGGATGTGGTATTCTCTGTAGCATTAAACTGTCGCACTGATGCTTTACGTGCACTGGGAGTGGACTTGCAGCGCACCGGTTGTCGGTCTTCCTCCTCGCGGATCTCATGTAAGAGTGTAAGGAAGGTGGGAGGTTGGTGTTTTCTCTCTCTCAGGCGTAACTGCACCAACATCAAGTCTGACTCAACTGCTCCTCGCAGTAACTGCTCTACTCGGGCCCTGTCTCTTTGGGATGTGTGAAGTCCTCCTTTCTGAACAACCTTGGTCAACGAGCATTCAATTCGTCTCAGAAAGTCTGACAACTTCTCTCCAGAGTGCTGCTGCATGGATCTAAAAGCAATATACACATCTTCTCCAGACTCTGTGGACCCAAAGGCCTTTTCCAATGCTGTTAGGTAGTCATCAGGAGTGGCGTCAGGATCGTTGCTACGAACAGCCTGAGCTATGTCCAATGCTGGACCTCTCAAACATTCAATAATTCTTTTTCTTTTTTCCCGGTGGGGGAGTTCACTTTCGTCTATCATCAGGCGTACTTGATCTAGCCAGGTGTCAAGGCTCTCTTCTCCAGCAGGGGTGGGAAGGACACCTGAAAAGACTCGAAGTCGTCTGAATGCGTGGCCCTCGTAGGGTCTTGTGGTCTTCTCAATGAGGTTCTCCACCACTTTGAAAAAAGTGTCCACGGGAATGGAGGCTGGCACATCAGGAGAAGGGGGTTCAGGCTGGGTGTTGCCTCTTGGGTGGCGTGGCGGTAGCCTTGGGGGTATGGGGTTGGTGCCCTTGGTCTCAAACACTACAGTAGTGACTTCATCATCAGGCCCACTAAGTATCCATGGGCTACCCCCAGCTGCTGAGTACACTTCACTAGGTAGGGCCTCTTTGCTAACCACCTCTTTGCACTCGCACAGTACTACCAATCTCTGTGTATGGGGGTCACACAGGCGACCACGCACACGCACCCTCCCCAAAACCTTTATGTTCTGAAGGGTGTTCTCTATTTCACCTACCTCTGTGTCATCAGGAACATCACTGACCACTACAGCATGATTAGGATCTACTCCTTCCCCTTTACACCAACTCCAAAGTAGCGACATCTTAACGACTGCCCACTGCTCAAGCCTATTTAAATGTGTACTAACCTTAAAAGCCTACAATACTAACTTCCACTCACTGGATACTAAAATTATATACTAAATTAATTTTAAAGATCCCAGCGGTGCCTCCATTTATGTAACCCTCTTTTGCCTCAGAGGGGTGTGCTAGTGTAACCTGGGTCCTAGGGTATGGTTCTCACCTTTTAAGCCTGCTGTTTAACCAGAGTAGCTTAAGCACCCCTACGGTATAAAGGTTATACTTTGCTCTATTTAACCAGTGAGTGGAGACGGAGTCAGTATAACAAACAAGAATGTATTATAAAACACAATAAAATCACAATATGACAATGCAAATGAATAAGACTATATGTACAAAATATCCAACTATGTATGCCCAGCTACTAGGCCAAAGTCACATAGACTGGACTACCTTAAGGGTCAGTCTCTGCGGAAAATATTTAAACAGGATATCAAAAGTAACAATTCAAATATAAATATAATTCTCTGTGTGGATAGAAGTTTTTTTTAAAAAACTGTACACCAAAAAGTAGCGATTAACACGGTAAATATAGATTAGTGATAAAAGCCCTGTGTGGAAGTACGTGTACGGTAACACCATACACTACACAGTATGATTCAAAAGGTAAATATAGATTAGTCGATAAAACCCAGTGTGGAAGTACGTGTAAAACAATACACTAACAGTATGATTCAAAAGGTAAGTATAGATTAGTGATAAAAGCCCTGTGTGGAAGTACGTGTACGGTAACACCATACACTACACAGTATGATTCAAAAGGTAAATATAGATTAGTAATAAAAGCCCTGTGTGGAAGTGCGTGTAAAACTATACAATAAACAGTAGTGATTCACAATCTCTACTCTCTGTTTGCAAACGGATAGCGATAACGTTACCCTGAGATGACCGGTCACTCAACATACAGTAAACAAATAAACATTACATATAAAAGCCGGCAAAATAAAATAAAACCCCCGTTGCAGGCCTGTTTCAGTTCGTGTTGACAGGTGACGTGTTGTACTCACGGTCCCTTTAGTCACAAACCGTGCAGCAGAGTGTGGCTCTCCTTGTGTTTCCCGCACAATAGGGCCGCGCGATCAACAAGTGGATTCGGTAGCTTATCTCCCTCGTAGCCGGAGGAACCACTGGCTTTCTCCTAGTCACCAGTGGCGCTATCCGGGTGGCGGTGCTCCCTCGACGGCTACTCAGTGGAACCACAGGCGTGCCTGGAATCCTGTGGCGCTAACTGAGCAGCAGTTAAACTAAACAAATCTCAGCGAGACGTTTTTTTATTACACTAACGTTATGTTTACCTCAGAGCAACTGACTGCTAGCCTAACGTCACTGTTAGCTAGAAACTAGCAGCAATATGCTAGGTTAATCTCCCCAAACTGAGGGGCTGAAAATTAATAACGTTAACGTCGTAACTAAAAAGTAGACACCTGTGCCGGCATATACCCCACTCGCTTCTTGAGACGGGGGTTAACTACCTACTTTCACTGTAACTTACTATTTTTGGTAGTTACTTATATAGTCAGAACCCAAACTTCTTGCGTCTCGTCATTTCTCACTCTCTCCCCCTTCTTCTTCTGTGTGCGTGTTTGTGTTCCACCCCTCTCCCCCCACCAGATCCCACCCACTGAGCAATCTGATAGGCGGAGAGTGGTAGCTGACAGTTAACTGGTCCTATGACATTTCTTGTCTCCGTTATCAAGCTAGGTTTTCCCCACCATGAAAACTACAGTTCATCTCACACAAACCACAAAGTAAACAAAGTAGCAAAATGCCAACAGTCCATTTGGGAGAACAACTAGCTAGCTGACAAATAGCTAGCTAGCAGACTAATAGCTATACCTTGCAGGTTAGACAATAATGCCTAGTGTAATGCCACTATACAATGCCTTTTGTGGAAAATCAGTTAGCTAGTAGCTAGAGGGTTGTGAATTAACCCTGGGCTACACATGTTATATACATGAACTAAACAATACTAGCTGGCAAGTTATCCTGACTGTCATCAGTGCACCAAAACAAACTTTTTTTGTGTTAACGTTATGCCTAGCGAACCGTACCAAAGCTCATAGGCTAACAAGACATCCACCAGCGGGCACCGTGATGTCAATTTGATGTCAAGAATTAGTCAAGGTTTTGACCACCATGTTGAGCATCTATAATTTCATACTATTTTAGCATTACAAGCTATGGCTTGCTTGTGGTTGTAAAGACGTCCAACAAGGGATCAATCTAACATGTAGTCACTGGTCTATAAACTTGGGTCAATATGATTGATGTTAAATCAACGTTGATTTGATATCAAGAAAAAAGGCATAGGAAAAAGGGCGTCAAAATGATATGGAATTGACGTCATTGAATTGACCACCATATGAGAACCAATAATGTTAATAATCTTAATAGTAGTAATAATAGCCCACTAGGCTAATGTTACTATTGTTTTGACACTTCTACCAATCAGTCTGGTAATATAACAGACTAAAATGCCAACAGTAATCATTTTCACGATTGTTTTTAACGGATGCTTATCACCGCTTGATAAACGCATGCGCACACACAGCAATTCCCATCCCCCACCCCTGATCAAATTCAAATTCGCGCAGCACTCTAGAATCTTCGCTGAGTTTGCTCCTTTTCAACTGCAGTCACCAGTGACTTCAACAATCAACCGTCACTTTTCTGTCATGCCTCTGACTGAATGTGTAAGCTGTACAAACTCTGCAGTCATCATATCCCAGGTAAGAATTACAGTACTTTTGTATGCCAATTGAAAACGTGAATTTATTCGAAATATATTGTTTTCATAATGGAATGTTAATCAAAGCTGTTAGTCATGTTTAGAATGAGCTAGTGAGCTAACGCTAGCGATGTTAGCTGTTAATGTTAACTTTTCCAGTAGCAGACTAACTTCACTATGATGTGGAATATCTGTTTGTTTGCCTGTTTGTCTGTTTGTTAGTTTTAGAATGAAATATCAGTAAGTTAGCTATACATTTAAAGTAACGTTAGCTACATTTAAAATGGCTGTTACCATGCAGGCTAGCAGACACAGATGAAAGTTGTTAACGTTACGTTAGAATTAATAACGGTTAACGTTAGCTCTACCTTGCGAACTTCCATGGGACATAGGTAACGTTAGGTCACTGTATTTAAACTTAATACATGTAGTGCTAGTGTTGATACATAATATAGTGTTGCTATAACTGCAAAGAGGTCCTGTATGAATTAAGTAATATATATATATATCAGTTATCTACCCACTGATTTAAGGAACTGCAGTTTAATATAGCCATGTTTATTAACAGACCTGTCATTTAATGGATGTGATGGGTGGGTGGCACCTCAATATCATGCCTACAAGTAAAGGGATCTTTAGTTTGTGAAGGGTAGTGTTAGGCTACATGTTCTTCATTTCATAGCCCTTATTTGCCCCTTGTTTGATGTACCTGACTTGCTCTGAGGCATGTGTTAAGATGCATGTGAGTGTAGTAGTGCTTCAGTGATGGTCTTTTCATGTTCTGTGTGTTTTGCAACATATTAATCTTAGTCTCCCTCTGTTTGCAGGTGGTGTGTTGTGAGGATTGCTGCAGTAAGAACACTGAGTGCATTCTGGAATATTCCAAATGTGTGCCACGTCCAAGCTCGCAAGAGAGTTAACTCACCAGGTAAAGACACACACACACACACAATGTTATTTTGAAGTATTAAAAAACATTGTTTTAGAAATTTCGAACGAAATGGTTGGTAATTAGCATGTTTACGAGTATAGTTTACATTCCGGTATGATGGCAGAAGTGTCTTTGTGTACTGTGTGCCAAAACTATACTATTTAGCATGGTTGTGCAGCTACTTCAAATACTGTAAGTATTGTAATTTATCTACATATAACACTACCGTTAAGCGTGGGAAAAAAGTGGAGGTGGGGGTGGGGCGGGGATTGCATGGAAGGAGATGCATGCTATTTCAAGAGTTGAACACCCATTCACTTTACTTTTTTAGCACAGTTAATTTGGACTAAATGCATCAGTTTTTAGTTTTTTTTTTTTTTTACATGGGTTCCTCTGAATTCCCCATCAAAAACTTTACAATAAACTCATATTTTTGTTCAGTCTCTCTCAAATTTGAAGGGTTTGTTACATAAACCATATATTTTTTGCATAAAACGTAAAAACTACTGCTAACGTAACGTTAATTTACCCACTGCATTACAGATATTGGTTTGTACCATCACTGTATTCAAGAGTTCGATGATGGAGAAAGTGAACTTTCTTTTGAGATTACACCTATCAAAGATTGTAGCCTTTACCGAAATAGTCACGCTGCCCCTCCATTTCAATTGTTGATGCGCCAAAAGTAGACCTATCATGCTTATCAAGTGTAACTCTCTGAAGACATCCTTAACTTGTGAGTGTTGGAATTGTTGCTAGGTAGTTCATTTAAGTTCACTCAAAATGTCAGGCCGATTGTATGGTGTGTGCGTCTCGTCACTGCTATGGCGCGTTTACATGTTATCTGTCACTGCCAGCACGTTCTATACTCAGCGTCGTCCATCCTTGCAAATGGGTTCAAGTGAGGACATAGAGTTAAGTTGTAAACAATTGTAAAAATGATTACACTCAAAAGACGTCTGGTTTTGGTACTTAAAACATGTTTTCAGTGTCTCTTTAGCTGAAAACTACTTCCAACACGCATGCCTCTTCCATGAATAGGCGCTCTTAGCCTGGCTAATGTCAGACCTCATTGAGATAGGGTCTGGGAATTAGACATTAATTTTCTCGTATATTTGAAACATGGTTTACGAATGCCCAGAACCGTTTATTGGGCGCTACGAATGTCTATCAAATGCGTCTGTACATAGTTCATAACGGCTTCGGCGTGTCGTCATCGTCTTGCTGCCCTCCCTCCATTCTGTGATTGGTTCCTTCGTTGAGGTGAAAACGAAGTCCATAGAATCCAGGCTGCCTAGCAGCGTGAATAAAATCGCGTGCGTAAGGCAGCATGGGAAAACCCAGGCTAAGGCACTCTAGTCCTTGAGCCACCCCCTAGTCCACCTACCCATCCGCCCCCCGGAAAAGAAAAGAAAAACTTGGGGGTGTCACTCCCGGGATTTTAAAAACAATTCTAGTTGCTCAACATCATGTCTGATTAGCAATAACTCTGCTATGAAACAGAGACATTACATTTTCTGGTCAGTGAGGTTTAAATTAATTAGTTCCTGAATCCTATCCCATTTAATGTGACTTCAGAGGGCTTGAGAGGGATAGGATTTAAACCGTGGCGGACCGCCATGCTTAAATAAATGTAGAGGAAACACTGGATATTCCTTTCCTTGTTCTACAACAACAACCTAATAACATGATCATGCTGATGGCTGATAGCTTTTGCTCTTCCCAAATACAAGTAGCCAGGTGAGATGTTTGCAACTACATTACTTTTTATCAATCCAGTTGCAGCAGGCCTAGTTCCAAACCACAATTGTTGAACTGTGATGAACTGCCCTATTTGTGATTGTTTTTAGAGATTCTAGAGATTTTATACTAGTGCTGCCACAACTAATTTTGTTGTATAACTCGCGCTCCTCCTTGTCCACAGGTGGCAGCAGTGCGGTGGAGGCAGAGTGGCAGCAGAGCTGGCCTAAACAAAACAGTCTTCAGCCCTTGGAACCGCACCTGGCTCTTTGGCCCCAAGAACAAACCTTCCCGTCATAGGTGCCTCTGATAGTGCATCACTCACAAGAATGGTAACAAGAATGCACTTAAAGAATGCCCTGGCAGGAGCATCACATATGAATACTTTCACAGACAGTTGAAGTGCTTTGCCTCCATGAACAATGCCATCTTGCTGTAACTGCTGCAACTCCTGGAGAAAGTCACTTAAGTACTCTTCCTCTGAATTTGGTTTAGCAACTCTACAGTAGATGGCCACAATGAAAGGAGCAAAGTTGTGAAAGTTGCAGAGTATGGGCCACATTTGGAAGTTGGAGGATTTAAAAAGTGGCACACCATCAATGTTAAAGCACAAATGTAGGTGCTCAACGATTCCTGGATGCTGAGACAAACGTTTGGTTTTGGAGTAGCATTGTCGAGAATGGTCAGAAAAATCTACCAAAAAGTTTGTAAATTAAAGGATGGAAAAAGTATGGGATTTTAAAATAGAAAATGTGTAGGAACCCTGTTAAAAGAAACCTTTTCTCTGTCTCTCTCCATTCAACTGGATCTCTCAATGTTCTCAATGTTCTCCAACATTCCATTACTTGTTACTACATTGTACATGTTGTCATACATTGTTCATATTTAGCCATATTTATTCTGCCCTTATAAGATAACTACTAATACACTGCACATATTTAATTTATATTACTCTAAACCACCTTCTATAAACCAACTGTATACTACTGTCTACACGGCACTGTGTCTTGTCCTGTATATGCACCACCTGTCTATACTTTGTATATCACTTTTCTGCTTTTTTTGCCCTTCTAGTTAGACACAAACTGCATTTTGTTGTCTTTGTACTTGTAGTCTGCACAAATAATCAAAATATATGTCAATAAATGCTGATGTAATTTTGACATCAATGTTTGTCGCATTTATGTTTATTTGACATTGAAGCTTGATATTGAATGATATCAAAACAACATCAACATCTTGACATCAAATAGATGTAGAATTGACATCAAATGCCAACAAAGCTTGACATGGAAATGACATCTTGATGTAGAATAAATGTTGAATTGACATCAAAGCTTGACATTGAATGATATCAGAATAGCATCAAAATGACATCAACATCATGACATCTTGATGTCAAATAAATGTCGAATTGACATCAAAGCTTGACATTGAATGATATCAGAATAGCATCAAAACGACATCAACATCTTTGACGTCAAATAAATGTTGAATTGACATCAAATGCCAACAAAGTATGACATCAAAATAACATCAAAACGACATCGCGGAGGTCAAAATCTTGACGTCAAATTGACATCAGTACATTGACGTCGATACAACTTTCATTCTAGACCTGTTTCTAGACGTAATTTTGACGTCGATGTTTGATGTCATATTGATGTTGAACTGACATCAAATGCCCACTGTTAGCCTACGTTAAGCCTACATAAACCACACAATAACAATATGCCATGTTTAGGCCTATTTGACAGAGTAAGCATATTAACGGAGAGGTTTTCATTTTGAATTGTCAAAAGTAGTTAATATAATTCATTTATCAGCATCAATTCAGTTAATAATATGGTTAAGGTAGAGTCAGATTTCCTTTTTTTTAGTTAGGCTACTAAGGTCGTTTGTGCAACAGTTTAAGGGATTTCTTACAAGATAAGGACAAAACCTTAAATACTTAAGGGAAAATGTTAAGGAAACCTTAAGGAGAATTTCAGATTTTAAGGGAAAAACTTAACTTAAGGTGCTTTGTGCAACCGGCCACAGTCACTTATAGAGCAGCTCGGAGTCCCTGGGAGGGAGCAGGCCCATGTTTGGCCAAGGTCCGGCCTGGATATCGCACATACACACATGCACACGCACAAACACACACACACACACACGTAAACACACAAGGACACATGCAAACACACCACAAGATTATCTGGAAACTGTGTTGTGAAACTGTGTGCAGGAACAGGTAACAGGAAGAGCTCTGCCTCCAATTTAGCTTAAATTTAATTATTAAAGATGAATAACACATACCACTTAAGGCAGCGTGCTGATGACTCATCAAGAGCGTATGTTTTCTGCAACCAGGTCCACTGATGGGAAGCGTGAGACTGACTTCCGACAGAGCGGGCATGAAAAACTGCAAAAACACCTCGTAACGTAGTTGACCTCATTAGAATACGGAAATCACAGTTTCACTGGAATCTTGGCCTGTCCTCCCCCGCTCTGTGTGAAAATATGCAGCCCGCCTCACCTAAGAAGATCCAGTGATGGATGGTCATCCCACGATTATAGCTTCCTTTTCAGTGTAACCTTATAGATCATTTGATTTGCGGGAATGTTGACAGCAACGGTAGAAGTGTATGATCACTGAACTTCAACTGTGTGACCTCTGACACGTGAGGAAGTGGCCATGAGGAAGTGTTTGGAGAGAGATGCTCCACTCCCACAGGAACAGGTCGGAACAGAGAAAGAAAGAGAGAGAGATAAGAGGGTGGGCGAGAGTGAGTGTGAGCGAGTGAAAGAGAAGACGCCCGAGAAAAGAAAGAAGAGACAGAGGAAAGCATGGACAGAAAGAGAGAGACTAAGCGAACGAGAGAGTGAGATCATAAACAACCCCACAGCACAATGGCCACCGATCGTGAAAACTGTCAGTACCTGTTAAAGCATACATTTCTTTAGAATAGTGTTGTTTGTAAGTGGATACCTCAGATACGTCCCCTGGAGAGGGTTATGCACGCTTGTCTGTTACAGAGCACACCTTCTCCTGGGAGGCCAGGGCGCATTGAGATTGGAAATATGTGACGCGTCAGTGTTTTTAAGAGGGACACAAAGCCCTTTTAATTTGGCCGTCATGGATACGGCCGTGAAGCACAAAAGAAGGAAAACACATTACGGCTTGTATGCGCCGAGAGCGGCTTCGTCACACGGAGTTGACCCTTTGGCCTAACGTACCACCGCCATAGCTGTGAAAACACTTAGAGCCGTGGCGCAAAACGCTAAACGTGCTAATCCGACTCGCCCAGCGCGGAGAGGAGAGCGAGAAACCCCCAGGCCACAAAAGAGCCGGTCTCTAATTCTCTTCTTCCTCTTTTCTTTCCCTCGCTTTCTCTCAGCTTTCACAAACTTGTCTCTATCTCTCATTCTTAGGTTTACTCTATCCATCTCTTGCTTTCACCCTCTCTCTCTTTTTCTTCTATTTTTCCCTCTCTCTCTCTTTCTCTCGCTACAACCCCTCCCTTGATTATCTCTCTCCCCCTTTCTCTCTCTCTCTCTCTCTCTCTCTCTCTTTTTTTTCTCTGTCCCTCTATCTCTCTGTAGAAAAACACTGCGACTCCCCTCTCCTCTCATCCACACCGCGGACATTGAGCCTAATAGGTCGCAGGTGAAGGGATGACATGGGGCAACGTCAACAACCACGGCTAAAAAGCCCACCTTTTGGCAGACGTCCAGGCTTCGCCCAAACTGCGAATAAAAAAAACGACCACCCTCTCGATTACCTCAGTTTCCTGAAATGCAAACACCGCAGGGATGAGTGAGGAGGCCCTGCCACAGGTGGCCATTGTGGCTCCAGAGGTGTGAAGAAGGGATGGGGGGTTAGTCAAACGGATGAGTAGAATTCGTAATCTCCGCAAATACAGGGTGTGAAGAAGTGATTGATTTTATTATTACAAAGACAGAGGTGTAGAACTAATGCCCCCTTTCTTAGAGTGGGGGAGGGGGGGGGTGATGGTAAATTCAGTGAACAGGCAGCTCGACGGGCAGGCAGACAGGCGAGGCCTGCAAAGCATCAATCCATTAATGACGGATTTAAAAACCATGAGGGCCCAGGAGATTATATCGCATTATATCAACAAGGAGCCAAGAGCAGGGGGATAAAGGGATACGGTTTCAGCCCAGCGGCCCAGATGGCGGCTGGGAGCTGGAGGAAGGGGGGGGTGGGGCAGCTCTGGCCCAGTTGTGGCCCCAGTGCGGCGCGGATCAGGAGGCATGATTCTTACCAGGGTTTGCCCCCGCCTGAGAACTGGGTTTGCCCCCGCCTGAGAACAGGGTTTGCCCCCGCCTGAGAACTGGGTTTGTGCAAAGGCCTTCCAGGAACACCCAGTCTCTCTCTCTCTCTCTCTTTGTCTATCTATCTCTCCCTCACACACACACAAACACACATGCATTTTTGCACACACACACACACATGCATGAACACACATATGCATGTACACACAAACACATGCATTTACGCATACATACATAGACGTGCACAGACATACACACATGCACACAGGCTCACACAAACACACATACTCAAACACCACACAAGCACACACACAGACATACACACATGCACACAGGCTCATGCACATGCACGCCCACACATACACACATACCCAAGCACACATACACACACACGCAAACACACACACACACACACGCCATATATCGCACACACAAAAATCACAAGTATGCTCTGGCACTAGTCCAAAGTCCTCTTGACAACTTCAGCTCTGAGGGAATATAATTATGCACTTGATATGCACGGTGAAAAACAAACTGTCGGGGCATTTGGGTGTGAATACTGCTACATGCCTGGGATCATCTCCCCAGCCCCACATTCTTTCAAACAATGAGGTCAAGAAGTCACCCTCACCTATCAGCTGTGATTACACACATCAAACCTCTCTACCAGCAACGGACTGCTTTTGTTTTATGACAGAGCAGAAAGAGCTACTTCCCTGTGTGCTGGCAGAAACCCCTCGACTGGGCCTGCATGCTTTAGTGAGACACTGTGGTAATTATCCACTACAAATCAAGTCATTATGGGCTCAATTCACAACCCCAAAAGAAATAACTGCAGCTAGAATTCTCCCATGACTTCGTGGAGGTTTTGTGTTCCCATCTCTCTCTCTCTCTCTCTCTCTCTCTCTCTCTCTCTCTCTCCTATAGATATGGGTCTGATTGACCTGGGACAACCAAACCACGATTCAGCTGCTACACACCCAAGACCAAACTATACAAAAGGTATTGCTGTAAAAAAAAGGCTTAAAGTGACACAGTGTAGGGATTCAGCAATTTTGTCAATTTCAACATACTGAGGACCCATTTTAGCACTGAGGTGGCACCAAATGAGTCTAAAACAAAATGAAAAGGGTCCTCTTCTACTCACAACAAAAGGGTCCTACTTCTACTCATTGCATCAGCAATGTCAGACTCCATTCCCTTACTGTGTGTTTGAGTGTGAGGTTTATAAAACAAGTCTGAATCCATTATTATTTTGTTGTGTTACTTTAACACTCGCAGAATAGACAACTAACAGATGAACAACTCAGACCCAGTTTTTAGTCCTGGGCCAATACAATACACACACAGGGAAAAACAGCCTTTCACTAGGTGCCCAAATATCACCAAATAATATAATAATAATAATAATAATAATAATAAAATGTAATTTACTGTAGAAAATACTGTGCTATAAGACTTGAGATGAGATCTACTGGAACTGATTTGATCCATGTGGATTCATATTTTTCATGTACTTCCCACAAATAAGTACCACTTAAATGTCATCACAAGCAATTTCCCTACATATGAATGTTCCTTGGCAACACACGCAGTGGGCTTCAGTAAATTCCTCTCTGACATTACTGTAAATGGATTATTTCACCACAATTGCAACTGTCTATAAGAACTATTATTCTCTTTCTCCAGAACATGCTCCCAAAGATAAGGATAGTGCACATACAACATCAATCACAAAAAAACAGCGATTTATTTTATTGCTTAGCCGTCCATCATAATGTTGTGCCTTTCACAATACTCTTTACAAGAGATTATGGTAAACAAAACTCCAGGTCGGCTATTTGTGCTGACAGGGCTTGTTGAAATATTTAACATTAGTCACATTTTGGCTAAGGTGTAAGAATATACACAATATATATACGCAGAACCCGTGGTGATGACCATGTATGACATTACGTGTGTGCCTGTCTGTGTGCACACCTGTCCACCAAACATCTCTAACAATGTTGCTAGCAACATACTAACATACATTCTTACAAACATGTGACCATATCTCAACATATCTGTGCACATACCATTTAACCATACTGAGACTTATCTGAGATCTACAATGAGACATTCTGAGAACTATATTGTTGTGTGAGGACTATACTCACTAACTATATGGAACATGTATACCTGTGAAATCATATTTGTCAACCATTCATACCTTTGAATCATTCCTGTGCTGTAACATCTGTGAAACATAGCTGTGCTGTTAGACCTCTCTTTTTAGACCTGAGCTGTGCTGTGTGAAAAATAAGATTCTAACCTAAGTTCTGTCTAAAAGTGATCATCTGAAGGGCTGACTCTTTTATTCTTCAGTGTATATATCACCATCAAATTTGACCTAATACCATTAACTGAGGCCTCTAGCTGTTGCTGCCAGTTCAGAGTTACCACTGATAAATAGATCTGTCTTAGGATAATATGATTGGCATTATCAAGTTCTGTATATATATATATATATATATACACAACTGTGATTTTTACTTCAAGCTTACATTGGTAAGTGTTCATTAGTGTATTCTGAGTATCATTCTGCTGTATTAAAACAAAGAATGTTGATAAATATTGAATTGACCATTTATTTTTACTGACTGTCATATACTCTAAGCTAACATCTAACCAAGTAAGTTGTTTTCAAGAATACTGTAAGACTGTGTAATCTGAATAATACAAGGATACAAGGAAGTTTATTGTCACATGCATATAGTTACTGGAAGTAAGAAATGCAGTGAAATTATGTCTGGTGTCAGCCTATTTGTGCATTTATGGGGGGGGGGGGGGATTAAGTGGCAAGGGCTGCTGTCAGGTCCCAGGGACTTTCCAGTTGCAGTTACTGCTTTTGGCCACTAGATGTCCTCATTTGCACCTTTTTTTGTTATTTTCGGAAAATTTCCGGATTTTCTCCGCTCATGTGTTTGAGTGATTACACCTGTGAGTGTTAATGAATCAGAGTATTTAAGGAGCATGTGTTTGTTAGTGCCTTTGCTGAGTTCTCCTGTGTGCCACCTGTTTCGTAAGTGTACTCCTGTTTTGAATGCTCGTGAAGACTTTTTGTTAACAATTTCTCCCTCTTTGAGGTGGTTTTTTGACTTTGAATTTTTGGCTGGCTAGTTGAATGGACTTTGTCTACTGCCCTTTGTTTTTGGATTTTCTGCCTTTTTTTTCGACTAGACGGTCATTGCCTTATACCTGTGATGTTGCAACAACCTACAAGAAAGTCTGTTTGCCTGCCTGTTTTGACTCAGTAAAGAAGACTCTGAATCTGACTCCTCTGCATTTTGGTTCATTCACTTCTGAGGGTGGTACAGGGGATTCATCTCCACCTTTCACTCCGGAGACCCGTGTTCGAATCCCCGTGCGGGCCTGACTCGTGATAGAAGAACTCAGCCACAAAGATGGACCAAGCAGATAATATTCCTCTTCCTGACATGGAATCCACCATTCACCGTTTGATGGCTGCAGTCCATAGCCAGGAGGCTACCATGCAGCGACATGAACAGGCATTGGGCCATCAGCATTCAGAGATGGACCGACTTGGAACAATGCTAAGGGAGATTCTGCAAACCCTCCACAACCGATCTCCAGCTCCCCCGCCTGATCCTGCTCCTCTAGTCCCTTCACCCCCTCCAGCACCCAGCCATGAGCCAAGAATGCCTACTCCAGAGAGGTATAGTGGAGACCCTGAAGAGTGTTGTGGCTTTCTGACTCAGTGTCGACTTACCTTTGATCTGCAACCGGCCGCTTACCCCTCAGACCACTCCCAGGTAGCTTATGTCATAACATTGCTGAAGGGGAAAGCTCGTTCCTGGGCCACTGCACTCTACGAGGCTGGCAGCCCTGCCTGTGACTCCTTCAGGTCCTTTTCTAGGGAGATGATGAAGGTCTTCGCTCCTACAGCCACTGGCCGCATGGCAGCCAAGAAGCTCCTAGATCTGCGCCAGGGCCACCGGTCTGCAGCCGACTACGCTATCCAGTTCCGGACTCTGGCAGCTGAGAGTGGCTGGGGAGAACAGGCTCTGCAGGCAACCTTCTACCATGGCCTGGCAGACCGTATTAAGGATGAACTTGCATCGTGGGAAGAGGTGGAGGATCTGGAGTCACTAATCTCTCGAGTTATCCGTCTGGACAACCGTCTCCAGGAGCGATCCCGAGTCCCAAGAGGGCCCTTCTCAGAACCACTATCCTGTGCCAGCCGGGCTCCTCAGCTCTCTGAAGAGGTACCGGAGCCAATGCAGCTCGGTGGAACAAGACTATCCCAGGCTGAACGTGACCGAAGGATGAGGAACAACTGTTGCCTGTATTGTGGGAAGCCTGGGCATTTCCGCAATGCCTGCCCCGAGTTGGTGGGAAAAGCCAAGCCCCGTCCAGCCGAAGGGGGGCTGTGACGGGGGTAACTTCATCTCCTGCGTATCCGGGCTCGGGCCTCTTTGTCCCCATTACCATCTCCTGGGGTCATCAAGAACACACCCTTCAAGCCTTCATTGATTCTATAGCTGCGGGAAACTTCATGGACCTCTCCTTGGCACAACATCTGAACATCCCCATCTTGAGCCTTGATCCTCCTCTATCTGTGACTGCCCTGGATCGACGGCCCTTGGGCCCAGGTCTAGTAGACCAGACGACCTCTGCTGTGAGAGTGCACATCAATAATCACAAGGAAGAGCTGTCTTTCCACCTTATCCAGTCACCAGATTTTGCTGTGGTCCTAGGATTCCCATGGCTGACTCGGCATAATCCCCATCTGGATTGGACCTCTCGCACTATACTTGAGTGGGGTCCCACCTGCCACGCTACCTGCCTCTTTTCAAGACTCCCGTCTCCTGAACCTTCTGAGCCTCCTGAGCTTTCCCGAGTGCCCTCTGAATACCACAACTTGAGTGAGGTCTTCAGTAAGAAAAGAGCAGCTACCCTTCCACCCCACAGACCCTATGATTGTGCCGTAGACTTGTTGCCTGGTACCTGTCCCCCTAGGGGTCGCATTTTCTCTCTGTCAGCTCCAGAACGAGTGGCCATGGACCAGTATATCAAGGAGGCGCTGGCTTCTGGCTTCATCCGACCTTCGTGCTCTCCAACGGGTGCGGGCTTCTTCTTCGTTGGCGAGAAGGACGGAGGCCTTCGGCCATGCATTGATTATCGTGGACTCAATAAGATCACTATAAGGAATCGCTATCCACTTCCCCTCATGGCTTCAGCCTTTGAGTTGCTCCAGGGAGCCACTGTCTTTACCAAGCTGGATCTTCGCAATGCTTATCACCTTGTGCGTATTCGTGAGGGGGACGAATGGAAGACGGCATTCAACACTCCTACAGGCCATTATGAATACCAGGTCATGCCTTTTGGACTCACCAACGCTCCAGCTGTGTTCCAAGCTCTGATCAATGACGTCCTACGGGACATGTTGAATAATTTTGTCTTTGTTTATCTTGACGACATCTAAATCTTCTCTAAGGATCTCCGTCAACATGTCCAGCACGTCCGTCTTGTCCCGAGTCGTCTGCTAAAGAACCACCTCTTCGTCAAACCCGAGAAGTATGAGTTCCACGTTTTGGAGGTGTCCTTCCTTGGCTTCATCATTTCTGAAGGGAAGATTCAGATGGATCCAAAGAAGGTGCAAGCTGTCTGGGACTGGTCTGTTCCTAGGTCAATTAAGGAAACGCAGAGTTTCTTGGGGTTCGCCAACTTCTATCGGAAGTTCATCCGAGGATTCAGCTCCATGGCTGCTCCCATCACTGCTTTAACTCGGAAGAGCAATACCCCTTTTTCCTGGTCTACTGAGGCTGACAGAGCCTTCAAGATCCTGAAGGGGCGTTTCACCACTGCACCCATCCTTTGCCAGCCCGACCCTGCCCGCCCATTTGTTGTCGAGGTAGATGCCTTAGATGTAGGAGTGGGGCGGTGTTGTCTCAGAAGGCCGCTGATGGGAGACTTCATCCGTGTGCTTTTTTCTCCCGAAAACTGACTGCCACAGAGAGGATTTATGACGTTGGGAACCGGGAGCTATTGGCCGTGAAGCTGGCGCTAGAAGAGTGGCGACATTGGTTGGAAGGCGCCTCACACCCTTTTCTGGTGTGGACTGATCATAAGAACTTGGAATATATCCAACAGGCCAAGCGTCTGAATCCACGCCAGGCTCGGTGGGCCCACTTCTTTAACCACTTTGACTTCACCCTTTCCTATAGGCCTGGGACTAAGAGCAAGAAACCTGATGCCCTCTCCTGACAGTTTCCTTCCGATGGCCCGGAGGGTTCTCCCGAGCCTATCCTCCCGAGCTCCCGAGTGGTAGCCCCAGTTCGCTGGGACATCACATCTGTTGTCCAGCGAGCTTTGCAAAGGGATCCTGGCCCTCGTGCAGCTCCAGCTGGGCGGTTGTTTGTTCCACAGAGGGTCAGGGGACAGGTCCTCCAGTGGGGTCATAGTTCGCAGCTGACTGCCCATCCGGGATCATCCAGGACATTGGAGTTCCTCCAACGGCGCTTTTGGTGGCCAGGTATGAAGAAGGACGTAGAGACCTTTGTGGCGGCTTGTTCCAACTGTGTCCAGGGTAAGGATCTTCGCCAGAGACCCCAGGGCCTACTCCATCCTTTGCCCATTCCCCGGAGACCATGGTCGCATATTTCCCTGGATTTCATCACCGGCCTGCCTTCATCACAAAGTAATTCTGTTATTCTTGTTATCATTGACAGATTTTCCAAGGCTTGCCGTTTCCTACCTTTACCCAAACTTCCCTCTGCTCCTGAGACTACCAGACTTATATGCGACCATGTGTTTCGAGTGTTTGGTCTTCCCCAGGATGTTGTGTCGGATCGAGGGCCCCAGTTCACATCGGGATTCTGGCGGGCCTTCTGCAGACTCATTGGCGCAACTGTCAGTCTTTCATCAGGATTTCATCCGGAGTCTAATGGCCAAACAGAGAGACTGAATCAGGACCTGGAAGCTACTCTAAGATGTTTGGTGTCAGCTAACCCGTCTTCCTGGAGTTAACGACTTCCATGGGCGGAATATGCGCACAATACTCTGAAGTCTGCGGCCATAGGTATGTCACCCTTTGAATGCCAGTTTGGTTATAAACCTCCTTTGTTTCCTGAGCAGGAAGATGATGTTGGTGTTCCCTTGGCCCAGAGGTTTGTGCGGCGGTGCCGCCAGACTTGGAGAAAAGCCAGACGGTTCCTACTCCGGGCTTCCCAGGAATACCAGCAGCAGGCCATCCGCCGTAGGAGACCGGTCCGACCTTTCCGAGTGGGACAGAGGGTGTGGCTTGCCTCCAAGGACCTTCCGTTAAAGTTGGAGAATCGGAAGCTGGCCCCTCGCTTTGTTGGTCCCTTCAAGGTGGTTAGGCGAGTCAACCCAGTCGCCTACACACTGCAGCTGCCTCCCACCTTGCGGATCAACCCAACATTCCACGTCTCCCGCCTTCGCCCAGTGGTTACCTCACCACTGCTTCCTGAGCCCATGCCCCCGCCTCCTCCACGGGTTGTTGATGGTCAGACCACTTTTACAGTCAACCGGCTGCTGGATTCCCGCCGGGTCCGGGGCGGACTCCAGTACCTAGTTGACTGGGAGGGCTATGGTCCGGAAGAGCGTTCATGGACACCTGCTCGGAACATTATTGATCGCACTTTGATCAGAGATTTTCACCAGTCACATCCTGATCGACCGAGGATCGTCAGGAGTCGATCCTAAAGGGAGGGGTCCTGTCAGGTCCCCGATACTTTCCAGTTGCAGTTACTGCTTTTGGCCACTAGATGTCCTCATTTGCACCTTTTTTTGTTATTTTCGGAAAATTTCCGGATTTTCTCGGCTCATGTGTTTGAGTGATTACACCTGTGAGTGTTAATGAATCAGAGTATTTAAGGAGCATGTGTTTGTTAGTGCCTTTGCTGAGTTCTCCTGTGTGCCACCTGTTTCGTAAGTGTACTCCTGTTTTGAATGCTCGTGAAGACTTTTTGTTAACAATTTCTCCCTCTTTGAGGTGGTTTTTTGACTTTGAATTTTTGGCTGGCTAGTTGAATGGACTTTGTCTACTGCCCTTTGTTTTTGGATGTTCTGCCTTTTTTTCGACTAGATGGTCATTGCCTTATACCTGTGATGTTGCAACAACCTACAAGAAAGTCTGTTTGCCTGCCTGTTTTGACTCAGTAAAGAAGACTCTGAATCTGACTCCTCTGCATTTTGGTTCATTCACTTCTGAGGGTGGTACAGGGGATTCATCTCCACCTTTCACTCCGGAGACCCGCGTTCGAATCCCCATGCGGGCCTGACTCGTGATAGGCTGCATAAGAAAGGTGGGGGAGGATTGGGATTGGGGTGGGGGGCACCAACAAGGAGCACCCAAGAAGTAATCATACTGTAAGTAATATAATGTTATACACAGCAGCTTTTTTTGCATTTACATGCAATGGTAATTCCCTGGAATTGCATTTTCTAGTATAATATTGGTGCTGGTAGTGTAGCTAGCATGCAGTAAGCTACAGCCAGAAATGTGTGGGTTAAATTCCTGTCTGTTGCTGTTGCAAGGCATTTGAGCAAGGCATTGTAATTCCTCTAATACCTGTGTGGACCACATGTGGTCAAGGTCAGAAGCAGGGATCATACAGAAGCCCAGGTGGTGTCTGGGATGGGCACAGGAAGTTAGGAAGTTGTCTCCACCTCCCTCTGCAGCTCTGTCTGTCTTTTCTGTCTGTCATTCTGTCTTTTTGTCCTGACTGATTTTGTTTATTTGATTGTTGATTTTCTCACTGTTTCCCCTTTCTGTCTCTGTCTCCCTCTCTCTAGATTTCTACCTCTCTCTGTTTTCCTTTGACATGCCTCTCTCTCTCTCTCTTTCTCTCTCTCTCTTGGCTTGACTGTGCATTGTACAATATTGCCAAAGAATTACAACGAGTAAAGGAAATAATAGCAGTAATAATGGTAGTGTTAATATAATATAATAGTGATAATGAATGGAAACAAAAGTATAAAAAAGAAGGAATAGATTATCTTTCTCTCGCTCACTCTCTACATATATGTATTGTTAAGTCTTTATCTCTCTTCCTCCTCTTTCTTTATGTTGCTCTCGCCCTCTCTCTCTCTCTCCCTGTCTATAGGCTTTATTCCTGCATCCCGAGCGCATCCAGGAACTGCGTGTGTCTGTTTCCTCCCCTGTGGCGCGTGCGAACCCAGTGAACCTGGCACCAGTGCGTCGTGACAGCCGGGTCGCGCAGAGCCTCCCTCGTTCGCCCGCCCGCCCGCCTCCCTCGCTGTGCGCTGCGGTTTGGGAGATGGAGATGCGTCTCTGACCGCTGCCGTGAGGACACCGAGGACACCGCCGCCCGCCTGCCGCCCGCGCACGCCCAATTCCGGGGGTCTATGTCTTGTTTAATCCATGCCGCTGTCTGGAACATTTCCTGCCAGTCGAATCGGACTTAGAGAGCGTCCAATCAAACCACGGAGCGAAGCGAGGGCTCGGCCATGGGGAAAAAAATGAAAGTGGCATGGAGAGTCTCATAAATAAATAAACATGTGTACACATAAATATATAAAACACATTACTCATTCTTCCTGAAATGTCTGCTTGTTTTTTTTCTCGATCTACGTCTCGTCGAAGATTACATCCGGCTGATATGCAAGGGGTTCAGGGGGGTTCCTGTGAGGATTAATCTGCAGCCTGCTGTTGATGTTTGTTTGTGTGTGTGCGTGTGCGTGTGTGTGTGTGTGTGTCTAAGTTTTTGTCTGTCTGTGTCTGTCAAGCAAAATAAATTCTATGAAAGCTAAAATGTGAGTGTATGCTTGTGTGTGTGTGTGTGTGTGTGTTGACAACACATGGCAACACATGTGTGACAACATTGTGAGTGTGCCACATAATATTGCCTGTGTTTATCTGTCAAACACGTGTGCGTGTGTACATCGATGCGAAACAGATTCTGTGGAAGTCGACTGCGTTGTGGCGTAAAACAGGCCTTCCAGTGAGAGTGGCGGTGGGTGGGTGGGGAGTTGCTCTTCGACGCTCCGTCTAGACTCCGCAAGGCGTTTTAATGGGATTCGCCCGACTTACACTGATTAAGCCTGCCAGGCTCACTAGAGGACCAGCAGAGCTTTGGCCTGCCAGGAAAGAGAGAGAGAGAGAGCGAGAGAGAGAGGGAAAGACAGAAAGAGAGAGAGGGAGAGAGAAAGAGAGAGGGAGACAGGGAGAGAGAAATAGAGAGGAAAAGAGAGAAAGAAAGAGAGAGAGAAAGCCTCTTTAATACTTCCTGTGCTTAGAGCTGCTCTGCCCAGCACAGTGACTCGCTGTCACAGACGCGGACAGGCACAGAGGAACTGACCCTCGGGAGCTCAGACACTCAGTCAAGAATGACAGCACGCCGGCCAGCCAAAACACAAAAATGTGGAAAATTACAAATGATCGGCCAACGAGCTCAGCAGCCACCCCAACCCCCATCCCTCCCGTCCCTCCACACACACACACACACACACACACACACACACAAACACAAATTATGCCGTGTTGTCAGCTAAACATTCATTGTCTGAGCCTTGAACATGATAATATGATGATGATGGTGATATGATAATAACTCTTGATTGACAGTTGAAGTTTGCATCTTTGCTGTAATATCAGTGTGTTTGCCATTTTACAATATATTACACATTCAACATGTTACAGTAATGTAAAGCCCATTTAGGCCCTATGTCCACCAATCAGGTTTTTTTGCCCTCAGCCTCATTTTCAGAGCACTTGGTCAAGTCATTATTGTCGGTGGGTTACGAAGTCTACCGTGGGCAGCGTAGCGCCGGGGACGGCCAGATGAAGCTCTACCGTGGAGTCAACCCCATCATCCAGCCCACCGGCCTCGTCAAGACGCCCTGCGGACTCTGTCCGGTATGCGTGTGTGTGTGTGTGTATGCGTGTGCGTGTGTGATGTAACCCCTTGTAACTTCATAGGATTCGTATAGAAAATAGCCGCTGTTGGCACAAAAAACGTGATTGGTGGACACAGGCCCTTAAAGGCTGAAAACGCCATACAATGGGTAACATTAGCTTTTGGCTTGTAGCTGTAATCCGTCAATGCTGCACTGTGCAAGTTTTGTTTTGACCAAACGAAAGCATGCGCTAAATGTTTCCATTTACACAAGACTGGAGAATAGGTTGCGAGAGAATAAAATATGGTCATTGATTGAGCCATTTGACATATTACTAAAAGGAACTCAATTTATCACACACAACCCTGATTCCACTAAAGGTTCTCATGTTCTCTCTCTATGCTTCTTTCAGGGCTGAAACAGTCTAACTATTATACTCTTACTGATATTAATTTCACATTTTGTAAGAAGATATAGCAAATCTCTCTTTCACACACACGGACACACACACACACACACACACACACTGTGTGCACTGCACTACACGGCACGTTGTGTGAGTGTGTGTGTGTGTTCTACACTGGGATGGGTCCAGGTGGACTACAGGGAGAGATGAATGTGTGTGTGTGTGTGTGTTCTACACTCGAATGGGTCCAGGTGTGTGTGTGTGTGTGTGTGTTCTACACTGGGATGGGTCCAGGTGGACTACAGGGAGAGATGAATGACAGGCGGTGAGTGATGACAGTGATGACTACAGCTGTCCTTCTTCTATGAGTGTGTGTGTGTGTGTAATTGTGTGTGAGAGAGAAAGGAATGAAAGCTGGTATGTATGGGCTGGGTGTGGGCGATAAGTAGAGAAAAGTGTTTTGTGTGTGTGTGTGTGTGTGTGTGTGTGGGTGGATGAAGGGTGGATAGCTCTGTTACAGTACATGGCATCCATGTTAATGATAAGACCCCCCGACATGCTCTGAATTCCATAGCGCTTCATACTCCTTCATACATTTCCTGCTGCGCCCAATTCTCATGGTAGACTGCAGTCATCACACACTATACACACTTTACGCATACAGACTGTCCACTCTCCCCATACACACACACCCACAACTCTCATACAATACACACTCTCCCCATACAGACTGTCCACTCTGCCCCAACACACACACACACAGAAACAGACACACACACACACACAAACAGACACACACACACACAGACACACACACACACACACACAGAGCTCCCACCATACACACACACACACACACACACATTTATGCACATGACTTTATTTGTTTTTCCACAGGCTGTATATCTTTATAAGTTATATCATATATTTAATGGTTTTAATTATTTAAAGGGACACCAGGCAAGCCTGATGCTTTTTCTCTACGAAACTCCCCCTCGCTCGGTCTGAAGCTCTTTTCCTTTTCTTTGCATCTTCTGTCAAGGGTTTTCGCTGCTTCTTCGCCGGCTCTGCCATTATACACACGTTTGCAACAATCGTTAGCATTTCGTTAGCCTGCCTCTGTGCTGTGGATGCAGGATGTAAACTGATCCTGCTTCGGTCGGCGGGTACGATACACTGAACTTGCAAGCAGGATATTCTTCCTACAGGCAGTAGGGGCGGGCGAGAGAGCCTTCATTCACCCTGTAATGAGTCATTTAACCATATACCGACTTACGAAGATGAGTAATTAACACGAAAACGTTGCCTGGTGTCCCTTTAAATTAAATAATTTAATGGTTTTAAACCATGGAATAGGCCTTCATCACCAACACTAAGCTTACTGTTACGGCCACTGCCATTCAACACTGTATTATTTTATACTATGATCACCTCCAAATCGCTATTTTAAAAACACTAAGAAGGCTCGACACAACACAAATCTTTACTCGTAAGTATCATCAGGGTCTCTACACATGAACTCGAGCATTGAGAACATTGTTTGTGTACACAGAGTTTACTAAAAAGAAAGGTTTTGAACAACTCACTTCTTGACTGGCAAGATGGCGGCGAGTGGAAAGACCAACTGCTAAAGTGAGTTGTTCAAAACCTAAGTCTATTTTTTGTCTATTTCCGAAATTTCATAGAAATTAAATGGTAAGTAGCCTATCAGTGATGTTTTATGGTACGTTGTGGGCGAAGGGCATTCATGACTATTATATTTGGCAGATCCTGGGCCTAGGCGGATAGCTAATATGATAGCATATCCAAAGTTGATAGTCCTACCCCAAGATATCCAGAAACTGTGTGCTTGACTTGTGATTTGAAAGAAAAAGTCAAAAAATTATCAAAGATGCTCCTGATATGCTGTCTGTGATGGTATCCGGTCAGCATGTCCTGCCTATTTCACCCAGTGGAGACTGAGAGCCTATGCCGGCGTCCATCTCAATCTTACAGGGCAACTAACACACATATCCATATGCACACAAACACACACACACACACACACACACACACACACAAACACACACTGTAAGAAATTTTCCCGTAAAAAAACAGGAATCAACTGGCAGCAGAGTTTCAAGGAAGTTCCTGTTATTTAACGGTGCCCTGGTTTAACATTAAGTTAACGTAAAATAACAACATTAATTTCCTGTAAATTAAGGAAACAACCGGCAGGATTTCCAGGAGCTTTCCGTTGTTTAACGGCAGACTACCATAACATTAAATTCCTGTTAAGTATATAACATAATTTTCATGTTGGGTAACAAAAAAAAAATGTGATCTTCACGTTAGTTACACAACAGGTCTTTATTTTTTTACTATTACAGGAAACAAGTGCCATATATTGAGTTCATCCACTCTCAAATCAACATTTTAAAGATACAAATCCATGTTTTCACATCAGTTACTTATTTGTAGTTTAACAGATATTTTATTTCACAGCACTTGACAGTCTAACATTAAAGTAATCTTTTTGAAAGATGAAGATGAAGGGGCATGAAGCAAGATAATAGTAAATAGTAATTTAGGAACATGTAGACTGACTATAATCGTATTTCAGGATCAGGGAATAAGACACAGAAGAATTATCATGGAAAATAAAAACATCGCATTAGGCTCGTGTATCATGTATGAATGTAAAGTGTAGATACATAGTAGTATTTTGAAAATCGGATTTCAAAGAACAGGCAATAAGACACAGAGGAATTACAATGGAAAACAAAAACATTGCATTAGGCCCGTTTAAAATGTAGACACGCTATCTAGTAGTACTTTGAAAATCGTATTTCAAAAAACAAGGAATAAGGTACAGAAGAATGATCATGAAAAACAAAAACATCGCATTAGGCTCGTGTATCACGTATGAATGTAAAATGTAGACACGACATCTAGTTGTATTTCAAAAATCGGGAATAAAGTACAAAAGAATTATCATGGAAAATAAAAACATCGCATTAGGCTTGTGTATCACATATGTATGTAAAATGTAGACATGTTATCTACAGTAGCACTATTTCAAAATCAAATAAGATACAGAATAATTATCAGATATTTATCAATTATCAATATCATTGCATCGCATTGGGCTTGTGTACATGTGAGAATGAATAAACTGACAGATTATGTCCAGAAGAATT
>NW_027468718.1:45474653-45497153 GCF_046254945.1 Alosa pseudoharengus | reverse complement strand
GTGTGTGTGTGTGTGTGTGTATGTATGAATGTGTGAGTGTGTGTGTGTGTATGAATGTGTGAGTGCGTGTGTATGAATGTCTGTATGTGTGTGTATGTATTTGTTTGTGTGTGTGTGCGTGCATATGTGTTTATGTGTTCAGGTTTGGGCAGTGAGAGGGTGGGTGGGTGGGGGCATATGTGTTCATGTGTTCAGGTTTGGGCAGTGAGAGGGTGGGTGGGTGGGGGCATTTCAAGGCCTCTTTGTTCTTCTAGGCCGTAATAGGGCAGTCTGATTAGACGAGACGCTGTTGGCAAACCCAGCTGCTTACGGCCCCCTCTGACACAAACCAGGCCAGGCTCCCCTCCAGTTTAAACCCGAAGACTGAGACCATGTACGTTTACTCAGCAGATCAAGTTCTCTGGCTCCCTCGAAAGCCCTTTCTTTTTAAAGTCTAGGGTAAGACTTCACTTGGGTAGTTGGCCCACGAAGAGACTTTACAACATGGTTTATTGAAATTACAGTTATTGAAATTGATATTGTTGTTATAATTGTTATTGAACGTTACTGAACATCACCTCATCCAAGCCCAATCGTGATGAGCGTCAAATTCAAACAGAAGTGAACGTTGGGCAAATATGTTTCATATAAAGTATTTCCCATATCGTAGTCTATAGGCCTAAGCTCGCGCGCAACAACAGCAAAAATGAAACTGAGAGGATGTCTCCGCGAAGACACCGCTGTTATATTAGATGCGCACTAAATCGTGAATCGACACAGTAAAAAAGCAAGGACTGCTGGTAGTAACGAAGTAACGCTGCCGCCACTGTTAAAAAAAAATCTAGCGGAAACACTGCCCTATTTTGACGGTCTGAAACGCATGATCTGAAAGTAAGGTTTAAGTGCATTTAGGGCGTGTCTATTCCAAATGTCCTACTGTGTACTGAGAGATCAGATGCCAGGTGCATTGTTCAAAATGTTTTTTCTGAGTGTGTTTTCGGTATAACATCCATTAAACCAATGACAGTGACATTATTCTCGGAGTGCAACATCAGACGGTGTATTTTGACCAATGACAGTGACGTTATTCCCGGAGTGCAACATCAGACGGTGTATTTTGACCAAAGAGTGTGGGCATCTTGGCAGGAATCTACACGCGACCCTGTGTATACAGTACCAGTATTCCATTAAAGCTTGCTTTACTAAAACGTGTGTGTGTGTGACAAGCAATGTTTAGTCTACATGTAACGGCACTTGCCTAGTATTATTTTCGAACTCATAGGCAATGACAAAACAAAGTCTTCCACTAAGTCATTTACTTTCACTATGGACTGACAAGGGGTTACAATCGAAAACATAGCCTGAAAAAATCCACTTACCCCGATAACATTTGAATGACTGAATCTAAAAATCCTAAGAACATTCATCCACGTAGACCAGTCACCACTGTTGCCTGGGGCTCGCTAACATTTTGTGACAGGGGCTTTAGCTGTGCTTTACATGAACCTTCCCTTTAGACCAGGTTTTTCTTGGTCAGTGGCATTATCACTTTCAGTGGCATTTTTTGACCATGTTCCAGACCACACCTATGTTTTAAGTGACACACTCATGGGAGCACAATCTTCATTTGGCAACTTGTTAACTCGCCAAAAAGATTGAATGTAAGATAGGAACAAGACTTCTGTCACGCTTGGCGCCACGATGCGCTGTGTGTAAGACAGGGGCCCTGACAGTTTCTTGTCTACACATTTCAAATGGTTAGACTCAAAACTCAACTTTGACTTAAAACGAGTAAAAACGAGTGAAGTGTTAACACAACTTTGCCGAGAACTACCTCATCAGACAGATGGCAAACGTTTGCAGCGAAACTCAAAGCACATGAAGAAAAACAAACCTTTTGAAAATGTTTACAAACTTTTGTTTGCTAATATGCACGCACCTAGTCTGGAGAACACTTGAAGAATGATCAAAGGTGTTTACAAGAGTTCTAGAATCGTACTATTTTATATCTCTCAGAGAAAGCTAAGTAAAGAGAAGGAAAAGTTTTCACTCCTTCTATCTCTCTCTCTTCCTCTCTCGTTAAAATGACCCTTATCAGGAGAGTCCTAAAAGTTGCTGTTTGGAACACCTCTAGAATGGTCAGAGCAGACAGTCTCTCTCTCTCTCTCTCTCTCTCTCTCTCTCTCTCTCTCTCTCTTGCCTGCTTCCCATGTGAAGCTGTTAACATCACACTATTACATCTGTGGCACAAAGAGTAATGGGGGTCAGAGGCGAAGAAGACAAACACCCACGCAGCGCTTCAGTCTCCCACTCATCAAGCGCTCCATCCGTTGATGAACCGGTGTCACGGCCGAGAGGGAACCCGTTCTGTGCTGTTTCACGTGTGTGTATGTGTGTGTGTATGTGTGTGTGTGCGGAAAAAGCCCTCTGCAGCGCCCTACCCATGGGAACGTTTCAATGTTTCTGAACGGAACGTGGGAATAAATCAACACCGCAAAGCACCTATTTTCTTCTTCTTCTTCTTCTAGGGGTCCCCGTGGCCGAGGCCGTGCCGAGGGTGAGTGTGAGGGTGAGTGTGAGGGTCAGAGCGTCGGCGGGCAGAGAAGGGGGAGGAGGAAGAGGAGGAAGAGGAGGAGGAGGAAGAGGAGGAGGAGGGGAGAAGGGTGGGGGTGCAAAGCTGTAACCATAGTTCGAATTACAGGGGGTACTATACCCCCCAAAGAGACAGAAATATCAGTTTTGGGATGGTCAGAGCATTTTTCTGATAATGTGAAAAAATATCATTACAGTTGGCTACAATACAAGTCAACTCCTATTTTCATTAGGGAAATTTTAATGTAAAGCGATTTCAGACACCCCTATTATGGACCGTACCATTTTTAACCACCGTGGCGCTAGAAGCAACGGAGATAGAGAACAAACGACTTCAACTTCTCAAGCAAATGTCAACGTTGAATGACAAAACTCTAGGCAGATTCCTCCAGTAGCCTAAATTCGGTTTGCTGCTGACGTGCATGGGTAAATGTAAGTTGCTAGCAGACGTCTAGCTTGAAAATGTGCTATTTTACAACCTTCATGTATTAACATGTTTTGTTCTTTCATAGCTCATGTCACGTCTTACCTGACTACTACATCACAACTTACCTGCTTATCCACTGAGGCTAGTAAAGTAGACCTTGGTTAGTTACCAAGGTTAGTTAGCAAGATAATTCTCTATTTAAATCATTTATTATTATTATTTTACATTGTGGTGAGGTAAAATCGATTGTCATTTCCAAGGAGATGAATTCCAGTCCATAGCCTAGGTGTCCATTCTCATTTTATCTTGAATAAATGATTGTGCCCTTTTTAAATTAGTTTGGCACAGATCCTGTTGTTTTTATATTATGCACAAGAGGGTCTGATGTAGCTAAGCCTATACATAACGTCAGTGAAACCTGTGGAAACATAAAAAGAGCCAAGTAGCCTTGGCTAAATAGTTCATGCTAGTATTTGAATTTGTTTTTAATTGGTTAGTATTGTTTTTACATTCTATTATTTCATATTTTTAGTTCAATAAATGTAGTTTAATCTATGAGGAAAAGGAAAAGTGTATGTGTGCATGTTTATATGTGACTCATTTGTACAGTAGGATACTGTAGTGTTGATGATACCCAGCTTCTTCTGGTTATCGGATTCTTGTAGGTTACCGCACTGTAGTTCTTCTGTGGTAGTATGTTTTTTCATAGTATGCTCCTTAATCACATTAAATATTGCTCAGGTTTCACATATCTCTAAGCAATTGTGTTGATTTGACACTAACTACCATAGAGGAAAATTGGTTTCTGTTTATACAGTATATGAGAGGGTTGGGTCTTACCTCCGGGTCTTATGAAATCTAAACATAAGCCAAATCAATATTTCATGAAATAGGCAATAGGCTTCTTGTAAAGGTATTACTTTTACTAGTAATTAGAATGGTATTTCAGTGCACTTAACTTCTAACTTTTGAGAGTTGATCAAAACAGTTCTCTTTTGGATATATAATAACAATGAGATATTCTGTAGCCTACTGTATCAGTTTGTCGAATGTTTAGACCTTGTATGGGTGTTGCACAACACATGTTGCACTTGGCGATCACGATGGGGATTGATATGGTAGTGGACCATGATGGTCATAGAAGAAGTGAAGGAGCAGTACCCCCCAATTATGGTGGGGTAATTCACACTCTGGCCGTAACTCACACACCTGTCACACCAGGAGCCAACAAGGAGTGGAGGTTGTGGAGGGGGTGTGTAGATGTTGAGGTCCGTGAGGTCAGTGTGCAATTTGTTTGGTGGCTGTTTTCTTTTTCTCCCCAAAGATTGTGGATGAAGAGGAAGTGTGGTGATTCCTCTTGCCTGTCAGCGCCTAGAGAGGGTCATGCGCTTGGCCCCAGGGTAAGGGCCAGACCAGTCATTTGTGTAAACGAGTGAGTGTTTCTGTGTGTGCGTGTGTGTGTGTGTATGTGTGTGCGTGTGTGTGTTTCTCTGTGTGTGTGTGTGTGTGTGTGTGTGTGTGTGTGTGTGTGTGTGTGTGTATGTGTATGTGTGTGTGTATGTGACTGTGTGTGAGACAGTGTGTCTACGTGTGTTGGTGTGTGATTGAAAGTGTGTGTATGTGTAGGAGTGAGTGTTTACGTGTGAGTGTGTATTCAGGAGGACAGATATACATACAATATATTTGGTCCATATGGACGTGTATGTTTGTGTACATGCAAATAAATCTGTGTAACTAGGTGTGGTTGAATGAATGTGTGTGTGTGTGTGTGTGTGTGTGTGTGTGTGTGCATACATGTGCAAAAGTAAACGTGACTACATATCCATTGTGTATATATAAA
Source organism: Alosa pseudoharengus (assembly GCF_046254945.1). Classification (NCBI taxonomy): domain Eukaryota; kingdom Metazoa; phylum Chordata; class Actinopteri; order Clupeiformes; family Clupeidae; genus Alosa; species Alosa pseudoharengus. The sequence continues at coordinate 45,492,315 of NW_027468718.1, read as the reverse complement.
TGAGGTGTACATGTGTGTGTTCGCTCGTATCATGCATTTGTGTGTGTGTGCGCATACATGTGCAAAAGTAAACGTGACTACATATCCATTGTGTATATATGAATGAGGTGTACATGTGTGTGTTCGCTTGTATTGATGTAAACATGCATGCATGTGTGTGTGTGTGTGGGTGGGTGTGCACCTCTGGTATGTGTACACACATAATGAAAGCGTCGGGGATGAACGGCGCGTCCCTCTTGGGAGCAGCGCCTGGCCAGTGGGCCGGCATGCAGAGAAAAGCCTCATTCACACAAACATGTCCCTCTCCATTCAGCCCGCCACTGAAAGAACAAACCTGGGACACACACACACACACACACAGTTTGATATTTCAGCACCGCTACACTACACTATGCTCCCACTGGACACAAACTCAAACTCTCATTAACCTACTGTTCACTGCAACTTAAAAAAGACATAGATGCTGCGTGGCGGCATGGCAGAGGTAGAGCTAAACTGGGTTATTTGGGATAAAGATATCATCTCCTCAATGTAGTGAGCATTTCAGCCTTAAAAAAAGAAGTAAGTTGTCTTTTTTTCCCCCATCGCTGTTAGGTGCTGAGGGGATCCACAAACAGTGAAGGTAAATAGCGCCCCCTGTTGTGTGTTTTGAGGTGCTCATACCCATTCACTCCCCTGTTGAATGACCACCCCTCCTTTCTCTCTGCTGTGCCCATCTCTTCAGCGCTGCCTTTCTCCTTAAGAAGGTCCCCTCTTTTCTCCCTCACACACTGGCCGTTAAAACGTCTCCATCGCTACACCCTCACACACCGGCCGTAAAAACGTCTCTATCGCTACACCCTCAAAATATAAACACAGACCCCTCGTGGCAGAAACCACATTTAACGGGAAAACCGGAGGCGTTTTTCCAGGTCACCGCCCTACTTAACAGGCTCCCCTGTTTTAACATATTTATTTAATTCATTCTTTTTTTCCCTTCTTCCCCTGTTTCCATTAAAGGAGCGTACGTTTGTCATTAGAAAGGGAGGATGTTATGGTGTATGCAGGCCAGAGTGAGCGATGACACTGCGGAGTCTCAGCCTCCTCCACCAAAGCAGACCTCGCTGTGGTCAGGGCCCAGTCTTGCACGATATGGTGAAGCGGAGATGGGGGGTGTTTGGTGGTGCGTGAGTCACAGTTCATTACAAGGTCTGTGACTGGGCCGCTGACTGGACTGCTGAAGTTGGGTGGGGCGCAGCGAGACCACAGTCTGTAGTTGTACTGGACAAAGTGTATTTGTTGCATACTAGGACAAACATGAGGTCCAGCAGGGTCATTCATGTAGGTCTGGAATAATTAATCGATTAATTGATTAATTGTCAACTAGTAAATTAACACCAATTATGTTATATGTTTAGCTTTACTGACTCCTCTATGAGCGTAAGCTAAATATCTTTGGCATGTGGACAAAACAAGGCATTTGAGGACATAATCTTTGGGTAACATTGTTTCACCATTTTTCAATTACGTTTATTCTGCAGATTCTTACATGCCAATTATATTACAAGGGCCATTGTCCTCGAAACAAATTGGGGTTAAGTGCCTTGGTCAAGGGCACCACGATGGAAGCTGAACTCATATGGAAGAATATTAGACGCAAATGTTTTGTGCATGTGTATCACGTTTTGAAACTATAGAATTTTTTTGTAACTGTAAAAAATGATTTGTACAAGTAATTGTCAATATTACAAATATACTCTACCTTTACAAATCTATTCTACTGGTACGGATCGGTTTTACAGCTACAAATCATCCTACAGTTACAAATATTTTACCATTACAAAAATATTATATAATTACAAATCAATAATCTACACACAAAAAAGTTGCAGCCCTATTTTCTTGTAAATCATTCCCATTTACACAATTACACAAAGCATTGTTTTATTTACACCAAAGAAATTGATACACACTGAAAAACAACGTAATTGATATACAATAGGTTATGTTGCATGGCCTATATTGTTATTCACATGCATACTGCATAGGTAATAAATCGAGCTTTAATACTTTTCTTTAAAATGTGTTGTTTTTTTCCCCCAGCCACTATCAAACTGGTAAAAAAGTAGGCCAATGTTTGTGAAACGGTCACTTGCTCTTGATTTCACCCTCTCTGCCAGTAATAAACAGTTGTTATTCCCTGTTCTCTGTCCTGCCTTTGACGATAGCTGGTGCTGTTAAGTCTAGGCCTACATGTAGCCTAGACTTCTGTGCCTGTTAAGGCTCTATTTGAAACACACTGCTTTGTGGTCAGCCATTTCCTTTTCATTTTCCTTGACAGATTACGTTGTCATTTCCTCTCCCTTTGATGGGCTAACTAGGGTCTCTCCACATAACTGCCGAGGCCTTCGCACTAAATGAGAGAGAGGGCCGCACACTGCTACACCACCTCGTGAAAAGGCTGTAAGACCAAGCTATGAGTCAGTGCTGGGAAAGGAGAGAGAGTGGATGCGTTATAACACCCCATGAGAAACCCTTCAGCGGCTTTCTCGCTTTGAAGTGGTGACGTTTCCCAAACAACACTCAACGTTCCCGTGACAAGGCCAACTGGACAGGCCAGCCACCTGCAAGAACAAACTGACCATAGAGCCATTTTCTTCGCCGGTTTCATGGTAACGATAGCATGACACTCACCGACGGCCTTTGTGATAGCATCGTCTTGCACAATGACGGTCGGCAATAATAATAAAAAAAATGTGAGTTGGGTTCTTCAAAGGGACGTCTAGACATGATGAAAAAGTCAGTCGTGAATGCGGTAACTAGCGCTGCGCGTATACAGTAGTCTAACCACAGATGCTATAGTCTAAAAGTAACAGCAGACTTCCTGCCTTGACTCTCTCCCCCATGAGCGTGTTTAATACCACAGGGCCTTCGGGAATACATCAAGTGCTAGCCTACACTTTACCGACCCTGTCATCAAGGCTATTTGTTGGAGGCCCTTAGATAAATCTACGAGACATAAAAATAGCAAACTGTTTCTCATTAGCCTCCTGGTTAGACAAAGATTGCTCCTGGTTTATATTCGAGTTGAGGTATAATCGAGTCCTTCTATTTAGGATTACATTTATTGAAGTGGGCAATGTATTCTGATTTCAAAGTAGGCCTATCTTTTAGGTTATTTTTTTCTGGAGATCACGATTGTAGTCCATGAGCTCCACCTAGAGTTTGGGCTACTGTTAGACACAGTGTCAACTGTTCAAGAGACTACTGAAGATGTGTGTGTTTGATTCAAATGTTAAGAAATATATAACCAGTGTTGTACAATATAGTTATATTTAAGAAAATCAAAGAATGGTCGCACTCCAAAAATATTTTCTTTCTTGCTTTTAATCCATTTAGCAACAGGGGTTAACGAACAAACGTTTCGGCCTGATGGCCTTCGTCAGTGTGTTTCATCCCTATGGCTACTTCCTACTTTTAAATAGGCAAGTTGACTCAATTAGTGACACCTGTCCTCATTAGCTCCGAATGAAATCAACAGGCGCTCCGACACATCAGGCAGGGCCGTGGGAAGTGAGTTTTGGTTGGGGGTGCTGTAGTCGGGGGTGGGGGGGTTAAAAAAAGTGATTGTATTTTATTTAAACGCCTTTCTCTGTTAAGGGACAACAGCATACTGGCATTGCATGACACACAGCACAGGCATACATCACTGTCAAGAACATTATGGCTACACTACACTCTAAGAAAAAAAGGTTCCACATGGAACCTAAAAAGGTTCCATCCTTTGTTGAAAATAAGGCAAAAGGTTCTATTTCCTTGGCAAAGAACCCCAATGGTTCTATTTAGCACCCACAAGAACCCTTTTTTCTAAGAGTATAGACCCTTTCAACAAGGTAAACAAAAACAATGCTTGAACGTTCTATTTGGGCCCCAATCTACTTCCTCTTGCAGAGGAAGTAGATAAGGGGCCCAAATAGAACGTTACAAAGCATTGTGCATTTGATCTTATGACTCTCTTGAAAGGGTCCATACAGAAAAAATGCGACAAAATGTCGCAAACCACAGATTGATACTAACGCAAACAAAGTAACCGTCTGCTATCTGACGCTACACTAGTAAGGTAACAAAGTTGCTGTAGCCTTGCACCGAAATCGACGGTGAACACGTGAAATATAAAACTGTTGAACACCAACATTAATAAAACGTAATAATTATTGACGCTTCTGACATGGGTGTCGAAACAGGCTACGCACAACATATTAGACATAACACATTGACACATATGCATAACATAGGCCTACACAACGCAATATTCATAGGCTAGCCTACATTAAATTGATCCACATATCACAAATATAGCCTACAACAAATGCTGACATCATAAACGCACAGTGTAGCCTTTAACCTACACTTTCAAAAAGAAGAGAAAGAACGCTCTGAGGAGGCCACTGAAACAGGCACGCAAAGACACAGATGAAGTTCATCTACCTCGCTGAAGAGAGCTCTTGTTTGTGGATGGAGCTTAGTCAATATCCATGCCACCTTTCAAAATCTTCATTCATTCCCTCTGGTGACATAGAACGTAGGCGATACATCCAGAAAGCCTCCCTCTGAAGAAAACTATTTACAAAAAAAAAAAAAAAGTTTTAAGACAATGAACAAAAAGAGTCAATCTGTTCATTTTTCAATTTATTTGTTCTTACTGTGAGTTTATCTGGTGAATGTCAATGTAAACATTCACATGTGTTACTGTCAAATACAAATCAAATCTATGAGCAGCTGGCATAGCCTAGCCTTAAAGCATGTGGAGTTATGTGCTTTGGAGCATACGTTTTCTCAAAATGTCAACAGACATGTAGCAGTATTGTTATAATATTTTTCAAGCAGTCTGTATTTAATTCCACGTGCATTCATCAGATACCATAAAATAATAATAATTAGTTTGTATTAGATAGGCATGGCCATTTTGAACAAAGATTTTAATTTAACTAATTTGGGGTAAGACATGGTGGAAAAGTCTATCCAGAAGATAAGATCTTGCTCTTGAACTCTAGCTATTGTGTGGTTAGTGAGAGCACTGAGTTAATCTTCCCATGGTGTTAATCAATTAGCAAATTGGTTTTGACTAGTTATTAAATCGCCACTAGTTTGACCGACTTTGCAGGTCATCCATCATTCAAATTAGGGTCCTGTGAATGTCATACAATGCATTGGCCACTAGATGGCGGTGTCTTCATCCTGAAACCCTCCCTGTCAAAGTGTTGCCAGAAAGTCCTCAGCAGTGTTTAGAATCAGAATCAGCTATCAGCAGAGAGTAGAAGCCATTAGGCAAGTGTTATTTAAATAAACTCCTGGTGTACATACAAACTTTCCAATGCCTCGTTTAATGAGTACAGAACATATTTGTACTACTGTAGAAGTTTCGTACCATTCAGGGCAGGGCTCAAATTATCTTTTTGTCTTTAAGGGGGTCTCTCTATCTCATAAAAAGTTGGCACACCCCGTGCATAGCCTAACAAGGCGATGAAATAGCCTAGGCGTACAATATGCACACGGTAGACCTAGGCTTTACCTAGGCTTTACCTTGACACACGCACACAACAGACATAGAGATTGCTTTTAATTAATTTCAACATATTTCATTTCAATTTCACAATACAAAGAAATAGACTAAACGATTTAGTCTGTGCCATTCTCAATTTCACAACGTAACTCATTTGAACCAGACCACAGTCTCAGATAGGCTATCCTCAGTGTCAAACACAATAATGCATGTAGTATAACTTATACACAGGGAAAAAGCACTAACTGGCAGAAATTACAAGCCATTGCAGCCAAACTATGTTTTAGTATTGTTGAACAGTGGAAAATTAATAGACAAACAATTTTGGAGTTTGCACTGAGATGTTGTCGGGTAGCCATTGAATATTCCGACATCAGAGATTGCTAACAGGTGTTTCAAAATATCTGGGAACTTTCCGGAGCTCTGAATGGCAGAGGATAGCTAGATCATCAGACAACACAATCATTGTAGGCTGCATTATGGGCCATAATTTATGGCTTTGTCAATCAACATAGAAGAGGTGAAGCGCAAGTTCAACAGCAAACAGGACTTTTCAGCACATATCAAAACATATAGGCTAGCCCAATGAACGCCTATGTAAATAGACAAAACACTCGCATCAAAGCAGGGTGACTTCTTCAGATTTGCGAACAAACTAAGACTAAAGTGTGTGCATGTGTGTGTGTGTATGTGTGTATGTGTATGTGTATGTGTATGTGTATGTATATATATATATATATATATATATATATATATATTTACAGATTTTGTTTTATGACTGTTATTTAGTCTTGATGAGTTATCCATATGAGACACTGTATGCTTTGGCAACACTTTCTTCACGAATTGTCATGCCAATAAAACGTTTTGAATTTGAATTTGAAAACGCTATATCTCCTTTTTTAAAAACATAAAAATAAAGTCATGTTATTCAATTGTGTATTTCAGGTAATATCAATCAAATTGCTGTTTTGTTGTTTTGCTTGAGTAAAGATAAATAAACAAATAACAATACCCAATTACAGCTCTACTGAAATTACTTGCGAAACAAAATGTAAAAACAATATTCATGAAAATGCATTGAAATGGTGGATATAGTGTTTTAGAAATATAAAAAACAGTAACATTATAAGTATGTTCAGGCTGAATAGTATGAAGAGCAGTATAAGTATAACTAGAAAAGCATTTCCTGAAGGAAATACAGTGCATGAAAATGCAAAAATATGATGAGTTCATATGGTTAAATTATTTGCTTGGTAGATAAGGTTTACTATAGTTGGAATGACTGAACAGTTAAATAGGTTGATAATTGAAATGGTTAAATTATTTAGGCAGATAGTTGACGATAACTAACAGTTGGAATGGCTCCAATGTTTGCTAGTAGTTATGCTAACTATGTTAAAGATAATAATGGTAACCAAGTAACTATGCTAACTAGCATGCTAACAATATTAAAATGTTAACTATGCTAACCATATGACTTAGCTAACCTAGCTAATAATTTTTATTAGTTATGATAACTATGCTAATTAACATGCTAACATGCTAATTATGTTAACCATGTGACTTAGCTAACTTCGCTTATCATTTTTAACAGTAATGCTAACTAGCATGCTAACATGCTAGCATGCTAACATGCTAACCATGTGACTTAGCTAACTTAGCTAATCATTTTTAGCAGTTTTGCTAAAAAATGCTAACTAGCATGCTAACATGCTAGCATGCTAACTATGCTAACCATATGACTTAGCTAACTTAGCTAATCATTTTTAGCAGTTTTGCAAAAAATGCTAACTAGCATGCTAACATGTTAGCATGCTAACTATGCTAACCATGTGACTTAGCTAACTTAGCTAATCATTTTTAGCAGTTTTGCAAAAAATGCTAACTAGCATGCTAACATGTTAGCATGCTAACTATGCTAACCATGTGACTTAGCTAACTTAGCTAATCGTTTTTAACAGTTTTGCTAAAAATGCTAACTAGCATGCTAACTAGCATGCTAACATGCTAGCATGCTAACTATGCTAACCAAGTTACTTAGCTATCTTAGCTAACTAGCTACAGTGGGTAGGAGTCATAGTTGATGACAAGTAACAGTTACAATGGCTGAACAGATAAAAGTTCAGTAGTTTAAAGGGTTAAATTGTTTAACAGTGAAATATTGTAGTGAGGACTTTTATTTTGAAACAGTTTTTGGCAGAGGAAGCAGTTGAAAAGGATGTGTAGTCTTAATAGGGCCAGTTTGTATGCTTAAAGCCTGAGACTGGCAGTTGATGCAGCTGGCCCGAACACCTGCCATAGGATTCTAATTGCTTAACGGCTCTATTGTGATGTCATCAGCCCATGTTAAGTCTATGGGGAAATTTTGAACAGTTTTTAATTAATAGTTTAAAAAGTATAAAAGTTACAAAGCTGAAAAATACAAAGCACCCATGTCCTAAGTAAGACCTACGTAACATAGTTTGAATGAAGTTTCTACGTTAAGCGGTTGAAGCTGCATTAATTGCGTTAGAAGAAGAAGAATAAGAAGCCTAGGAAGAACAGTACAGTGCATTTTCATGCACTGTAATTACAGTATACATATGTAAATAAATAGAACACTTTGAGTGAGATAGCGTGGGGGGTTTGCTGGATGAACGCCCTTTGTTGTCCCTATCAAGGTTGCCATGGTCATGGACACCTCAACAAGCACAGGCAAGGTCGGCCTACAATATACAAAATAGAAATGTACAACTAGAAAAGCATTTCCTGAAGGAAATACAGTGCATGAAAATGCAAAAATATGATGAGTTCATATGGTTAAATTATTTGCTTGGTAGATAAGGTTTAATATAGTTGGAATGACTGAACAGTTAAATAGGTTAATAATTGAAATGGTTAAATTATTTAGGCAGATAGTTGACGATAACTAACAGTTAGAATGGCTCCAATGTTTGCTAGTAGTTATGCTAACTATGTTAATAAAGATAATAATGTTAACCAAGTTACTATGCTAACTAGCATGCTAACAATGTTAAAATGTTAACTATGCTAACCATATGACTTAGCTAACCTAGCTAATCATTTTTATTAGTTATGATAACTATGCTAATTAGCATGCTAACATGCTAATTATATTAACCATGTGACTTAGCTAACTTCACTAAACATTTTTAACAGTTATGCTAACTAGCATGCTAACTATGCTAACCATGTGACTTAGCTAACTTAGCTAATTATTTTTAGCAGTTTTGCAAAAAATGCTAACTAGCATGCTAAAATGTTAGCATGCTAACTATGCTAACCATGTGACTTAGCTAACTTAGCTAATCATTTTTAGCAGTTTTGCAAAAAATGCTAACTAGCATGCTAACATGTTAGCATGCTAACTATGCTAACCATGTGACTTAGCTAACTTAGCTAATCATTTTTAGCAGTTTTGCTAAAAATGCTAACTAGCATGCTAACATGCTAACATGCTAGCATGCTAACTATGTTAACCATGCTAACTAGCTACAGTGGGTAGGAGTCATAGTTGATGACAAGTAACAGTTACAATGGCTAAACAGTTAAAAAGTTCAGTAGTTTAAAGGGTTAAATTGTTTAACAGTGAAATATTGTAGTGAGGACTTTTATTTTGAAACAGTTTTTGACAGAGGAAGCAGTTGAACAGGATGTGTAGTCTTAATAGGGCCAGTTTGTATGCTTAAAGCCTGAGACTGGCAGTTGATGCAGCTGGCCCGAACACCTGCCATAGGATTCTAATTGCTTAACGGCTCTATTGTGATGTCATCAGTCCATGTTAAGTCTATGGGGAAATTTTGAACAGTTTTTAATTAATAGTTTAAAAAGTATAAAAGTTACAAAGCTGAAAAATACAAAGCACCCATGTCCTAAGTAAGACCTACGTAACATAGTTTGAATGAAGTTTCTACGTTAAACGGTTGAAGCTGCATTAAGTGCGTTAGAAGAAGAAGAATAAGAAGCCTAGGAAGAACAGTACAGTGCATTTTCATGCACTGTAATAACATTTTAAGAAAGGGAAGGAATAGTGCAATATCAGTAAAGTCTAATATTTAAGATTTAAATATAAAGTGCAGTGGTATGATATTAATAACAATATTGTAATTCTAAGATTGAAGTATACAATAGGTAGTAATTTGTAATATAATACAAATATATTCATAATAAATATATTAATCAATAAACTATTACTAAAGTATAACATTATGTAAGCAATTGATTGATATTTAGAGAATTGTTATAACAAATACTGTCTGTAAATGTAATTTATTTACAAATCATAAATATTTGTTAAAGCAAAAGTTACATCACCAGTGTATTCCTTCATAAGGTGATACATGCAACCCTCATGTTTACAATTTGTTACAATTAGTGTATTACCTCAGCATTTCTGGTGACATAATTTTCAATTCAATCCTAACATCTAAGTGGAACTCGATTACAACATGAAACACACCAATCTCAATGTTCCATTACTGAGCACCCATTTACTCCACAGAATTCCGAGACAAAGATTCGGTGATAAAGTCGGCCCCTGGCCTGTGCCTTCTCAGGGCGGCTGTTGTGACAGTTTAGCTTGAGCACACATCAGCGCGCAGGAGTCCAGAGAGGAGAAGAGAGGGGTGGCTCAAGGAGCGTAGGGCCTCAGAGATGGGGCAGATAGAGAGACAAAGCCAGCTCTGTGCTCTCGGCCCAGGCTATCAGAAACATCAGAGTGAGGTTACAAGGCATATGGGCCAGAAAGAGAGCGCGAGAGAGAGAGAGAGGGAGAGAGAGAGAGAGCAGTCTTTAAGAACACATCAACGTTTAGAACTACTGAGGCCAAAGTCATGTTAAGAGAAAATGTTGGCCACATTTTGAGACTACTGTCTCCCTGCTTTGAAACAATAGGCAGTTAGAGATTTTAATTGATGTGAAAATAGACAGGCCATGGTAACATTTATGAATGCCAGTAAACGGAGCCTTCACAATACAATGTGTTGTTGTGGGATTATAATGAAGTCATGACCGACAGCCATAGTGTGTTGATTACAGTAGTATTACTTTAAAGGTATCTACATAATTTGGTAATTAAATTATCACAAACTATATCCCCAAAACTGATGTAATGTTATGGATTATATCGATACAAATTGGAGATAATTGATAGAATAGGTCATAGGGATAGGTGATAGGTGGTGAACTATGATAGAAAACCAACATGCCAGTTCCCCTGAGAAATGAACCTCTCTACCCCTCTGAAACAGCACCTCAAAATGGTCTCTAATAAAGCAGTCTCTTCATGCTAGCTTTTACTCTGCCCTCTGTTATCACAGGCCTACCCACAAACATGTCTCCACTACAGTCATTCCCATTTGCATTCTATATATTTATTTATTTTTTCTTTTTGCAAACTAGCTCAAGGGGTCAGAAACAATTGTATGCACAGATGCCTGTAATAGCTCGTAATTGCAGTGAGTAAGCTTCCACGACAGAATGCTGATTGAGAGGTGGTGAGTGAATGGTGACACTGAGAGTTGGAGAGACTGAGAGAGTTGAGCTGTGTAAGCACTCGCAGACCCTACAAATTAGTGTCATTACCCTAAACAGTGGGTGGAACTTCAGTGCACTGGTGCTGCCTCAGATTGCACTGGGATGGCAGCAGTGCTGGGCTGCCAGAGATGTAGTGGTGAAATAAGAGGTGTGTGTGTGTGTGTGTGTGCAGGGATGTATTGGTGAAATAAGAGGTGTGTGTGTGTGTGCAGGGATGTATTGGTGAAATAAGAGGTGTGTGTGTGTGTGTGCAGAGATGTAGTGGTGAAATAAGAGGTGTGTGTGTGTGTGTGTGCAGGGATGTAGTGGTGAAATAAGAGGTGTGTGTGTGTGTGTGTGCAGGGATGTAGTGGTGAAATAAGAGGTGTGTGTGTGTGTGTGTGTGTGTGTGCAGGGATGTAGTGGTGAAATAAGAGGTGTGTGTGTGTGTGTGTGTGCAGGGATGTATTGGTGAAATAAGAGGTGTCTGTGTGTGCAGGGATGTAGTGGTGAAATAAGAGGTGTGTGTGTGTGTGTGCAGGGATGTAGTGGTGAAATAAGAGGTGTGTGTGTGTGTGTGTGTGCAGGGATGTAGTGGTGAAATAAGAGGTCTGTGTGTGTGTGTGTGTGCAGGGATGTAGTGGTATAATAAGAGGTGTGTGTGTGTGCAGGGATGTAGTGGTGAAATAAGAGGTGTGTGTGTGTGTGTGCAGGGATGTATTGGTGAAATAAGAGGTGTGTGTGTGTGTGTGCAGGGATGTAGTGGTGAAATAAGAGGTGTGTGTGTGTGTGTGTGTGTGCAGGGATGTATTGGTGAAATAAGAGGTGTGTGTGTGTGTGTGTGTGTGCAGGGATGTAGTGGTGAAATAAGAGGTGTGTGTGTGTGCAGGGATGTAGTGGTGAAATAAGAGGTGTGTGTGTGTGTGTGTGTGTGCAGGGATGTAGTGGTGAAATAAGAGGTGTGTGTGTGTGTGTGTGTGCAGGGATGTAGTGGTAAAATAAGAGGTGTGTGTGTGTGCAGGGATGTATTGGTGAAATAAGAGGTGTGTGTGTGTGTGTGTGTGTGTGCAGGGATGTAGTGGTGAAATAAGAGGTGTGTGTGTGTGCAGGGATGTAGTGGTGAAATAAGAGGTGTGTGTGTGTGTGTGTGTGTGTGTGTGTGCAGGGATGTAGTGGTGAAATAAGAGGTGTGTGTGTGTGTGTGTGTGCAGGGATGTAGTGGTAAAATAAGAGGTGTGTGTGTGTGTGTGTGTGCAGGGATGTAGTGGTAAAATAAGAGGTGTGTGTGCAGGGATGTAGTGGTAAAATAAGAGGTGTGTGTGCAGGGATGCAGTGGTGAAATAAGAGGTGTGTGTGTGTGTGTGTGTGTGTGTGTGTGTGTGTGTGTGTGTGTGCAGGGATGTAGTGGTGAAATAAGAGGTGTGTGTGTGTGTGCAGGGATGTAGTGGTGAAATAAGAGGTGTGTGTGCAGGGATGTAGTGGTGAAATAAGAGGGGGGTAAACTATGAATTCTGTGATCGCGGTAAGGTGGACTGTGCCATGCGGTATCGGATTTAAAAAGGCATTCAGAACATGTTTGATGATGGTGGAGGTTATTGTCCAATGTTTATAACAATACCACAATACCAGTGGTATTAAATGGTTCCTAGAGATCCCTAGGGATCAATAAAGTATATCTATCTATCTATCTATCTATCTATCTAGAGTATTAATGAGTGTACATATTGTGAATGTAGATACACTGATTTTTGGATGTTACAAGTTGCAATTGGTGAATAAACTCTTTTGAGAGGTGGATAAACTCTAATAAGAGGTGGATAAACTTTATTTCTGAAATGTCAGAGGTGGATAAAGTGTGTTTGCTTGTGTTTAGCCTCCACTACATCCCTGGCGCTGGCTGAACAGGCTCCCAATACTCTAGGCTGCACACGTATCACTCTCATCCTCCTGCCCTCTGTCTTACCCCACCTTGTCTGTGGCCCGGGGTGTTGGGTTGCTCTTTGGTGTGTGAAGAAGATGATACAGCTGTTGGGAAGAACCTACGGTAATCTAAAATGGGCATCTCCGGGGGGAGAATCTGAGATGGCTGACATTGGTTCACCTGTATGATGAAGACTCACCTGTGGAGTTCACCTGTATGATGAAGACTCACCTGTGGAGTTGTTGGTTGATGAAGACTCACCTGTGGAGTTCACCTGTATGATGAAGACTCACCTGTGGAGTTCTTGGTTCACCTGTATGATGAAGACTCACCTGTGGAGTTCACCTGTATGATGAAGACTCACCTGTGGAGTTGTTGGTTGATGAAGACTCACCTGTGGAGTTCACCTGTATGATGAAGACTCACCTGTGGAGTTCTTGGTTCACCTGTATGATGAAGACTCACCTGTGGAGTTCTTAGCAGCTCTCATTTCTCCCTCATCTTACTTAGCGGAGGAGACGGGCTTATTATCATATACACCTAGAGAAATAAAGTTGACACAAAAACATGCCAAATGAAGTGATTCTAGAAATCAAAACAGATTAATTTATCTTGTCGTAAAAGACGATCGCGACAGTGCGAATATGCACAAGTATTTATTTGACTTCTCAATGCAGTCTTTTCCAAAGCTGTAAATATATATATATATATATATATATATATATATATATATATATATATATATATATATATATATTTCAACATTCCAAAGAGTGACCAAAATACAAAGGAATTTTCAGAGCAAAGTGCTATTAAGCAATAAACAGTAGCCTATGATCATTTTACAGATTTGTTGGCATTTATAAAAATAATGTTTTACAGCTTGTTGTTGTTCAGCTTTCATTTTTCTAGTTGTTTGTCATATCACCGGTGTTCTCATTGGTGTTACTTTTTCTAGTTCCCCTTCAAATTGATCCAATTACTTACATTTGACCCAGTGGTACATCTTGAAGTATACACTGATGAGTAGCCAACAAGTGTTTATCTTACAATACAACTTAACCCTCCTGTTGTGTTCGCGGTCAAATGTGACCGATTGACAGTTCTTTTCTCTCAAAAATATTGTTAACTTATTCTGACTACTATGTGGCTCCATGACTTTGTTAACACAGGGCATCTAAACACACAAAACACATTTTGATCATTTGCATAACAATTTGAGTGTTCTATTTAACACCCATGTGTAGGCCTATTCACGGTCAAAAATGACCGGCCATTAGAAATTAATGGGTGAGAAAATGGTCAGTGTATAAAATTGAGTCTAGACACATACCTATTGATCACATGGACTGTATGTGTGCTTCTGTACATTAAAACACATAAACAAACACCCCCTTTTTGCTTCTATGCCAACCCTCACTGGAACCTTTCCCCAATAGATTCTTCCCCTCTCTGGCTTGCATGAGCTCAGGTCATTGAGGTCTGCAGGCCATAAATAGCAAATGCAAGTTCAAAACTCGTTAAATAGCCTACAATAGAACATAAGTTGTTACAAAGGTCTATCACAACATAAGATGATAATATGTGTTACTATGGATGTATAACAAGTTATAATGCAGCGGTGACCGGGAACACAAAACTAGTGAACAGAAAACGAACACAACAGGAGGGTTCATTTTTTAAGGTATGACAAACGTTTCTCTTTTTTCTTGAGAGCTTTCTCTCCAGATCAAGAGACAGATGCATCCAATGTAGATCAGCATTTCGAATTCACTCGAGGTTCTCATAAGCAGCTGTTGTCCACAATCTCGCCACTAGATGGACTTGTTTCGCATGAAAATCGTTAAATCCGTTTGGTCACGAAGTTGGAGGTCATTTACTTGTTTAAACAATTCTCGTCATATCATGGATGCTCTGCTGTTAAAGATTTTAGGACTGTTTTTATATGTAGCATATATGTTCGAACTGTTAACATAAGTGTGTCAGAAATGTGACACACTAATGTTTGCCTGAAAAAGGCCCTAAATAATTAAGAATAACCTAAACATAAAGCTCACAAGTTCTCACTCACGGATTTGCATAACAGCAAACACCAATTTGTGTTCGAAACAATTATGAATCATTAGAGAGAAACCTCTAAGTACAACAATATGACGTGGCCTATCTCAGCCTATATATGAAGATCAGCACGACCAAAACAAAGTAGGCTATGTGTGTCTAAGACATTTAGACTAATGAATAAATCGGTGACTAAATGTAAAGAATTGACCTCTTAACAACTTTCCCCATGCTTACATATGGTCAAACTGTTGAGGAATCAGACAATAAAATGTAATATGTTAAATGTAGCTATATAGTAAATGTTTCTTACAAAATGTCTGTAACATATCTGTAACACACTGACAGCAATGCACAGAGCTCCAATGACCTTTCCTCTTCGTTGCTCTTGGTTTCTGGTCGACTGTGAGGGAAGCAAGTCTGCTACGGCATTCCAGACAAAATCCCGTGAAATCAAACAATAATGAAATTTTATCTAACTTTTCCCCAAGCGAACTGCTGGATGCAATAAGCCCGCCCCATCTGTGTCAGCAAATGGCCCAACTCACTGACGAAGTGAAGGGGAGTCTGAGGCGAAGACGGGGGGGGATAGAGAAGAGGGGGAATCGGATTGAAAACAGATCACTACCAAGATCTCTCCACCACATGTCTAAGAACAACTGACGATTAAATCTGGCCCGTCGTCGTGAGTTTTGCTCATCAGATGAGCAAAATCAGATGAGCAAAACACGCGATGCGCATTGTCTTTATGGAGCGCTGAACGGTTCCAAAAGTTTGCTGCCTGTAGTCTGATGGATTGTAAAAGTTAGCGCGATGCTTCGTCCGCACTCCAGAGACTGAAATGAATGATGTAGCTAGGATATAAAACTTTGGTCAAGACTGTCAAACAACTTCTGGCGAGTCGCACATTTGAGTTGTACTTCAAGTACGTGGATGGATTTTTTTCGACAAACTTCAGAAGGCATTTGGCGTTTCCTCAACCGACAGAAAAAGTACATTTCTGAGAGTTTGCGAATTTTACACGCTGAAGATACTTTGGACAAACTGAGTTGAGCACGCTTCAACAAGGTAAGATAAGACGGAAATGGTGAATTATTGTGTTTTGTGTGAGCTGTTGCTGTTTTTTTTTTTTTTTTAAGTTTTACGAGTCTGTTTTGAATTTAATTGACGCCTACCATCTGCTTGAAACCAGAAATGTTGTGGTGTCTGTTAATAAGGGTGAAGTGAGTTAAGGTTCTCTAACCCTTATACAAAATAACTGCTGTTATGGGACAGAAAAAAACTTGTTTTCTGAAGTGCAGTGCAGTACAATCATATTTCAATGTCCAACATATTTTAACTGGCAAGCTAGTGCAGTACTATGTAGTGCAATCCAGTTTTTGATTGGCAAACTATTGCATTTCCTGCACATGAATGGCAAACAAATCCTCCAAAGCTGTAATTTTGATACTCAAACTGCGATTTTGACACTTGAAGTAGTGCAGCTATGTGTTTCAAGGGCATAATATCAATACCAAGCGTATTTATGCGTACAGGACATGAGTAGGGTCAAGGCTTGGGCTTCCATTATCGTTGTATCTGCACTTTGAACTTACTTGATGTTGGAATGCAAAAAATCTATTCCAGGGCTGCAACTCAATCCATATGAGAGAATGATGTGGAAAATGTTCATTGTAAGCATCCCGTTATGTAAGCATCCTGTTAAAGTTAATGTGCGTGTGCGTGTGTACACTGATAGTGTTGCGGGATACAACATAACACAATGATACAATGATATCAATATGCTGTAAACAAATTATGTCCATCTAAAACAGATGTGCACACGCGGTTAGTGCATTTGAGGCTCAAACACGAACACCAGAGGGCCTGATTAGAACTCCAAGGCTTTAATGCAGCACCAAATAGTAGGCCAAACAACAGAAGGTTTTTTAAAGGAATTACTTTTTGGAGTTTAAAGTGTGGCAGATGAGTAAGCAGATGTATATGCGCGTAACGGCAGCAGCGCAGCTCGTGAGCAGGTTGGAAAACAATCTCACGACAGGGAAAATGTTGGTTTTCGCAGGTCGCCATATGTGTTTGCTCACAGTTGTGCGTAAATCCCGCAGAACAAAATGTCACTCACTTGCGTGGCGATTTGCACAGGCATGCCAACGCATCGAGCAAGTTTGTTCAGAGCACTCTTTTTCTCTCTCTCTCTCTCTCTTTCTCTCTCTCTCCGTAAATCTCTGGGGGTCACTAGGGATAACCCACTAATTGTTGAAAGGTTGCGGGCTTGCCAGTGGCTTTGCTGTTTGCTCTCCAAACCGAATGATCAACAAACACTTCATGCTTTTTTGTCCCGGCCTGACTTCTGCCATATTTACTGTGGAGGGGCTGTTTGTTCAGTCTCCTAAACAGTTCTAATGAGGTATAATGATCCCATCGCAGAACACAGTACCGTTGTTTATGTTTGCTACTTAGCCTCAGCATTTGAATTTTTGGAAATGGTCAACAAAAAAGGCTAAGACCGCGCACGGAAGGGTAATTTCGGAGGCCTACTGGACAGTTACATTTCATTAAAGGCCGGACCGTGTGTTTCATTGTGATGGCTTGGAGTATGTTGTACAGTATTACAAATATATATA
>NW_027468718.1:45462153-45464653 GCF_046254945.1 Alosa pseudoharengus | reverse complement strand
GTGGTGAGGGGGAGATCAAGCACCGGATATTGCCTTTAACTGGCGGGCCCTGGCTCTGGGCTGGCCAGTCAGGGTGGGGATAGGGAGGGCGGGACTCATCTAAGCGTCAGGAGGACTCCC
The DNA here is from genome assembly GCF_046254945.1 of Alosa pseudoharengus. Classification (NCBI taxonomy): domain Eukaryota; kingdom Metazoa; phylum Chordata; class Actinopteri; order Clupeiformes; family Clupeidae; genus Alosa; species Alosa pseudoharengus. Next base: position 45,464,533 of record NW_027468718.1, on the reverse strand, counting down.
TCTGCCTTGTGGGACATTCCTTCAGGAGGTCAATGCTGTACCATGGCCTCCCATCGCCTGCCAGCTCAACAGGAGTGCTGCACTAGCAGTCAGGGACGCTGAATGTGTGTGTGTGTGTGTATGTGTGTGTGTGTGTTTAGACGGGGGGTAGTAGGATTGGCAGGCAGGCAGGCACACAGTCATGGTGCGGGATATGTCAGGAATGCTGCTGTGATTGCGTGAAATGTATTGTTCCGCTCTGATAAGCTATGCAACAACAGCAAAACACGCAGGGCAGATTGAGTTGCATTTGGGTCATCTGAGATTGCATTTGGTCAGAGATTGTTAATGGCCAGTCTCACAGTAACAAAGTTACACTCCCACTAGATTTTTTGGTGCCATTCAGCAATTAATGAACCAAAATTTAAGATCAATAGGCCAGTTTGTATGTGCCTATACATGTACTTAAAGCGTAGCACAAAATGGTCTGGTGAAATTAAATCTTCATATGATTTTAAGCCAGAAAGTGCTCGGTAACAGAGTTACAGAGCAGCATATCTTAAAAGTCTCCTAAAACCCCTTTAGATATATTTGTTCTTCATTTTTATGTCAAAACCATATCAAGGGAAATGTGTGCAACATGAAACAAGAATAGAATAAGACAAAAAGGTGGCAATATCTTTCACAATTACTTTCAGATAAAAGCTTTTTAAGAGCACAAATCTACACTGCCTGACACTCCACTTGTTCTTATCTTCAGAATGCTGTATCCTTTGATAGAAACAAACTTTAACCTTTTTTGTATACTTTAAGTGATGTGTTTTGTAGAGATTTGTAAAGTTGTATTTGTTACCCTAGATGTTAACATGCGCGTGATCTTCCCCGTACGTTTCTGTGATGTGCAGATCATATAGTGAGTAGAGCACATGGCTCTGTGTAAGAAAGACAAGGGCTACTGGTGTGTGCTGTGAGCCTTCTCATTGATTCCTCCTTCCCTCTCAGCCAGAGGCCTCTCTCTGTGTCATCACACTAATGAGAAGGGAATGTGTTTGCAATTTTAAAGAAAGAAACTAGAAAACTAGAAACCAAAGACAATAGATTTCAAAAGCAGTGAATCATTTATCGTTTTTTTTTTTAAAGAAAGGCGTAAATGTTGTCTCTAAGGATTTTGGTGTCAGATCTTGATACATATTTATATTTTGATCTTATACATACAGTGTATTATAGCATACATTTTATACACTGTGGAGACTCAACAGAAAAAAAAAGTCAGACATACACTCTCATGGCCAGTGGTTGAACGGAACATAAGCCCAGAGAATGTAGTCCTTCCCCCACAATTACCCCACCCATGGCTGAAATGAGACATGTGGGCAGAAATGGGGGAAAGTTTTGAGAGTGCGAGGTGGGGTGCAGATGGCCTCACGTGCACGCACAGTGACCCCAAGTTACTGCACCCCCCCCCTCCCCATCTGAAAAAGCGGGCGTCTGGGTAGTTTGTTCCCCTGACAGGCAGCGCAGTGGGGCTGTGTGAGTAATGTGCTCTGATTGGGCCCCGTCCCTCATGATGCAGGAGCAGGCAGCCAGCACCTGGAACAGCCAGACGCACACTGGCAACGCACAAACAGCAGACACACACTTTCTATCTCTTTTCCTTCCCTCATCTGTTCTTTTTTGCTTTTTAATCACTGTTTTATACATTGCTATTTTTTCCCTGTATAATCATAATGAAGGTGAGTAGGGAAAAAGTAAATATACATTTTCTTTACTTCTGTGTTTTTTTTTTTTGAGGGGCAGATTTAACATCTTTTTTGGCCAAGGCCGAAATCCTTGCGAAGTGCAAGCACACACATATGGGGGGTGGCTGGTGTTGTCATAAAGTGCAGTGGCTGTAAAACTATCATTTTGACATGCCATTACCACGACCAAGGTAGTAATGTACTAGAGCATTTTTAAGTTGTGTCCTCAAGAAGAGGGGGAAAAAACGTGCTGGTTAGTGCAAAGAGGATTAAATGAAAGGCTTCCATGGTGGACTTACAGCCGAGAGGAAGTCCGCAGTCGTGGAGTGGCCACAGTGGTCAGGCCCAGCCTCGCTGGGGGAGCAAACAGCTGTGTTTTGTCTGAATTAGCCGTTTGCTTTTTTCCCCTTCATAAAGGAAATGGCCTGGATTGTGGGCTAAACTCACTTACTTACACACTCACTTACACACATATTCACTCACTAGCTTACTGTAGCCACTCACTACAGACAGAAATACACACACACACACACACACACACACACACACACACACACACACACACAAACACACACACATATCCAAACACACATACACACCCCTCCCTAAAACCAGCTGCCCACCTGCAAATTAAGCTGTAGAACTGCAGAATGACCTTTGGA
>NW_027468718.1:45449653-45457153 GCF_046254945.1 Alosa pseudoharengus | reverse complement strand
TAAATTGCTATTGTAACGATTTGATAGCGACACACACAGTTGTCCAATCAAAAGGTTTATTTGCTGAGAACGAGAGCAGGGACACAGACCAAGACACAGAACACAATGCACACAGGGCAGGTCAAGTAGACACACACACTACACATACAGGGGTGGACCCAGCCTCCCACACAAAAAGGGTCACACACGAGGGAGAACTAAAAGGGGAACATGTTACACTAAAGACACTAACTTTACACTTATAACTTACGGGAATAACGACATAAAACCCCCCGAATGTTCGCTCTCGTATCCCAGGATGCTTTTCGCGGGAGAACGCTCACACTGTCTTTCTGCGCCAACGCTACACTATTAAATCCGTTTAGCATCGTGACCATGCTGCGCAAATTTGTTCAAAACTGCTGCATTAAAGTTAAAGTAAACTCTGCTAAGGTCTTATCACAACATAGTACATTGAGGAGACTAAACTAAGTTAAGTTGCAGTATGCAATCAAGCAGTATCTCAAAGCTAACATTAGAATACTGTTTGGGTGTCAAGTTTAGCATGCTTACTTACAGCTGCTTGTATGTCGTTACTCATGCAGGGCTCATTTTATTGACTCTGAATGTTTGCAAAATCCCGATGTAAATGGAAAGGTGTTTTCCAAGACTCAAAAGTGCTTGTCCCAAGGAGATGTACGAACAGTTATTTGAACTAACTACGTTATGAATTGCATCCACACATCAGCAGCCTTTTACTGTAACTGTGTTAATGTTAATTGCAAGGATTCCCTCACAACGTCTTAAAGTGACAGGCACTCAATTAGACCTACACTACTGAACTTTATTGAATGCTACCTCTAACTAAGAATGCATTACTTTGCACTTGTATAGTCTTTTATTTTGGAATCTTAAGAGCAATAAACAAATATTGCAATGTTAAAGAATTCATGTTTAATTCATTCAGATATGTAAATAAACATGTATAAGTTGCTATTAGTCAATTAATGAGGAGATAATCGATAATCGAATCGAATCGAAATCGAATCGGACTGAAAAAATAAATCGTTAGCTTAATCGATGCATAGAAAAAATAATCGCTAGATTAATCGTTTAAAAAATAATCGTTTATCCCAGCCCTAGTGTGTGTGCGCGTGTGAGCACATTACCCAAATCTCCTTTTTTAAAGAGGAGCTCACTCGCTCGCTCACTAGCGGGCTCTGGCACAGAGGAAGTCGGTATTAGGGATGGTGCCAAATAAAAACAGTAATCGCGCTTTTGGACAACCGGCAAGTGTAACCTTAGACGAGCACTGACCAGGCAAATTAGCGTAGGGCAGTTTAATAGGGGGGCTGAATGTTTTGATTTGGGGTTTCTAGAGAGTTCTTTTTTTTTGTTGAAAACAGATGGTTTCACAAAGGCTGTACTTTTTTGAGGTTATTACTGGGAATGTCTTTGTGTGAAACACAATAGTGTTGGTGTATACACTAAAGCCTCCATATCTCTTAAAGTTCTTGAGGTGTGCCATTGCCCACCGACCATATCATGTCTTCACTGGATGAGTATCACAATAAAAGAAGATAATAATGTTCACATCGCACACTATAGTGAGCTTGACCACTCTTGGCAATCCCATGCCGTCCCAAGCAGTGCCCCTCCCTGACAGATCCTGGTGTCCAGCAGCAGACGGCAAGGTCTTTGTGGGTGAGGGCATCATCTTGCCGCCTCATCTTGCCCACCTGTCTGCCCGGCTGCGGACACCTGTACCGTCCCATTAGAGACCAGCGTCCCATCACCTGTACCGTCCCATCACCTGTACCGTCCCATCAGGACACCTGTACCGTCCCATTAGAGACCAGCGTCCCATCACCTGTACCGTCCCATCACCTGTACCGTCCCATCAGGACACCTGTACCGTCCCATCAGAGACCAGCGTCCCATCACCTGTACCGTCCCATCACCTGTACCGTCCCATCAGGACACCTGTACCGTCCCATCAGAGACCAGCGTCCCATCACCTGTACCGTCCCATCACTTGTACCGTCCCATCAGGACACCTGTACCGTCCCATTAGAGACCAGCGTCCCATCACCTGTACCGTCCCATCAGGACACCTGTACCGTCCCATCAGAGACCAGCGTCCCATCACCTGTACCGTCCCATCACCTGTACTGTCCCATCAGAGACCAGCATCCCTGTTTATCTGCGGACACCTGTACCGTCCCATCAGAGACCAGCGTCCCATCACCTGTACCGTCCCATCAGGACACCTGTACCGTCCCATCAGAGACCAGCATCCCTGTTTATCTGCGGACACCTGTACCGTCCGATCAGAGACCAGCATCCCTGTTTATCTGCGCACGGGGAGACTCAGGGCCTGGTCAGTTGGCAACTACCAGAGGAGAGAGAGAGAGACACACACAGTAAATCACTGTGCACTTACACACCCCATTGACGCATAGCTAAGGGGCCAACAGGATGAGTCGTTAGTGAAGTGGCCAGAACTAATGTAGAACATCTCCTTTAAAGGAAGATGAAAAACAACTCATTCTGATGCTACATTGACTTATAATAAGGAGAGTAAAGTGTCTGACATTGCTGCCGGAATGCTTGATAATGGGCTACGTAACGTTGTTGATCGGGTAGGATCATGACCCTTTTAGTCAGTTTATGACTAACTGGGTACTGCCCTAGCACTAAATGGCGCTGGATATTGACACCAAGGGACCTAGATATCATTTCCTCCATTGTGTTCCCTTATGGCTCTGTGTACACAGTACACAAGCCTGGTTTATTGGCAAAGAAAACAATTAAATCCGAGGTGGTGAAGTGCCTACTGTAAATCTGCTGCACCCAAAGCTGCTTGTGAAAAGGGCCTACTGCTGCTACTACTACTTAGTCCAAACAGAAATGAAGGCGCTACCGTAATGTAGTTATTTACGCTGTCTAATTACTGTATGAGCCAACAGACCCAGATTGATCAGTCATTTAAAGTGACGGCTTTCCCTTTTAATTAACCACTCTAGTTCTCACCGCGTTATTATACTCCACCAACTCTGAAACGGTAATGAGTAGTTTGTGATGAGTTTTACAATGACTTCGATGAACACTGGGTGGAATCGGAGGACGCAGAGGCTGTGAAAAGCCACCAGTACGTGAAATACCTTCAAATATCAGCATTCATTATAAAAAAACACCTCATTCGATATTATCAAATGACGTGCATTGCTGTGCTGTACCAACATCATGTATTGATATTCTTCCTCACATGCATTAGACATTTCTTTTATTGAAACATTGATTTGCACTGGCATACTGTCTAATTAATAGGCAATGTTGTCAGGATTGTTTTCTGTTCACAATTCATGTCTGAAATCACGTGTAGCTCTCTCATAGGGTATATGGAGTCCTCATGTACAGTTGTCTGCAATAACAGATGTTATTGGACCACGTCCTCTGAATCTGCGTGACTCACTACTTCTGGAATTTGATTAAGTCACCTCCCTTATGACCAGGTGTCCAATTAGTAAGTTAAGCAAATCATCTATCTATTATTATTTATAGATAGATAGATAGATAGATAGATAGATAGATAGATAGATAGATACTTTATTGATCCCTAGGGGAAATTCAAATACAGTACTGTGAAAGACATACAGCCCTTAATTTTACCCTGTAGATAAAAAAAAACATACTGAACCACTAGCCAGACTATTACTTTTTATGTTTCCTTTGTGAAACTCATAGGGGCTCTATATATTCCTCACCAGTGCCAAAGATAGTTTGCGGGTAACACAATGTTACAAACAAGAGCAGCCAGGGCACAGAACTACAGCAAAGATTGAAGTACTCTCCAAACCTTCTGCGTTTGTAACACGGATGTATATGTGTGTATTATTTTGCGTCTCCGAATTGTACTTTGGCATATAGTTTAGCTGTTGCAGACACGACTCACAGCACGCAAGCTCAATCAGTCAATCAGTGTTTGAAATAATCATGGTGTGATACTTTCCATGGTGTCAATCTACAGCAAGACAGGCTTAGTTTTGCTCTGCCTTTAAAACTTAACAGTAAAGGTAGTTCACAGGAGTCTATACACTATACACTATCAACACTTAAGAGTAGGCATTTGTAGTGTGTGTGTCTGTGTGTGTGTGTGTGTGTGTGAGAGAGAGAGAGAGAGAGAGACAGCATGGTACACTACACGGACAACTGCCCTGGCATGGAGTCCGCGACAGATGCGCCCCATGCCCAGCAGCAGATCTCTAATCAGCTTACACTGGCAAGTAGCTGACTGGCAGCACAGAGAGGGGCACACACATGGGCACACACATGGGCACAGAGAGGGAGAGGGGCACACACATGGGCACACACATGGGCACACACATGGGCACAGAGAGGGGCACACACATGGGCACAGACATGGGCACCGGTCCATCCGCATACCTCACAACTTACACACATTTGCATTTAGTCATCCAGCAAACACCTTGATCCAATAAGACCGCTCACTGTACAGCACAGACGTACTGTAAAGGGGCCTTTTTATTTTTCTGTGGTAGTATATGCATATCTGTATTGTATTTAGAAATGTGTATGTGTGCTCTGGAGTCATTGCCTTGGTGTTTTCAGCTGTGCCAGTAGAGTTAAAAGACTAGAGAGAGACCAAACGGACATACAGTACAGTGGCATGGGGGTTGGAACTTTAGCTAAACGAATGAGGGGAATGATCGTGTTCATGTGCGCTGTGCACCACTGACTAATTAAAAGGACCATAACTGTCTAAACCAATAAAAGTCAGTTCTCTTTTTTCCTTTCAAAAAGTTAGTCAGCTGAATGTGCAGGTCTATTTGATTGACTTCAGTTGCCTAACTTTGCTCAGTTCCCGAACTTGCCGTGCTAAAAAAAAAAAGTATTTAGAACAACCTAAAACAAAAACACTCTACAGCCACATCTGTAATTGCCCTGAGCAAGCTGGAAATTATTTTTATGCACGCAAGTGTTAGGAATTCCTTTCAGGCTCTCATAAACACATTTGACCTTTTGCGGTGCTCTGTTCCAAATCTTTATGAAAGCGTACAAATATTCACATTTGAGTCAATCGCTAAGTAATCGAGAGAGCATAGAGGTTAACCTGCCAGCAGGTGTTTGGAGCATTTTAGACATGCTGCAATAGTTGTGACATTATGTCATGCGTTTTGAACTTCTACTTCACCTTGCACTTGTACATCACTCAACTGAACAATTTGTGTCATAAATAGACACATATTGTTTACGAATTCCATTAATCTAACTTATTATTATGCCATTTAGATGACTATTTTTGTAACCCACTTCAACTTGCCCATTATGGCTTTTTGTGGTAGTAGTAATGCTTTTGAAATGAGAGCTAGGCTAACATTGTTAACCTAAAGGCCTTTTGAAGCACAAAAGACTCCAAACCAAACATTTGTGCACCCGGCGGGAAGCAAATCAGTAGAGCCAACAATAAAATAAACTTAAAAGCAAACAGTCGTGGAGAGCAGGCTTAGCAGCCCAATCCAGTTAGGAAGAAGCGGGTTGGTGGGACAGAGACGGCCCAAAGTGTGTGTCTTTCCTCCTCTCAGTCCCCTGCTAGTTGGCCACCGAGGATCATGTCGTTCCACGAACACAGACAAGCGGCAAGCGGCCAAAGCTCCTCTCTCACTTACACAGGTGTTTGAGTGCAACTAGACTCAGGGCTCATAGTAGGTGGAATAGAGGTGGATTTTTCTTCTTGTCTCCATTCATGGTATTTGTCTAATTAGCAATATTTTTTGGTGTAGAATAAAGTCAGAAAGGGAATATGGAGGATAGGTTGAACCAAAATGAAGACTTTTGGTCATCGGAATGAGCAAAAATTTTTTTTTCAGTGCTGTTATTTTTAGTGCATCCAACTCCCCATAATGTATCTGTAAAACAGATGTAAATGAATTGACTATATTGACATTGTGATGTATGACATCCTCTCTCTCTCTCTGTCATTGACAGGTCGTCAGCGTTCTCTCTGAGAGTGGCAAGATGGAGACCTCAGGCCCCACAGCCACGGAGAAGAAGGAGCTGAAGACCTCCGGTCTCGACGGCAGCAGCTTCAACGACCTCCCCAAGAAACCCTCCCCCACCACGGTGACCCGAGGTAAGACAGTGACCTCCCCTTACTCCCCCCCCCCCCCCCCCACACACACACACACACACACTACTCGTCAGTCAGAGCCAAGACCTAAATCTCAATATGGCCGCCTGGGTCTCCTGGGTCTCCTGGTACGTGTCACAGAGGTGGAGAACGCAAGCATGAAATACTCATAAGAGAAGTTCCGATGAGGTGTCCCACATTGCTGTAAAACCTCCATGACCCCAGACACACACGCACACGCACACGCACACGCACACGCACACGCACTCGCACACACACACACACACACACACACACACACACACACACACACACACACACACACACACACACACCCATGATGACAGACAATATGAAGGTGATTCGAAAGGAGAGATGGTCGACAGCAGGAATCGTAATGGGGAATAGCTTTGAGACAGACGCTCCATGGAAAGTACTTCTCTCAACTAAAACTAAAAGTGGCCGTTAAGTTCATTGAAGGTGAAGTTGATTGATTGCTGTTGCCCTCTACATTCCAGTAAAGCAAGCCGCGGAAGCAGAGCAAACAAGGCCAGCCCAAACCCAGTAGCACACAGACTGCCCTCCGAGCAGAAGCACTTGATGTATTAGACAAATGCAAACACAGAGAGAGAGAGAGAGAGAGAGAGAGAGAGAGAGAGAGAGAGAGAGAGAGAGAGAGAGAGAGAGAGAGAGAGAGAGAGAGAGAGAGAGAGAGAGATGAATTACCCACAATGACCCAGGTGGTAGAAAGGCTGGTCAAATCCTCTAACACAGAAGTAGGATTCTATTACTGAGATACATCTAGCCTCAAGCTAGTATCATGGCTCACAAAGCTTGGACTAAATGTTTTTGATATAAAACTCAAAGAGCTCTGTTGGAGATTTGGTGCAGTCCTGGCATGGATCTCAGAATGGATACAATGGTTGGAATAATGCAGAACTGAACAGAATTTAAAATGTTCACAGCACATCCTCAAAAGGGTTATTCAAAATGGTTTAAATTAGGAAATTAATGAGTGTTAAGGTTGGTTGAGAGGTCACTGAATTGCTGAATTGGTCACTGTATTGATCAGTGGTATAAAGCTGAATGTATGAGTTACATATAAATATAAAAATAATGTAAATATTAGGTATTTACATCCCAACCAAATATCTGGAGAGTCTCAAGTCTGAGGAGAAAAACAACATGCATGATGAATTAAGAGAGTCCCACGAAAGGTTCCTAAGAAGTCCGGCATAACAAGGTTGAAGGAAGCACTCGTGTCTTTCACGAACAAACATTATGAATTAGTCAAAATGGCTGTCTCACCAGCAGCCATCCAGGCTTTTGTAGCCCCAACAAAGGCCCCGCCACTCACTCGCTGAGAATCA
>NW_027468718.1:45439653-45444653 GCF_046254945.1 Alosa pseudoharengus | reverse complement strand
ATCAGAATGCAGAATGGCCACCACGTCACTTATAGAAGTCTGTAGTCTGAAAGACACCCCCCCCCCCACAACACACACACACGTACACAGGCAAAGGCAGATGCATGCTTGCACACATATAGTCACACATAAACTCTCTCTCTCTGTCACACACACACACACACAGTCAGATCCACAGGCATGCTCACACACACACACACACACACAGTCAGATCCACAGGCATGCTCACACACACACACACACACACAGTCAGATCCACAGGCATGCTCACACATACACACACACACACACACACACACACACACACACACACACACACACACACACACAGTCAGATCCAAAGGCATGCTCACACACACATACACAGACTTTCTGAGGAGCTGATCTGGACTTGCAAGGTCAGCCTCTAAAGCTGTTTTACAGAGCGTGTGTATGACAGTGCAGCAGAGCACACAGGCCCCAGGGACTGCTGTTAAGGCTAATTCTCTGGTGTGCTGGAGACCTCTGGTTCCTGTGTGTGTGTGATTGAGCGTGTGTGCATGTGTGTGTGTGTGTGCATATGTGTGTATGCGTGTATGTGTGTGTGTGTTTGTGTGTGTGTGTGTATGTGTGTGTGTGTGTGTGTGTGTGTGTGTGTGTGTGTGTGTGTGTGTGTGTGTGTGTGTGTGTGTGTGTATTCACTTTTGCCATGAGCCCTCATGCATTCCCCACCCCGGGACCGCTTCCATCAGCATGGAAACGAGCCCTCTTTGAGAGGGCCGTGCCGCTGGAGAACTAGGCTAAGGGGATTTGTGCACACATTCATTCATGTGGCTTTTACAAACAGTTAACTTGATGGCTTTCCAAGATCCTGCTCTTCACACACACACACACACACACACACACACACACACACGCACGCACGCACGCACGCACACACACACACACACACACACACACACACACACACACACACACACACACACACACACACACACACACACACACACACACACATACACACACACATACACACACACACACACACACACACCATCCCCATCTTAAATTTCACTTGCAGGCCTGGACTGCCCTGGAGGGGATTTAAAGATTAGATATGGTAAGCAAAGGCAGAAGGATGTCTTGATTTTGCTCTCCCAAAGTCCTGTCTACACTGAACAGCTTGATTATGGTGCAAAGTCCTGTCTACACTGAACAGCTTGATTATGGTGCAAAGTCCTGTCTACACTGAACAGCTTGATTATGGTGCAAAGTCCTGTCTACACTGAACAGCTTGATTATGGTGCAAAGTCCTGTCTACACTGAACAGCTTGATTATGGTGCAAAGTCCTGTCTACACTGAACAGCTTGATTATGGTGCAAAGTCTCCATTCTTCTTACTCATTTTTAGTCTTTTTTTTGCTTCATGGTGGGCATGCATGTGGGCAGAAAATAAGATGCAAATAAGAATTAAAAATAGTTGTAGAAGTTGGTCGTCTGAGTCATTAAAGGGAGTTGAACTCAAAAGAGAGCCTGGCCTAGATAGCCAAGGAAAGTGCAGAGGGAGAGAGAGAGGGAGAGTCCACTTCACTTCTGTAAATCTTGATGAGTTAGTTTGAATGAGGTCCACATGGGCTTGAGCCCTCTTTTTTAACACTAACTTTATGCTATTTCAGTATTCTTTTTCATACATTTTTGAGTTGGCTTTTAAATCCACTTGTATATTTGTAGGCATCATGAATCACAGTTCTAAGGAATACTTGATATCCTTGTTTTTTAATGTATGATTGGTGTGTGTGTGTGTGTGTGTGTGTGTGTGTGTGTGTGTGTGTGTGTGTGTGTGTGTGTGTGTGTGTATGGCTAAACCCCAGTTATCTTAAAGGAGAGCCCCACTACAACAACCTCAGAGGTTCATTTAACTGGACAGCAGAACTCATTTGCATTTGGGTCCAGTCTTCGGGTCTGTTCTCTGATATGTAAGTGTGTGTGTGTGTGTGTGTGTGTGTGTGTGTGTGTGTGTGTGTGTGTTGGGGGGGGGGGGTGAAGACTGTACATGGTGAGGGTGAAGACTGCGAGTGCCTCTCGCTGAGATTACTCCCAAAGTTGGCGGGCTGTAGCGCACCATCAAAGCTGGAGGCTAACGGCTGCAGAGGGAGAGGGCTTTAGGCCACGTATCCATACATCTGACCAAGGTGGAGGCCATGCTCACTCACGTGCATACATACACACACACACACACGCACGCACGCACGCACGCACGCACGCACACATGCACACACGCACGCACATATACACACACACACACACGCACGCACGCACGCACCTACGCACACACACACACACACACACACACACACGCATGCACACATGCACGCACATACACACACACACACACACGCACGCACGCACGCACACACACACACACACACACACACACACACAGGCTCCAAAGACAACACATTACATTCCAAGTGGTTGACAGGCACTGAGAGAGAGGCTGGGGATGGGAGGGGGTGCAATATATGGTTTGGGAAACACTGCTTTAAGAGATTAGCAAATCTGTCTCTCTTTTTCTTCTTCTGTCCATCATCTACTTTTCCTTCTCTAACTCCTTTTCTCTCCTATATATCGTTTTTCTTTATTCTGTTTTTTCATAAACCACATACCATTCCTTAAACCTGACCATGACTCAAACCTGCAGATGTTTCTTCCCTGTTTTGGGCTCCTTTCATTGTTTATAGAGGTAGTGAAACCACACACACACACACACACACACACACACACACACACACAAATCTACCCATCTCCTCATCAGGTACCCACCCTCACCCCCACCCATACCTCTCCTGAGTATCCCCTTTCTCTTTCCCCCTGGGGGACATCCTGGCTGCCCCCCCCCCCCCTCCATACCTCTCTAATGCCTCTGAAGGTTTCCTTTTCCCTGAAATGAGGGTTATGGTTCACGTCTTCAGTGGGACACAAAGGGGCTCAGTGGCCCCTGAGCAGAGTAAACACAGACTAGGCAAAGTGGGTCCCACACACAGGACACAGCAGCAGCAGCAGGACTAGACTAGAGGGGTCGCGTTACAGGGCCGTCTGTCTATAGGAAACACGCACAAACGTCCCCGCTCCCGTAAAACCAAGTTCCAGGTCCGGTAGTGGAACCTCCCCTACAGAGATAGGGGCAGAAAGAGCGGTAAAGAAATGCATTTTTGTTACGGAATTGTGACACATACATACATACATACACACATACATACATACACACATACATGCAACTTACACACATACATACATACATATCGTAACACCCCCAATTATCACCACTTTTGTTCAGAAATTCTAAAACAACGATGTTTTTTAACACTTCAAAATAACATTTGCTAAATGAACCTTACATTTTTCAGTAGCCATAGGTGTGTAGATTTGAACAAAATCTGGTTTGGTTCTTAACGGGAGCATTTACTGCCTGAAATATCCGATTTTGTTTACCACGCTCGGAGTTATAGTGCTGACCTGATGGGTCGCCTATTTACGCCGTTTCAACGGCACATGAACAGTTAGACCGAGAATTCTCGTCATGAAATTAAAATTTCACTGGAGCTCCAAGCGGAGGTGTACACTCAGCCTTACAACACTGTTTACAGCTCTTCGAGTCACAGTAAAATGTCATTTTTGGTACATAGCTAATTTAGATATAGTATAAGTATGTAAGTATATATACTTTTTTGATCCCGTGAGGGAAATTTGGTCTCTGCATTTACACATGAACACACAGTGAGGTGAAGCACACTAATCCCGGCGCAGTGAGCTGCCTGCTACAATGGCGGCGCTCGGAGAGCAGTGAGGGGTTAGGTGCCTTGCTCAAGGGCACTTCAGCCGCAGCCCACTAGTCGGGGCTTGAACCGGCAACCCTCTGGTTACAAGTCCAGAGTGCTAACCAGTGGGCCACGGCTGCCCCAACACCTATGAGATACACCTATGATGTGGGTGCTTGCGTTTCTTTAGGAATCCGCCGTCTTGGTTTGTATAGAAATGGATATTAAGTGACACATACACGCAAGACGGCGGAAATACGGGACCGACTGTAATAGGGGGAGTTCCGATACATACATACATATATGCATAGATAGGGATAGATAGATAGGGATAGATAGATAGATAGATAGATATAACATGTAGGTTTGCAGAATGTCTGTGGGCACAAAGAAGACAACAACAGAATCAGTAAACATGGCATGGTGTTATGTCTGTTCCTGGCCCACATCTGGGTATCCTTCTGTGGGAAAACAGACTGGGGAGAAAGAGGAGGAGGAGGAGGAGGAGGAGGGGAGAAAGAAGAGGAAGAGGAAGAGGAGGAGGAGGAGGAGGAAGGGGAGCCCACCTAGCAGCCAGGCCTACATCTCTTAGCCACACATGTACATGTGTGTCAAGAGAAGAGAAAGTGTGTGTGTGTGTGTATGTGTGTGTGTGTCTGTGTGTGTGTGTGTGTGTGTGTGTGTGTGTGTGTGTCTGTGTGTGTGTGTGTCTGTGTGTGTGTGTGTGTGTGTGTGTGTGTGTGTGTGTGTGTGTGTGTGTGTGTGTGTGTGTGTGTGTGTGTGTGTGTGTGTGTGTGTGTCTGTGTGTGTGTCTGTGTGTGTGTGTGTGTGTGTGTGTGTGTGTGTGTGTGTGTGTGTGTGTGTGTGTGTGTGTGTGTGTGTGTGTGTGTGTCTGTGTGTGTGTGTGTGTGTGTGTGTGTCTGTGTGTGTGTGTGTGTGTGTGTGTGTGTGTGTGTGTGTGTGCGGAGCAGGAGGATACATACCTCTGAGTGCTCCTTCAGCCGTGGAGCCCCAAGCACAAACAGAGCTGAGAGAGAGAGAGAGAGAGAGAGAGAGAGAGAGAGAGAGAGAGAGAGAGAGTCTGGGCTGACCAGAGTGGACTGGACGCGAGGGCAAGTAGTTCCCCCAGACAGCAGCGATGGTGTAAACAACCACACGCTCTTACAGAGACAAAAACAGGGCAACAGGCAGAACTACAGTCT
>NW_027468718.1:45431176-45434455 GCF_046254945.1 Alosa pseudoharengus | reverse complement strand
AGAAGAGGGGAGAGGAGGGGAGAGGAGAGGAGAGGAGAGGAGAGGAGAGAGGAAAAGAAGTGGACTTGGTTGACTGCTGAAAGGGTGTGTGTGGTCAGTTGGGATCGGGAGTGGGAGCGGGAGCGGGAGCGGGAGCGGGCAGTAGACAGCCACTGGTCAGGGCCTGGCTGGTTCTCTCCTCCTCTCCTCTCCTCTCCACTCCTCCTCTCCTCTCCTCTTGTCTTCTCCCCTCCTCTCCTCTCCTCTCCTCTCCTCTCCTCTCCTCTCCACTCCTCCTCTCCTCCTCTCCTCTCCTCTCCTCTCCACTCCTCCTCTCCACTCCTCCTCTCCACTCCTCCACTCCTCCTCTCCACTCCTCCTCTCCTCTCTTCTCCTCTCCACTCCTCCTCTCCTCTCCTCTCCTCTCCTCTCCTCTCCACTCTCCTCTCCTCTCCTTCCTCCTCTCCTCCCTCCTCTCCTCCTCCTCTCCTCCTCTCCTCTCCTCTCCACTCCTCCTCTCCTCTCCTCTTGTCTTCTCCCCTCCTCTCCTCTCCTCTCCTCTCCTCTCCTCTCCTCTCCACTCCTCCTCTCCTCCTCTCCTCTCCTCTCCTCTCCACTCCTCCTCTCCACTCCTCCACTCCTCCTCTCCACTCCTCCTCTCCTCTCCTCTCCTCTCCTCTCCTCTCCACTCCTCCTCTCCTCTCCTCTCCTCCTCTCCTCTCCTCTCCTCCTCTCCTCTCCTCTCCACTCCTCCTCTCCTCCTCTCCTCTCCTCTCCTCCTCTCCTCTCCTCTCCACTCCTCCTCCTGGGCCTGGCCGGTTCTAAATCACTTCACAGCCAAGAGTCCACAGCTGAAGCTACACGGCTGGAGCCGAAGCAGTAGGAGTGAGAGATCAGGTTGGAGATGGAGCAGAGAGTGTAGTTACACCCTGGTCTCTGGCAGCACACATGGGCACGCCTCTCATAGGGTCAGGACTGGTCTCTGGCAGCACACATGGGCACGCCTCTCATAGGGTCAGGACTGGTCTCTGGCAGCACACATGGGCACGCCTCTCATAGGGTCAGGACTGGTCTCTGGCAGCACACATGGGCACGCCTCTCATAGGGTCAGGAGGGGTCTCTGGCAGCACACATGGGCACGCCTCTCATAGGGTCAGGAGGGGTCTCTGGCAGCACACATGGGCACGCCTCCCATAGGGTCAGGAGGGGTCTCTGGCAGCACACATGGGCACACCTCTCATAGGGTCAGGAGGGGTCACTATGGAAGGCACAGACAGGACAGGACCACCATCATCACAGCAGAAATAAAAAAACAGCCTACAAATGAACAAAGCAAATGCAAGAAAAGCATATTGGTGAATGGTGGAATTGGTGCATCATGTGCAATGTCATTTTAACACAGCGTGTTCTGGTTGATGTTTCTTGCTGGTGTGTTTATTGTTCAGTAGCCATCGGCAGTGCTGGGTGTTGGATCAGAAATCATCCTGTCCAGTCCTGTTGAGTCCATTTGTGATCTAAAGTTTGGTTTGCCCTCACTTGTGTTATCAGTCCACAAATCCCACTAATCAGCCCGCTCATTTCTCTGTCTCCTTCCTGTCTGATTGAGAGAGGAGTGGAGAGGAGAGGAGAGGAGGAGTGGAGTGGAGTGGAGAGGAGAGGAGAGGAGAGGAGAGGAGGAGTGGAGAGGAGAGGAGAAGAGGAGAGACGAGGTTGTGAAGCCTGGACGATTGCCAGTTAGTGCTGTGCTCCAGGTACTATTTTCTAGTGTGGAGTCAGCCTTCCCCTGCAGGTAGAGACACACAGGCGTCTGGAGCCAGAGGGAGCCGTCTCGGGCCTGCCAACAAATGACAGGGAGGGAGTTAGCGTGCAGGGGAAAGGAGAGGTGTGAGTGGATGTATATGGGGGGGAGGGGTCAGGGAGTGGCAGTTCCTCCCCCACACAGCCAAACATTCCCCACGACTGTGTACAGCACTGTAGGCCCAGCCATGCTCATGTCAGTCCATGGGGCTTACTGCAACCATCCTGCAGCCATGCTCATGTGAGTCCATGGGGCCTACTGCATCCCTCCTGCAGCCATGGGGCCTATTCCATCCCTCCAGCAGCCATGGGGCCTACTGCATCCCTCCTGCAGGCTAGCTGGACAAGGGCAGAGGGAGATACATGAGGTCAGTCATTCCTGAGATCTGAGTGATGACGCTGTATGCTTCAATTACTCTGCAAATGCGAATGCAGCTTTTCAAAAAATATGGGATTCGCCCCACTGATTATGAGACATGATGCCTGTTCTATAATCTATGATTTGGAGCCGTAAGGGGCGCACGCAGCGTGGGCCTGAAGAAAGGTCTTTTTGTCTTAGTGTTCGGCTAAATCTCGCCGTCTGCTTTAGCTCAGCGGCTAATGGCCCCTTGAATATTTCCGGCCAAACAAAAAAATCGGGAATGTGACCGACGGCTACATTATGGACGGGCCTTGATGAGGAGATCTGTTAACAGTCCCGCAATACTGTTGTCCATCACTGTGACACATGGGATTGCGATGGCATCGGCAATTGGCTGAGAGAGGCGTAGCATTTTTCCCACGGGTCCCTGGCTTCCTACCGCAAGGAAAATGTGGTCATATGCTGGCATGTATCTTTCGCTGCGCTATTTATCACTGCGGCAAATGAGTTATTACATAGAAATCCTGACATTTTGACAAATGAGCAGGCCTCTCTGCTGTCTAGCTAACAGGGACATCTGTTACATTTGTTATTATGCCCAAGTTGGTGTACTTATCGTGTAAGACTGCATTTCAAATCAAGGCTTAAAAGGTTACTCCTTGTCAAGCATTATCCGATCCGGTGTTAGATGTAGAAAAGTGTGTATTTGAGGAAACAACTTGAAAGTCTGTTATTGCAGCTGTGCCATCTGCCATTCCATTTCCATTAGCCATAAACAGGGTCCTCGTGTACCTTTCAGTTCAGGTAAGTCAGATCTGACACCTCAAGACCACTGGCAGCTTGACAAACATGCAGTGACGGTGTAATTGGCATGTTACTGGCAAAGGAAATGTTCCAAGACAGAGCAAACACCACCTGGGTAAAAAAAAAAACGCCCTAATTTTCAGTTCGCCCCGGTGACTGCTCAAAGAAAGAATTCAGGACCATGACATTGTACAAATCCAGGCTCATTACGACATTTTCACAAATTGCTGTGGCGGTTGCACTCACGCGTTTATGTTCTGCCATCGTTTGGTTTGAGGGGAGTTTGGTCATGCTAAACACCGACCCAGCCTCAGATCATCGTTTGGTTTGAGTGGAGT
>NW_027468718.1:45403676-45426176 GCF_046254945.1 Alosa pseudoharengus | reverse complement strand
CCTTCGCTGAGAGCCCTCGGCAAAGGCCAGACAGAAGCATGCTCCCGCTCGTCTGACAATATTTACAAGAGCGCTAAGAGGACTTTAAACAGCATGCGAGAGAAAAAATGCTCCAAAGCACAGAATAGACTCCACTGTTTGTGTCTCTTTTTTATCGTGAAAAAACATGAGTTGCTTGGTACACAAGCCTGTGAAAAGTACCATCTCACTTGGTACACAAGCCTGTGAAAAGTACCATCTCATTGGCCTCCAGCCACAACAGCGGCCATTAGCGCACCATTACAGTGCAGTGCAGTTATTTCTTGTCCGTTTACAGTCACGGTTTCTCCAAAAGTCCCTCAGACTTCTTCATCAGTATTGCATGCTGGGAAATGTAGTATACACATATCTTTAAATGTTACACACATATTTATTTAGGGCTAATGATAGAAATTGTAGAAATTGCAGTTATATGGAAGTCATATATTGTTATCCATCTGATGAAATGCTTTTCATCAATATTCACTAAAAGAGCTATACTATATTCTTTACATTGCCCATTTTATTTGTTTATTTGTTTATTTGTTTATTAATTTATCAATCTATACACACTATGTTGTCATGAAGCTGCCAATCTGATCCCTAACTCTGCATCATATATGTGTTGCTGTAATACTGTACTGTAGTGTGGTCAGCCAGGTATTCCATTTAACCACATCTCCGTGCGTCAGAAAGCCGCCCCATTTGCTTGTCACCCACAGTAAAGCTCCAAATACGCTGGTCCATTTGGGGAAGGGGGGACTGGTCTGTCATGGTGGAGCGGTGTCAAGGTTTTGCTAATTGAATGGGACGTGTGGACCAACTCGGGCCTCCTCTTCGCCATGACCTCTCCGTTACGAGGGGGCCTGAAGAAAGCATTGAGTGTTGCTCGCGGCGACCATGTTTATTTGGGTTTCATACTTGGGCCGCGGCCAAGTAAACATTTCAGTCGCTCGCCCTGCGCCTGAGAGCTTACAGACAGATGCTCGCTCCTGAGATGTGTGTGTGTGTGTGTGTGTGTGTGTGTGTGTGTGTGTGTGTGGGTGGATATAAAGGGGGGTGAACTGTACTTAAACACACTTGGAGGTGGAATAGGGTAGGGTTAAGCAGCGGTGTACATTAGCTACATTCCTTTAGTGACTTTGTCCGAGACACTTTCAGTTATTTACTTTGAGGTTTGTTTTAAGTTACTGTTTGGTCATTTAACTGTTGTTTATGTCACCTTGTTGCCTATGCATTTGTCAATGTAGTGTATAAAGAAAGAAAGAAAGGAAGAAACAAAGAAACAAAGAACGAAAGAAAGAAAAAAAGAAAGAAAGAGAAAGAAAGAAAGCTTACGATAGGATGGAAAAACTGTATTCAAGAATTTAAGATTACACATAACGTGTGTGTCCTCCCTTCAGTTTTTATGAGCACTAAATCATACACAGCATGTCTGAAACAGTGTGAAACAGTTCAACAGGTGGAGCACCTCTCCTGGAACAGTCCGAGGTGGGAATGCCCAGGCCGTGGCCATGGCTCCAGCTGAGTCTAGAGTGACCTGCCACTGTGATTTACTGCGTCCCGCCGAGACTCCCGCGGTGCCACTCAAAGGCCGGCTCCGTTTCCTAGAGCAACGTCCAGTCAGGGGGCAGGTGATGTCTGCCATGACCACGGAGCTATTATGTGTCAGCTTGTCTCCACGGCAGCTGAGGAACTCGGACGTTCTGAAGTCTCAAGGACTCAAAGGTCTCCCTGGGGGACGAGAACACATTCCACCAGCTGCTATGACAACAACAACAATGACAACACAAACAAACAACAGCTACAACAGCAATAGCGACTACACTAATTACACACTGCATATTACATACAGTATACGTAATTACAGATGAAGTGTCACGTTTAAATAACAATCATCTTATTAAAAGATTCCCTCTGCATAGACAAACTACGTCAAAGTTATCACAGACTTTGGCAGGGTTTTGGCTGCTGGACAATGCCAGGTCCTTTCACTGCCGATGTAAGTGAGCCTTTCCGCTCAAGGGCCAGTGGGCCTCTCATTAGAGCCACACTCCTGTGGATGAGAGAGGAGTGCAGGAGAAAAGGAGCCTTGATGTCTTGTTTGCTCGCCAGTGTCCCACAGCTTGCTAGTTCATTCATTCCATTGTTGCCTCCCCCCTTCCATCCGTCTGACCCCCCCCCCCCAGCTCACTCTTTCTTTCTCTCTTTTTCTCTCTCCTCTCTCTCTATCTCTCTCCCCTCTCTTCCTCTCTCTGTCTCTCTGTTTATTTTGCTCCAGTTGGACCGTGGCCGTCTGTCCAGGGAAGGGAGGGGAACTGCTGGGATGGCGTCCATTTGATTTAGTGATTACCTAGGCGACCTCCCTCCCCCCTGGGGTCATCTTCAGCTGGAGCGCTAAAGCCAGTTATCACCTCTCTGTCCACTGCCCTGTGTGGGCTATGGAGACCCAATACACTCCCCAATTGTTCCACAGTGACTAACCCCAAACTGCTGAGCTGCCCAACCACCACCAACCCCCTCCCCGTATCTTTTTTTTTACCCTCCGCTGCACCTTTTCTTTCCATCTTTCTTTTTCTTTCTCACTGCGTCTCTCTCTCAGTCTATCATCACCCCATCGCCCCACCTCCTGCACACCCTGTGTTTTTATGCTACTCCCCCTTTCTCCTTTCTCTCCCCATCTTTGCCTCTCTCTGTCCCCCTGTCACTCTTAGTTTATCATGTCTTCTCTCTCTCTCTCTCCCTCTCTCTCTGTCCCCCTGTGACTCTTACTTCATCATGTCTTCTCTCTCTCTCTCTCTCTCTCTCTCCCTCTCTCTCTGTCCCCCTGTGACTCTTACTTCATCATGTCTTCTCTCTCTCTCTCTTTCTCTCTCTCCCTCTCTCTCTGTCCCCCTGTGACTCTTACTTCATCATGTCTTCTCTCTCTCTCTCTCTCTCTCTCTCTCTCTCTGTGGAGGGTATTAATTGTGGTGTGAGCCCCTCAGAGAGAGCAAAGATGTTCAAATTCAGAGTGTCAGAGTGTCAAGTCCTCATGGCTCCAGAAGAAGAAGAAGAGGGGGATACAGAGGATGGAGAGAAAAAGACAACAAATATGAGAGAATGCAGAAGAAAGAGGAAGAAATGTTTCTTGTCCTGTTCTCTGCCTAGATGTCCAATTGTTCTGACACTGGCGGTTTAGGTCCATGTTATAAAAATGCCTTTAAGCCTTCTGGTGTTAAGAGAAACTGCAGGCGAGCAATACATCATGGCCTCTCTCAGCTGCTTGTCCATGTAAGACAGCTTTTTTTACATCCTCGCCAAATGTCCAAATCTCCTCTGGCTCAAACGGCATGTCTGTGTTATGCTGCCAACCGTGCTAATAAGCAGTTGAACATGAGCGCATGGTCCGCATGGCCAACACAGAAGAAGAGAAGTCTTCAGACAGAGAGGGAGAAAAGGGAGGGCATGCAAGCTCACAGGAAATGACACGTTGACAATGAAGAGGAATTTTAATGAGCTGGTCCCTGTTTTGTTTGCGGTACTGAGGAATGGCCCCATTGGACCGTGGCCCAGTAATGAAAGCGGGGCACAGCTTGTTTTGGTGCTACGCAATGGAGCAGTGATTGTGTCACCATCACCATCACTGACATTTTGGGATCTCAGAAGGATCTCTGAAGCCCATGTGGAGAAGGCCGTACAGCTTAAGATGTGAGTAGAGAGCAGAGGCAGTTGGCGAAGAACGTATCACCATTATGCCTCTGTCTGTGTGAACAGCAAGCCAGCCCCGCTCAGTGTTGGAGCGCATGGTGGTGTTAAAATGGAGAAGAAAAGCAGCATCACAGACAGAGCCAAAACATGAGCCCAGATCTCTCTCTCTCTCTTTCTCTCTCTCTCTCTCCCTCCTTTTCTACCTCTCCCCTTCTCTTCCGTCCCACCAAAAAAGAGGACGACAGCAAGAGAACTATCTCAAACAGGCTGTCTGAACTACGACCTCCCTCCCCCCTCCCATGTAGAGAACACCAGGGAGCCAATCAGAGAGGCTCTCTACAGCTGTTTCTAATTTAAGATGGGTGTTGTTTTTTTGTTCATGGCAAAGTCCTTAGTGAGATAGATAGATAGTCCCCCCTCTATCCTGAGCCTAGAACTCCTTCATGCTGTTCCAAGCTTTAGAGAGAGAGAGACAGAGAGTGTGAGATGTGTGCCTGTTTTGTGTATGAGAGACTGTGTGATACTGTCTTATCTAATCGTGACCTGAGTTTAGGCCCAGAGAGCTGAAGTAAAAGTCGTTTGAACAGAGTGGCCAAAGAAGCAGGCCAGGGGACTGGACCCTAACCAAGGTGAAGTACTCGGGCCTTAGGACCCAATGTTGATGTAATGGTGGGCTGGCCGTGAAACAGTCCAACTTGCTCTCTCCTTGACCTTTAAGCTCTCTACAGAAGTGCAGAGGCTCTGAGATTCCATTTCGATAAATGTCTCCAACTTGATGTCTCCATGTCGCCTGTTGACAAGTAGGCCAGGACCTGGTGTGCGTTTTTGTACGACGAAATTCTGGGATTGTGATTAAGAGTCTTTCTTGATGTCTCTGTGACTTGTAATCCCTCTCAGAGTGAAAGGGTGCCCTGGGGTCTGGTTTACGTAGGTGATAAAACCCCCTTCAACTGGACAAGGCTCCTCTGTAAAAGCACTCGGCAACAGTCCCTCTAGAGGGCTACCTCAGTATGAGGCTCCTACTCCAACAGCAACAAGAGCCTCTTTTATGTCCCCTACTCTTTGGGCAACAGCCAATGCCTTTACTATGATATGCTAATATGTTGTTTCTGCATCAAGCTAACGTAGCTAAAATCAGCGTTATCAGAAAGAGATAAGAACTCTTTATCTTATTCTATCTATCTATCTATCTATCTATCTTTCACATATCTACAACAAGGTTTTATAGATTAATTTGAATAATAAACAAAATCACTGTTCTCAGAACAAACAGTCATCACAGAGGACTTTCTGAACACACCATTTGATCTTTATCCAATGTGGGCATGGTGGAGCGCTGTTAACGTAAATGCCTGACAGGCAGTTGGCCTAGGTTCCATTCCTGAACCTGATGATGCGGGTCTGTGTTTCCCTGGATGAAAAGCTTCTGAGAAACTTGTAATTCCATCTTCAGTTTGTTTCCTGTTTCTCTTCCGTGTCCCAATGCACCCAGTCTCTTCACCTCAGGCTGAACCCCAGCAGAAAGGGTCTAAGTCTGATCCCTGCACCCCCAGAGCTTTGTCTGTGTGGGGATGGGAATGGGGGGCGGGGGTGTGTGTGTGTGTGTGTGTGGGGGGGGGGGTACTTCCTGGTCCTCTGTTGTAAAGGGTCCTTTTTATGGAGGGTGGTGGTGGGGGGGGGTGGTTGGTGGTGGTCGTGGTTGTGTGTGGTGGGGTGGGGGGGTGCTGATGCAGCGCTGATTCACTGCAAGGCCGTAAGGACATCCATTGTCTGATGGGAGGGTGTTTTGAATCAGCTGTGGCACTCCAGGGTCAAAGGTTACCTGACAAGGAGCACAGCCATAGCCCAGGAGTTTCCCAGGAAAAGTGACATGAAAGAGCACTGGTTCCCGGATAGTACTAATTTTAGAATCTGCCGCAGTCGCTTGCGAGAAAACAGCAAAGCTAAGTTAAGCTAGGCTCAGCAGGTCTCTCTCTCTCTCTCTCTCTCTCTCTCTCTCTCCCCGCTCTCTCTCTCTGGATGGGAACGTTCTATCACACCAAAATTCGTATCTTTTTTTGCCGGGGCCAGCTTGCTATATTTTGCAGAGCTGCACGGAAAATGAATGGCCTAGAAAACCATAAATCAAGGATTTGTGCAAACACCCGAAAGAAAAGTGAAGTAGGTTTTAAAGGCACCGTCCGCTACAGACAAAAAAAAAAAAAAGAAAAAACTACTAGGCCAGTGGGGCTCTGAGGAATGCTAGAATGGATGGAACAAAAAAAAATGCCTGACTTCACACGGGGCGCTTAAATTCACATGTTAATTACCCCTTGAGTCACTACCCTCCCTTTCCCTTCTCCACGGCTCTGTTGACATATTCAACAGCTAGCCTCGTTATCGTCCCCAGTTGCACTAAAGATAATGGGCCTCTTTATGTGAAGGCAAACACTTAATCTAAACCACATCCCTGTGTGCTAAGCAGCTCTTGTTAAGTGGCCCTGGCGATAAATCAGAGACGCAGCAGTCAGGTGGCTGATTAGCCTGATCAGCGAACTCTGCCCCGCACTGTCCTCATGCTAGCATCCCCCCAAATTGTTGCTAGTAGCTAGCTGTATGCTAACAGAGCAGTGCCTAGACAAATGCAGGTGAGGTCCGAATCTGGCCCTGATTTGTCTCAGAACAGTTTTAGCAAGCTAATGCTATAATGGCAAGCCTACTAACCAAAACACCCAGTGGTGCAGCAGACATAACGCCTACTACAGCTCCTCATTCCTCAGTGTTATGCCAAATGCTTACCTAAACATCTACTCCCAAGCACCCTCGGGGGAGTGATGCATGGTGGTTGTTAGCTGCTCACCCCCGGGGTCGAGGCTGCCCTGGTGCTGATAGTTTATCTGCCTCAGGCTGTTTCTCTCCGCTGCGCTCTCTGAATAATGTGTTAAACATGAGCCGCCACAAGACAACAGCTACACAGCTAAGTCAGGAACTGTAACGGAAGAGTTAAACATGAGGTAGATAAAAGAGATTCGACTTAATACAGAAACAGAATACAGAGTATAATAGATAGCCTAATAGGAAGCCTATTCTCAAAGAGAGAACCCTTACAGAAATTTCAGGTTTCTGGCAAACAGTTGCCGCAAATTTGCGGCAAGGTCATATTTTCATATACAAATTAGGTTTCTGGCAATCATTTTTCTGACAAACATTTGCCACTACTGACACATTTTCATTGTTGTCAGAACTTTGCTGGAAGTTTGCCTATATTGGCCAACATTGGCAAACTTCTGGCAATATTTTCTATTGAACAAATACATGCATATGGCCTTTTGTCACAGACCAGAAAGGAACTAACATAATAAAATGGTGAAAGAACAGCTTATCGCATTAGTTCTTCAGGCAGCAGCTATTCCAAGAATAAAACTTGCCTAAATATTTGTGACATATGGGATAAGTATGCTATTGAATAGAGACCTTCCTTTGTCAATACAGCATTCTAACCACGTTAGGCCTCTCCAAGATGTTGTTTAATGTTTCAGGCAGATGTGGACAAGTGGATGTGAAGTTGAATCAGAGATGTAATGGAAGCAGCTTTACTTAATGTACACACACTTTACATGTTCAATGACATGAACATCAACTGTGTGTGTGCTGTGACTAGACTCCATCTCAATGCCAAATGGAATTGGCTTGTTGAAGTTTGTTTTAATTAAATGTATAAGAATTGTGAAAGCAACTGCCATCAGAGGCTTTCCTTAGAGAGGATTTGCCCTACAGATATCTGGTTGATCTTGCGGACGCAGGCCAGATCTGGGCCTGTTCCAGGCCAAAGCCAGTTCCCATCAGGGCCGCGGGGGTCCAGAGGCATCATCTAATCCATTTAGCCCTCCCCAACCCCCCCCCCCCCCCCCCCCCATCAATAAAAAAATGTATCGTTTAACAAAGCCCTTGGGGTGTTAAAAGAAAAGTCATTCCCCTAATACTTCCTTTCATTGCTGGAAGCGGTTTTATGCACTCTGACTAAGTCCTTAATCCCACTGCCGCCACAACTAATGCCTGTAGGAGAAAAAAGAAAATAGTACTGCAAACTAAACAGAGACATGTTAAGGAATCCATGTTTAGGATCTCAGGTGTGGGATAATGGTAGAGTACATAGGTTAGCCAGCCACTGTGTAAATCATCCTACTGTAACTGGAATGTTTGTAATAGTATGTCGGTTGGCAAATAATAAAAAGAGGAAAAGAATTTGTGTAGTTCTTAGCAGTTATGCAAATTTGTAATCTTCTGAA
Source organism: Alosa pseudoharengus (assembly GCF_046254945.1). Taxonomy (NCBI): domain Eukaryota; kingdom Metazoa; phylum Chordata; class Actinopteri; order Clupeiformes; family Clupeidae; genus Alosa; species Alosa pseudoharengus. The sequence goes on along the minus strand of NW_027468718.1, from coordinate 45,418,200 downwards.
GCAACAGAGAACCGCCACTTGCCATGTTGCTTCTCAAGGCCCAGTTAAACTCAAGGAACTGGTGTTTTGTGAGTTTGTGTGCTTGCATGTGTCGTTGTTTGTGTGTGTGTGTGTGTGTGTGAGTGTGTGTGAGAGAGTATGGGTCTGCGTGTAGTAGTTGGCACAGCGTTGTGTAGTTAGGCCTTTTGCCAGGTTTTTTTTTGTGATGGAATTTCCTGTCTGAATTGGCCCCCTCCCGCTCGATCTCTCTCTGTACTGAAGTCTCTGTGCGGAGCAGAAAGCATGCAAGGCCGCCACAGCTTGGCCTCTCAGGATATTATTATTGTTCTTGAGTGTTTCCTCTGAGGATGAGTCCTCATGCACAACAAAGTACCCTGGTCTGCCCACCCCCCTCCTCCTCCTCTCCCCTCTCTCTTCCTCCCTCCCCTCCCCCTAATCCCCCCTCCTCCTCCTCTCCCCAGCTCCAGGAGTGAACTAACTCTCTGCTTTGTCGGGACATGACAAGTAAGTGTTCGTACTCGACTCTCCACAACACACCAGATAAAGACTCATCCTGGCTCAGGTCCAACCTCAGACCTGGCTCTGATCTGGTGGGGTGCTGGCCCAAGTCCGGAGATAGCCGGACACACACACACATCAGGGCCAGACGCGCCCCTAGTGTCTTCTGCTATCCGATGACGTGCTAATGTCTCACACCTGGCGATGTGTCAGTGTGGGGGATCAGATTTAGGCCGGTCAGAAGAAGCACAAAGGCACTGCCCGGCGGTGGCGGCTACCCCTTCGCTACACTGAGGGGCCGTGGCAGGATGTTGTGCTCATCGGAAACGTTATGATGTGGGGGTCTGAAACAATGATATTTTGAGTGTGAGTAAACACTGTTCTGCCTGGACATGAGAGGACCGGGTGTCCTCGGGGGCCATGTTACCTGAACACAAAACAAATGTGACATCACATCGTTAGATAGACACACGTTCCCACAAGAGGAAACCCACAGCACAAACACACAAACACACCCCTGCAAACCACAATAAACAAACAAGAAAAGTGTATAGGTAGCAGAAAGTGCTGGCAAAGACCAGAGAGTCTATGAGCATGTGTGTGTGTGTGTGTGTGTGTGTGTGTGTGTGTGTGTGTGTGTGTGTGTGTGTGTGTGTGTTTGTCTTTATTATTGTGTTTGCCTGTGTGTGTGTGTGTGTGTGTGTGTGTGTGTTTGTCTTTATTATTGTGTTTGCCTGTGTGTGTGTGTGCTTGTGTTTGTGCCTGTGTGTGTTTATTAGTGTGTGTGTGTGTTTATTAGTGTGTGTGTGTGTGTGTATTGAGGATTTATGGTGGTGTGGCGCTGCAGACCCCTGTGTGAGGTGTGAGGGCAGCGTCCGAAGGCGGTGCGGGCACCTGGGTAGCCCCCTGAGCGGGCAGCGTACAGGCTCTCCTGCGGGCGCAGGAACAATGGCGCTGTCATGGTGATGGAGTGAGCAGCCTCACGGCCTCCCCATCCACCGGACCACCACCTCCCCTCAGCCCTCTGCTCTCAGCCACCACCACCACCTCCCCTCAGCCACCACCACCACCACCACCTCCCCTCAGCCCTCAGCCACCACCACCACCTCCCCTCAGCCCTCAGCCACCACCACCACCACCACCTCCCCTCAGCCCTCAGCCACCACCACCACCTCCCCTCAGCCACCACCACCACCACCACCTCCCCCCCTCTGCTCTCAGCCACCACCACCACCTCCCCTCAGCCACCACCACCACCTCCCCTCAGCCCTCAGCCACCACCACCACCTCCCCTCAGCCCTCAGCCACCACCAACACCACCTCCCCTCAGCCCTCAGCCACCACCACCACCTCCCCTCAGCCCTCAGCCACCACCACCACCACCTCCCCTCAGCCCTCAGCCACCACCACCACCTCCCCTCAGCCACCACCACCACCACCACCACCTCCCCTCAGCCACCACCACCATTACCTCCCCTCAGCCACCACCACCACCACCACCTCCCCTCAGCCACCACCACCACCTCCCCTCTGCTCTCAGCCACCACCACCACCAACCTGCACTCCTCCCCAGAGTACTGTATTAGTGTGCAGTGAGTGTGTGTTTGTGTGTGTGTGAGAGAGAGAGACGGAGATGGAGGTAGAGAGAGATAGAGGGAGATAAATATTGTCTGTGTGTGTGTGGGGGGGGGTAGAGCATGGAGAGAGAGTGTGTGTAGAAGAAAAGTTGGCATTTCTGTGTGTGAGACAGAAAGTTGGAGAAGGAGGGAGACAGGGAAAGTGTGTGTGTGTGTGTGTTGTGTTATTTGTGCGAGGCAGAGAAAAGTAGCCAGAACAGCACTGCAAAGCGCACACTTTCAACCTCAGAGATTAGTTTTGTATTGTGCATTTGCCAAAACATAATGTATGCTTTTGGTTACAAAAACCCATGCTCACAATATGTTTTGTGTTGCTGAGATCACCATATTTTCCCAGTTCAATGTCCCAGAGGATATATGTTTCTAAATGGCAAGCATCCCATGTATGTAAAATATGCTGACCTTGCTCCCTTAAGGGAAATTGTTTACACATGCCTCAAGTTGGAAAAGTTCCTGGATATGGGATTTGAAGAGACATAGGAAAACACATTTGTGACATGGTGTCAGCAACTGTAATGCCACTGTTTTGTCAACACACAGATTACAGAGGAGGACAACTCAGTAACTCTAAACATGCTTCTTGAAAAGATAGCTTGTGTGTGTGCATGCGTGTGCGTGTGTGTGTGCATGTGTGTGCATGTGTGTGTGTGTGTGTGTGTGTGTGTGTGTGAAAACTTGAAGCAAAGTCCAAACCTGCTCCTTGTCCCTTTTGAAGGGAGTGTTTTCAGGAAAATAATCGTACAGAAAACTCGACCAGTGTTTTAAAAAAGACCACGTAAAGCAGATTTATGTCCAGTGTCTCATGTGAACGTCGTCCATGTCAGGTGGAGACGTAGAGACCATGGCGTGATGCTGAACCAGGCTGTGTTCCAGAACGACTAAACAGGCGTGGTGGTCAGTTTTTCCAGGACATGCCCTGGTCTGCTGAAAATGCCTCTCATTCTCACAGTCTCAGGTCACGGTCAGAAGCCGAGGCCGTCTGCTGTCTGGCGGTGGCGGTGATGGTGATGCTTGGAGCTCCGCGTGCGTGTCCACTCCGCTCACAGACGTGTGTTTTCCATTACGTTTGTTGATGTGGAAAACACAAACTGCGTCGCGTGGCCAGTATAAACACGACCGCAGAGCCAGGGGCAGACTCTGCCGGCGCAAGCGAGAGAAGTTTTTTTTCTCCGAGAGATTCCGAGAGCCGGAGGAGTGTGGGGTGTCTTTTTGAGGGATGTAAGTCGAGCCACAAACAACAAATTTGCTACAAAAGAGCCAATCACACTAACAATAGGTTCAATCAGGCTGTGCCTCTGCACTGATGTTTGGAGTTATGAATGCCTTCCCAGACAAACACACACACACACAGGCGCTCATTCCTTTGGCTCCTGGGCAGGAGAGAGGCTTCAATTACTTAGGTATGTGTTCCTGAGAGCAGTGTGTGTGTGTGTGTGTGTGTGTGTGTCTGTGTGTGTGTGTGTGTGTGTGTGTGTCAGGGTGCAAAGACACTCAGTGTCAAACCCAGAAAGGTGCAAAAAACCCTCCGAGGGGAAAACGGAGAGGATAGGATGGTGAGAGAGAGAGAGAGAGGGGGGGGAGGGGGGGAGAGAGAAAGAGAGAGGGGGAGAGAGAGAGGGGGGGGGGAGAGAGAAAAAGAGAGGGGGGAGAGAGAGAGAGAGGAGGGGGGGAGAGCGAGCAGGGCCCCCTGAATCATAAGTGAGGCATGCAGTGCTGTAAGCTGTTCCCAGTGACTGTGTCGTGGACAGATCCAGAGTGACAGGGCTGGAATGTGGACGTAGTCACTCAGGCAAGTGGCCTGTCCATCTCTCTCTCTCTCTCTCTCTCTCTCTCTCTCTCTCTCTCTCTTACTCTCTTTCTCCTTCTTTCCTCCCTCATTCTGTCCTTCCTGTCCTCTCCTCTCTCTTTAATTCTCTCCATCTCTGCATTCACTTCTCCCTCCTTCCCTCTCCTGCCTTCTTCATCCCTCATTCTTATCTTCTCTCCTTTCTTAATTCTCTTCCTCCAAACCTGCTTCCCTACACTCTTCTTTCCTTCATCCCTCTCTCTCTCTCTCTCTCTCTCTCTCACTCCCCCCCCCCCCGCGAGGTCCCTTCAGGTAGAGATAATGATCAGTGCCCTTTACCCCCGCGCCTCACCACCTGACTCACTGATGCGCGTGACACCTCAAGAATTTTAATATGCCAAAGGAAGGGGACGAGACAGTGCAGGACAGGGAGTCTCATCACCCCCCCCCCCCCCACCCCCATCTGCCTCTGGAAAAAACATAACACCACCACTGATCCACTACTCAAGCGTGTAGATTATTACTAGTACACAAACACTTCCATTGTATAGAAAAGACTGCACCTTACATCCCTATGAAAACAACATTGCCATATAACATTGTTGCCTCTAGTAGATTATGAGAATACTTTCTAGTTTAGAACTTCTTTAGATTTTTCTGTAATGAACTGAGATTCCTCCTGTCTGCTGTTTTTAACAAGAACATCCTGCTTTGGCAGGGAAGTGAGTCATTCTATTGAGGAGTTCTGAGAAGTGAATGGTCCATTAGCGTATGACAAAAGCAAATTAGTAGAGGACCAATTACTGGTGAACTGATGATTCAGCCATATGTCTGTCTGATGACATGGAAGTGGACCAACTTAGCGAGTTTTATCAAAGCTGTAGGTTGAACATGTATTACCACAATTGCTTTACTGACTAATGGACTTCTACATTAAAACTACATTTGTATGTGTCTGTATAGATTTCTTATACATTAAAACTACATTTGTATGTGTCTGTATAGCTTTCTTATACATTAAAACTACATTTGTATGTGTCTGTATAGCTTTCTTTGTAAAGGAAGTATATTCTGTCAGGCAATTTGGTCAAAGACAGACTAGTACAGATGCATGGGAGGAAAGAGAAAAAAGAAAGGAAGAAAGGAAGAAAGAAATAAAGAGAAACAGAGAGAGAGAAAGAGAGAGATAGAGAAAAAGATAAAGAAAGATAGAAAGAAGAGAGAGATAGAGAAAAAGATAAAGAAAGATAGAAAGAAGAGAGAGAAAGAGAAAAAGAAAGAGTGAGAGAGAGAGTGAGAGAGAGAGAGCGGTCTGCTCCCATGTCTGTCGTGCGTGTGTGTTTTTGTCCGGGCTTCTCTTTTCCGCGGTTCGCTCCATCCTCCCCTCCGCAGTTCAAAGCACTGCTCAGCGCAGGTCTCAGTCGGAGGCCCTGTTGGCTCTCTCTCATGTCTGAGATGGAGGATGGCTCTCCTCCGCAGCACTTTGATTATTTATTTAACCACCCTCTCCTCTTGTGTGTGATGCTGCCAATGGCTTGCACAAAACGCCTCGGTCGCCTCTGAACTTCATGTTTGCACTATTGTAGCACGTTTTTTTCATTTCCTGCACTCCTTTGAAATAGATTTGAAAATCAGACAGATATTTCATTTGAAGTCACTCTCTTTTTTTCCTCCATCTCTCTCTCTCTCTCTCTCTACCTCTTCTCCCTTTCCCTCTCTCTGTCTGTCTCCATCTGTTTCTTTTTTCCCTTTCTTCACTCTCCCAGCTCCACATATCTTCCCGACGTTCCATGCGCCCATCCCGATCGACATCCGCCACCATGAGGGAAGATACCATTACGAGCCGCACCCTCTCCACGCCATGCATGGGTAAGCCTGACGACCAAGTGTCTCCCTCTCTCTCTCTCTCCCTCTCTTTTTTCTCTCTCCTTCCCTCTCTCTCTCCCTCTCTCTATCTCTCTCTCCCTCCCTTTCTCTGCCAACCGTTCCTTCTCCTCTCTCCTCTTCTCTTTTTGAACATGTCCTGTCTCGCCTGACTCGGACTTGGACCTGCATGGGCTGACAAAAACACCCTCCACACAAAAAAGGGAGAGCAAAGTTGAAGAGGTCTGTTGTTGCACCAAGTACTGTCCTTCAAACACTTCTTTATTTCCGCGCAACAAGTCCGTACAAAAACCAAACACCCACACAATGCAGCATTCTTCATTCTGACATAGAACACATGTTGCAATGCTTCCTGTGGCATTCTGAAGCAAAACACATGCGACCATTCTTCTGAACAGAATGCACTCTGGACAGTCGCTTCATTAAGAAAACATTTGCATGTTTTTGAAAAGGGAACATATCCAGACTCAGCACCAGGTCACAGTACTGGTGGCAGAGACAGCTCTGCCCCTGGAGGCTCCCTCTCCAAACAGACTGCAGCTTCTCCCACTCCAGCCAGTCCAATATCAAAGACAGATGAGACAAAGGATTATAAGTACAGGAGTAAAGTGTGTGTGTGTGTGTGGGGGGGGGGGGGGGGCTGTTTAGTGCAGGGTTAAATAGAATGTCGAACATTTCCGCTCGTAGAGAGAAGCTCGGCCCCTGCTAATATTTCACCGCACTGGGACAGCTTTGCGATCCTGGCCCCAGCTTGAAACGCAGGGATTGCTGCCAGCAGACATCCTCTTATTTCCCTACATCGGAAAGATGATCAGAGGAAGAGAGATTCCTCCTACCACATAGGGCCGCACACACACACACACACACACACTAGTGCACGGTCATGAAGGGACAACCGCTGAACAGGAAGGACAGAAGACAGGGCTGAAAGCAGATTGCTGCTCTTCCTGTGGAGGGGTGTGTGTGTGTGTGTGTGTCTGTGTGTTGTGTTTGCTTGTTCAGTAATTAGGGGGAAATCCTTCAATAATTGTCTGCTGTTGACTTGATAAGGACTTAGGATATGCGTTATAAAGCAAACAATGTTGCGTATAGAGCAAATCAAAATCATATTAAGGTTTTAGTGACTTGAAAACTAGGCCTCTAGTGCTGTTGCCACGGGAACAGAAGCTGGGCCATTCCAAGTGTTTCTGTATTCATTAGTATCGACGCAACTATTGTGATCACCTGAAATGTATCAGTTCTCAGAGTTTATCACACAAAACAAATGAATATAGAGAGGCCACTCAGCTGGATCAGTTGCATTGCGGAGGTTTGGGCAGGCGGTTTTAAAATGCACAGATTTGATGGTGATGCATATGATGTGTCTGGTCGCGGTGTGTGCTATTTATCACCAGGCCCAGAACAGGCTGATGAGGAGGAGAGACTGGTGCTCCATTGCTCTTCCCCCTGCTTTGATTAATGTGACTTGATCTTGACAGTGGCCTCCCAATTCATCAAGACCTTGATCTAGCTGTCTTTTTTCACCGCCTGCACCAAATTCACCTAATTACATGTACTGTGGTGCGAGCAAATTAAGTGCAGTGTCAGTTGTCGGACGGGGGGCTTCGGCGCGGGATATGCTTCGTTATCCGTGGGCAGTGGCGCGGCATGTCGCGCGGGGTTGCGCGGCGCGATCATCTGGACGTGACAGCTCAGCGCGAGCTCCCCCTCCCTCCTCCATCACTGTTTGCATGTAGCGTAATGAACCACTGGAGCCTTTTGTCACCGTCGTCATTCTCAGGAGGCCCGCGCCGGGACTTGCGTTCGTCCAGACAAGACGGATGCGACCGGCACTCAGGCTCCCTGTCCCATCCCCAGTATCCGCGCCGCCCTGGGACTTTTTCTTTTTCTCTCGGAGAACTTGCTTTGATGTCATTATTTTAACCAGCAGAGGAGCACTGGGCCGTTAGTGTCTTCTGAGCATGACAGCAGCTGTTTTTCTTTGCTCCTGTCAGGTTGGGCCATAGCAAACATTTTTACAACTAATAACAGAGCAATAATCACACAAAGGAAGAACAACCCTAGTTAAATTGTTCCACGGAATCCCCCTGGATGTCAAAAAAACATTGAGGCCTTCTAAATAATCCACCAAAGCACAATGGCTTAGCACGCAAGTAGAGTTTGTTCTCTTCGTCTTGTTGTCCGCTTTTTTTGTTGTCCTCAGATTATTTATTTTTGGATATTTTAGGTTTGAGATTTCAAATTAACGTCTAGTTAACTCTTAAGAGCAGAACACAACAAGCTCCCTGATGATCTTTACCAGGTTTGTTCCTGGGAGTCATTTCCCCTGCTTGGACTGCCTGTCAGTGTGGTCTCCCCAGCAGAGTCATAAATAAGTCTACGACTCCCCGTCATTTCCAAGACCCAGCGTGAGACCACCAGATCACCTCCTAAAAACCAAGGCCTCGGCCGCTGACTCATCCCCACCGACGGAACCACTCCGCTCGTCTCTGGGCCTCCTCGCACGACTTTCCGTTGACTCACGTCCAGGACTGGCTTCTTCAAGAACAAGCGCAGGGTTTAAGAGACATATACCACAAGAACATTAAGGGCCATTTGAGGTAACCACGGAAACTGCTTCCAATCTTGTCTCATACTTCTGTCACAGATAAATCCTTTGAATTAGAGTCAATTTAGTATTTTACTGTATGAGGGACTGATATGGTGTACTGTACATTGGTATATTTACATTTAACTGTTGTCCACTGCAAGTATAAGTCCATTTAACAGTTGTCCACTGCAAGTATAAGTCCATTTAACAGTTGTCCACCGCAAGTATAAGTCCATTTAACTGTTTTTTTTAGTGCTTAGGAGTGTGGGGGCAAAACAGTCGTTCTGCTTCACTCAAAAACAAAAGATGTTCATCATCAAGCAAATCCAGGGCTGCAAAACAGACAGTGGTGCTTAGCCCTGCCTGAACCTTTTTGCCTGTCTGCCTTTCATAAAGGAAAAAAATAAATGGCAAATTTGCATTTTTTATTTCATTTCCTAGGATTTACTCAACATAAACATTATCCTCTAATTGTAAGTTACTGGAAAACATAACATTGCATGTGCATATTATTTGTGAGGTGATATTGGACCAGTGTCTGAGTCCATCCTTCATACCGATCTCCTGAGGACACAAGAGTGAACAGAAAGCTGAAAAAGTCACTCGGACGTGCCACTTCCACACTAGGCCGGGGATAGCGCTTCCCTGCCAACACGCTAACGGCGTAATTAGTGTCCAAAATCCTGTTTTTCCGTTCCCAGAAACCTCAACGACAACAGACCGAACGAATGAGAAAAACAGATCCTTCCTCGTCTTTGCGCTGGTATTTTTCTTTCGGGTGGGGGTTAGCGGCAGGGGGCTGGGGGGTCGTTTGGAAGTGAAATGATTCCAGAGCACCCCACCACCCTTCTGCACTAGCAGATGTGGTTCATTCCGCAAAACAGTCAGTCCATCATGGGGTAGTTTTTATCCCCCTTCAAACTGACTTGAACTGCTTTTTTGGTCCAGCTTTCAGGAGATTTAAGAGTGTTAACAAGTGTTTTTTTTTCAGTAAGCTTAGGTCTCATCACTTGGTGTTAATGTTTTGTTAGTTTTAACCTAGTGAATGGCATAGGACCTAGTGAATGGCATAGGGATTGTGATAGCATCAGACAGTTTGTTTCTAGGTTACACTGCTTTTGTTTATGTTGCGATATTCCGTGTAGAACGGCCTTCCTACAGTTTCTTAATTGTGGGCCCCAAACTTCAGAGCGGCTCTCAACAACTACCGTGGGAAGCTCATTTCCGTCTCCATGGAGACAGGAGTCATTTGTCTCAATCCGAGCGTCTGACCAGGAGCTCAGAGCAGTGTGTCACGTCATAATTCATCATGGGAGCCAGGGGGGAACATGCCAGACCAGGCAAATGCAAACTTGTTGGAAAAAAAACTGGATACCTGCGCGCAGCTGAGCCAGCTGGGGGAGAGGAGGTTGAACAAACAAATCAAATAACAGAAGAATGATATCCTGCATGGTCCCTTTCCACAAAGCCTACCTGAAAGTCCACTTCCTGGTAGGCCAAACAATTGGATTAAAGTTTTAGTGTTGACAAACTGTTTTCTTTGAATGCTTTTCTGTGTAGGATAGTGGTTCTAAGTGTTTGACAGAATGTTCCTGAGCACTAGAACAACTGCAGCATTGTAAGGAACAACCCTGTCATACAGATGACATAGAATCCAAAGAAATTTCTAGTCACCGGTATAAGCCGTTAAATACATGTCTGCTAGACGACAATTACAGACATTAAAAATGCTCCTAGCAATAAGGTTAGGTCCACCAGACACCTTCCTCTTGTTCCATTTAACAATACGCTCATAAAATAAAGGCTGTTATTTGTATCCTGTAACATCTCTCCCTAAAGCCACCCAAGCAGGTACGATCATGATGGAAGCCTGTGCAAATAACAGGTACTGATTAGGAGTCAAGTCTCTGTCTTACATACTCTGTCCGTGACTAAATCTTGTCAGAGAGAGAGGAAAAAAAAAAGAAATGTTCATGTAACATCTTGTCAAAGAGAAGGTGGAACGACAAGCTTTCAATAATGGTAGCTGTCAGTGGGGCCTCCCAATTCTTCCCGTCTGACAGGTGAAGTTGTAAATTATGTCTTATTATTGCCGACTCAGACGCTCCCTGCGTAATTTGCCTGATTTATGTAGTATGTGCGAACATGTCGTGTTGTCATTTTCTGCTCGCATAGACTAAATACTGGGAACATGTGGGTAGTGAAACCTATGCATGGCCACTGGTTATATACTTTCATATACTTCAGCGGCCCTGAATGAATAGGCTGCCAGAGAGAGCGAAAAGTGAATATGCCTGTTAGTGTCGGAATCAAGTCACCTTGGTTTGCCTGAGGGGATGTGCAATAATGTCGGTCATGAAGGCATTTAACAGTGAGAAACAGCACAATGTAGCATTTAGCTAAGGCAAAAAAATGGATGTTTTATTTAAAAATAAAATATTTAATAAAAAAAAATATTTTAATTATTTACTGCGCATTGTTACTGAACTGTAGCAGTACAGGGAATGGTCCAAAGTGAGTTAAAAAGTAATTAAGGCACTTCTTAGACTCACTCACGTCACAATTGCTTCTTTTGTAGCATTATAGAATCACGAAACACTCAAGCTCACTGCAGTCCCATCACCACAGAGCCCACCACTGACACCAGTGAGCCCTCTGAGCGGAGGTTAGCCAGGAAGCTGTTTTAAAGAGTGCTAGCCGGGGCAGAGAGGGACAGGCCCTAAAATGCCAACACGATCGGCAATAACTCACACCGGCAGATAAGCCTATTCCAGCTCCGACTCACTAAAACCTCAAGCACACCAACACCACCACCCACTCCCTAGCCTCCATGGGCTCGGGAGAGAAAGGGGCATGTTTTGTGTATGGGGCGCCTGTTTTCTCTCAACTCGGCCCGAACAGAGCCTCTCTTCATGCTCCCCTCCATGAGCTGGGCGCCCGGTGGCAGAAAGTTGGCCTGAGGACAAGCCTCGGTAGTCTGCAAGGCAGGCGCTTACTGGAAACCCAGGGAAACAGGCGGAGGGTTTAACCGTGCAGAGCCGGCCGTGCACACAGAGTTGCTATAAATGAGGTTCTTCAGGTGAGGAGAGACCCTGCCAAGTCCACACACACACACACACACACACACACACACACACACACACACACACACACACACACCTCCATCGAATCTAAGCAGCACCTTTCAGATTGAAGCCCTCATAAGACCTGATGTAAAGCTCAGTCACAGTTAACAAACTAAAATCACATGGATCTTTTCTACCTCTCTGGTTTGGCTTTCGGAAGGCCCTGCATTTCTGGGACATCATCGTTTGAATGAACCATAGCGTGATGATATGACTTTATGTTCTGTGCTCTTCAAGATTGATCGTTCGCAAGCCCTTGCCAAATTAGCACTCTATGAAATACAGACGGCCTACTCTGGAGTTGTGCAAGCGGCAGTTTATCTAGAATATTCTGTTAAAGTAACTGTGCAACAGCTGTGTGAGGTCACAGACGTTGACAGTGATTAAGTATGTCCTTTCTGGGCCACTCCTGGTCTTTAAATACTCTCATTTGCTTTAAACAACAACAAAAAAACACATGTGCCACATTCTTTTTCTGTGCCATGGCGTGTACTGTACAATAAGTCATGATGTTTTGGCCACATCTTCCTCCACACAGTCAGTACGTGCTGGAGTGCAGAATACACAGCTCGCCCAAAAATAAAATCTGGCTGTGTCTGTTGATGTGATCATTTCCTTTCCAACTCGAGAGAGAGAAAGAGTGTGTGTGTGTGTGTGTGTGTGTGTTGGAGGGGCGGGGGTTTATAACAAATGGAGTGAGATGACAAACGCTGCTTTTGTTTAATAGTGTCTGACGTGCACTCCACCAGGCAGATTGTAGCCTTCATCTGAGATGGCAGCATAGAGGCAGATTGTAGCCTTCATCTGAGATGGCAGCATAGAGGCAGATTGTAGCCTTCATCTGAGATGGCAGCATAGAGGCAGATTGTAGCCTTCATCTGAGATGGCAGCATAGAGGCTGGGCAAGTGTGGGGTTTTTTTCTTCATCATTTTTGCTCTTTCTTTCTTCACTGTTGGTCTCTGAGGAAACAGCCCTATCTAATAGGGTTGTAAGACGAGAGCAGTAAAAATATACAAGGCCATTGCTGAGGCAAGTGTGTGTGTGTGTGTTTTCTTCTTCCAAAATTTGCAGAGTGTCTCAACTCGTAGACTGCCTTAGGCCTTTGGGAAAAAAAGAGAAGACAATTCAAAACAATTGATGAATACAGACTCCCCATGCTGAGAGATAGACAGGTGGCAAAAGTGGTAGACAAAGAGCAAATTCTTTCAGAATGCATCTGATTCATCTGACAGCAAAATCATCTGGTTTCAAAAGGGTGTATGATTGGTCTTACAGCACAAAAGTCCTCAACTAGGCCTCCTAGGTCGACTCACCAAGCGCTCACAATGCTGCTAGCGCAGCAGAGTCGACGTGGAGAGCCGTCCAACACTAAAAGCCGTAAGTGTCAGAAGGTGGATTTACTGGCTCAGTGTGGCTCGACATCAAAGGCTTCGTGGGACCTCAAAACAAGGATGACTCGGCCCCTTCGGGAACCACATTACCTCAGGGGCCAAGATAACCATGGAGCCTCACGGTCTGTCTATCATAAACATTCGCCGTCGTCAACGCGGAGCACGGTGAAACTTCAAACTTGCAAGATGGTTCCTCTCGGTGGATTCCCGTGGCCGTTGCCCTGTGCTGTTCTGACTCATAAATATCCCTGAAGACTCAAACAAACGTCATGTGAGGGTGGTGTTTTTCTCAGAGATGAGCTAACGCCGACTTGCAAGTGGCCTGAAACCAGAAGAGTTGTCCGAGTCGGTAGTCATGGTTGGAGAGCATAACACACTGAACTGGAGGTGCCTTCAAATTCGGCAAACAGTGGTGAACATTTTTGAATATGTTATTAAAGAAATAAACAAATTGGTAAATAAATGAATGTGATATTAATTAAATAAATGAACAAACTGGTAAACATTCCATTTTAACGGTCACCCTTGTCGGGCTCCACTGTATGTTTGCGGAGAACTACCTCCTCAATCTGTTTGCGAGTGTTCACAAACGTTCACGGAGAACTCAAGGCAAGCAGAAAAGTGATAGCAAATGTTCCCCTCTGTTTGTGAATTTGAATGCATTAATGAGTGTGTGCTCTCTCATTCTCTTCATTTTGTCAGAGTATGTTACTCTTTTTTCTTTATCTCCCTCTCTTTGACTCTCTCACTCTATCCCTACTGTACCTCCTATGTCTATAATCTGCTCCATTTTTCCTTCCCTCTCTCTCTCTGTCCCTCTCCTCTCCTCTTTTCTTCCCTTCTCATGCATCTCTTTTGTTTGCTTTTTCTCTGCTACTCTATATCTGTCTCTCCGTCTGTGTACAACTTTTTGTCTGATGCTTTTTTTAAAGTAATGAATCAATTTCAATAAAATGTCTAAAAATGTCTCTCTCTTACTCTCCCTCTCTCTCTCGCTCTCTCTCTCTCTCTCTCTCCCCCTCTCTCTCACTCTCTCTCTCCCTCACTCTATCTCCCTCTCTCTCCCTCTCTCTATCTCTCTCTCTCTTTCTCTCTCTCCCTCTCTCTCTCCCTCTCTCTCTCTCACTCTCTCTCTCTCTCTCTCTCCCTCTCTCTCTCTCTTTCCCTCACTCCACAGGCCTCCTGGTTTAACGGGCAGTCCGGTCATCTCGGATGTGTCCCTCATCCGCCTCTCTCCTCATGCGGGAGGCGCGGGCGAGTCCCCGTTCAGCCCCCCCCACCCCTACGTCAGCCCGCACATGGAGCACTACCTGCGCTCCGTCCACTCCAGTCCCACCCTGTCCATGATCTCTGCCGCCAGGGGACTCAGCCCTGCTGACGGTGAGGCGCACACACACACACACACACACACACACACACACACACACACACACACACACACACACACACACGGCAGCCATTATGCACCAGAACACACACTACACACCAGCTTGAGGTGAAGGTTATAATGTGCACAATAAGTACTAAATGCATGTGCAGTATACACATTTACACAAATGTAAATTAAGGAGGTATAGAATTCACAGTATGCACCCTTGCAAAGTAACTCACA
>NW_027468718.1:45381176-45388676 GCF_046254945.1 Alosa pseudoharengus | reverse complement strand
TTCCCCCCCACTGGGTCTAATCGGTGGCTGGCCTGCAACTTCTCCAGTCACACCAGGACTAATGCCCAGCACCTGTCGAGGGCCAAAGCAGCTGGCCAGCTCCCCGAAACACACACACACACACTCATGCACATACACACACACACGTGCACAGACATACTGTACACACGCACACACACACACACACACACACACACACACACACACACACACACACACACACACACACACACACACACACACACACACACATAAACCCCTCTGCTCTCCTAAAGACTAAAAACAGGGTTATGCAGTTTGGACAAAGTAGGTGAATGTTTGTGTGTCCTACTTAGAATCCTCTGATGAGTGCTATTGTGTTGTAGAAGGTGTCATTTTAGATGCAACCTTTTAGAGTATACTAACAGAACTGTAAATGTTCTAGGCCTGAAGAGCCCCTTGTGGCTATACAGGTGTTCCAGAATAATTCTGCCTTGAACTCTCTCAGACTTCTCTCAGCAGTGACACAAAAACCTGGTACAGTCCAAACTGGTATTGTATGTTATTGTATACATGTACGTAATTGTATAGCAGCAACTGTTTGAATTCTGCTGACAGTGCCCTTGTTATATGAAGTGAAGCCGGTATCAAGAGACTTCCATTTCTTCTTAAGAATGACATTACCTTCCCCGTACCCACCACCCACAAAACACCGATTTCACAAAGACGGGATCAGACTGTAATTTTCCCTTCACATGGTTTTCTTAAAGTTGGCAACCCTCCTTCTTCTGTTTAGTATCGTCATGAAAATAGTCACATCTGAGGCCTGGTGACCATAGCTTCTCTTACGGTCGTGCCTTCGACCACCCAAAATAAAGACGAATGGCTGGGGACTGTTATTTTTTCTTCAGTTTTTATTTTTGTGTGTGTGGTGTGTGTGTGTGTGTGTGTGTGTGTGTGTGTGTGTGTGTATGTGTGTGTGTTATAGCTATTTTGAGCAGAAAATGAACAGTGGCCTCATAATAACTCAGCCGAGTTGAAGTGTGCAAGTGATCGGATGCCAAAGGAGGACAGAAATGTTCTCTGAGACAGAGCTAATGGAAAATACAGTCCCCCCACACGCACACACACGGAGGTCAAGGGTCATTTAAGTCTGCATGCTTTAACAGCGTCCCCTCTCGTGTCGGAGAGCGGAGAGAGGGATACACACAAACTCAACACAGGCGCCGTTTGTTTTGCCTTTCTCCCAAAACACACACACACACGGACAAAACACACACACATACACACATGGACAATAAAATGAACAAGAACAAGAACAAGAAAACACACAAAAAAGGCCCACCAAGGAGTCACACACACACACACACACACACACACACACACCCACACAGTCCCCCCTCTAGTTGACCACCACCGCTCCAAAAGAGCTTTAATTGTATTCTAAAAATCAATGTTGTTAAATTGCCTCTACTTAGCATGCTGCAATCCGGGGCGAGCGAGCGGGTGATCGCCTGGACGAGAGATTGGTATCAGCGTAATTGCTGCAAATGATTGGCCTGATTAATAATGCATGGCCGGGCCTGACGGCAGGGGCTGTATGGGAGTGTGGATGCGGAGGACAGATAAGGAGTGGGGCAACAGGGGGAGAGTTCTGCTATTTGGTCCTGGAGTCAGGGAGAGATAGAGAGAGAGAGAAGGAGGGAGAGGAAAGGAGAGAGAGAGAGAGAGATGGAGACTGAATGAGAGGGAAGGAGAGAAAGGGAGGAGGGAGAGAGAGAGAGAAGGAGAGGCCCTGAGTTCAGTTGAAGAAGTCAAGAGGCCAGTTTGCAGAGACTGGTGGGAAAGAGGAGTTGTGACTGAGTGACTAACATTTGGTTTCTTTCCCCCTCTCTCTCTCTCTCTCTCTCTCTGTGTGTGTGTGTGCGTGTGTGCCCGTGTGTGCGTGTGTGCGTGTGTGTGTGTGTGTGCGTGTGTGCATGTGCGTGTGTGTGTGTGTGTGTGTGTGTGTGTGCGTGTGTGTGTGTGTGTGTGTGTGTGTGCGTGTGTGTGCGTGTGTGTGTGTGTGTGTGCGTGTGTGTGCGTGTGTGTGTGTGTGTGTGTGTGTGTGCAGTGTCCCGTTTCCCCAGCCCTCGCCTGACCCCTCGCCTGAGCCGCAAGCGGGCGCTGTCCATCTCGCCCATCTCGGACGCCAGCATCGACCTGCAGACCATGATCCGCACCTCGCCCAACTCCCTGGTGGCCTACATCAACAACTCGCGCTCCAGCTCGGCCGCCAGCAGCTCCTACGGACACCTCTCCGTCGGGGGCATCAGGTACGAGACCACCAGCGGCCTCACAGACAATCAAGTAGATTGTACATTGTTTGTGTAGTACAGTCAATGTGTAATGCTCTTCGGAGAAAACAAACATGTCCAGGGTTCTTTCTAGAACCTTCTGGGGGTTCCGTTTGGAGACCAGAGAAAGAATTTAGAATCCGGTCTTAAAGGCTCCCCTAAGGTCTTAGAGGCTCCCTAAATGCATCACTTCCTGAGCCCTGGTTACTTCATGAAGAATATGGTTGTTGCCATACTGTAACAGGCCGATTAGTGTGTCTGCTTCTCATCAAATCTCAGTAACAGAGAGATCTTCTGTGGATCCACACGCATAATATGTCATATGATCTGCTGTTTCACCCAGAGCACCGGCTCCATTTGTGAAATGCCCTCTAATGGCTTGTTGATATTGACTAAGCAGTTGGTGCTTAGATATACGTCCAACCACTACAGTCCATCCTGTTTACTGTCTCACGTGGTCTTGAAAGACTCTGAAGCACAACATTTCACCATCGCTGTATTGATTGGTTATTGACAAACGCATTTGCTGGAAAGCCGATCTCACGCAAACGTTCTTCAGTAAACACCCTATAACAGCTCAATTAGTCATTCTGCTTTGTATGACTTCCTTTCCCTCTTTTTGTTTTCCTGTCTCTTGATTTCCTTTTATGTTTCCCCTTGTCCTATTTTTCGTTTCCTTCAACTGGTTCCTAATCACATATTCCTTGTTTCTCTCTCTTCCATTTTTTTCTTCATTTCTTTGTATTTTGTTGTTTTTCTTATTCTCTCCGTCCAGTCCCTCGTTCACGTTCCCGCACCCCATCACCCCGGTGGCGTACCAGCAGCTGCTGTCCCAGCAGAGGGGCCTGAGCGCGTTCGGCCACACGCCTCCCCTCCTGCACCCCTCAGCCTCCGCGTCCATCGCCGCCCGACAGGCGCCCATGGGTGCCACCGCTGCCCCGCACCCCGCCACCAACACCTCCTCCTCCTCCTCCTCCTCCTCCTCCTCGTCTGGCCCAGGGGAGTCCGTCCAGGTGAGAGCGTGGCCGTCAGATACCACGAGGACCACGGACAGGTGGTGTTGGACAGGGCTGAGTCATCAGATTGGAATTGTGGTCAGTCACAGGGTAGCAAGGGGCAAATCATTGTTTCACAGTTTCTTAGGGGTTGTCTGGGGGCCTTTTTGCCATTTGTGCGGAAACACGCGTTCTCTCTCTCTTTCTCTCTCTCTCACACACTCACACACACACACACACACACACACGCACACACACACACACACACACCAGTAGTAGACATGCCTAAACTATCAGATTGAGATTGTTGTTGATGGAAACGGAAAATGTGTGAGAGAATGTGCTGCAGTGTAAAAAAGACTAGAGTGCTATTTCAGCCCGTTTCTGCCTAGGTCTTCAGTTGTCTCAGTGATCATTCAGTTTGACAACAACATGCCATAATAAAAGCATGTTAATCAGGCTGAAAGTGTGTTTTTACTGGGTGTAGTATCTGCAGGGGACCGGATGGAGCTCTGCAGCCTCCCCCGTGTCCTCAAGCCCAGAAATATAAACAGTTTGGCTACATGCAGCATAAACATCTCTGACCCAGCCAGGAATAAGACTGACCCACACACAAACACAAACACAGACATAGACATAGATACATCCACACATTTGTACACACATCCACACAGACACACTCACACACACAAAGAAACACACTCATGTATATACACATACACACCAATACAGACACACACACACACACACACACACACACACACACACACACACACACACACACACACACACACACACACACACACACATATGCATACACACACGTGCACACACAGACACACACACATACACACACACTCGTACACACAAACACACACATACACACACACACACACATGCACACACACACACGTGCACACACACGTGCACACACACACACACACACTTACACTTCTTATTCTATTTTAGTCCTGTTTTTGTAACACAAACACATAGGGTGATAAGAAACACATTGCTTCCCCTCCGGTCTCCAGCAAACCATGTCAAGAGTTACTGAGTTATTGAAAACACGGCCGACCACATGGCTACAGCCGTTGGGTGGGATCTGTTGAGCACTTACACACACACACACACACACACACATACAACACATTCAGACACTCTGTATGCATGGGCCACCACACAGCTCTGTAGTGGTCAGATGAGAACACACACACACACACACACACACACACACAATCTCTGTGGTGAGACGCCACACTCAAAAGCATCTCCCCCTCTCTATCTCTCTGTGTGTGTGTGTGTGATCAAAGTGCCCTCACAGTGTGAGCTCGTGGGGCTAATAATTTCTCCCTTTTCATATTTCCATCTGACGGATGCGCGCCACACAGTCTAAACTGTTTAGTCTCTGAGGCGGGTCGCCCCCTCAAACATGGGTTTGAGGAGCCTTGTGGTGCTGACATCATCACCTCACTGTCCCTGCCAAACCCATGATTTGGTGCGACTGACGACAGACTCTCTTTTGTCTTCTCTTCCTATCCCTCTCTCCCTCTCTCCCTTTCTTCCTATCCCTCTCTCCCTCTCCCTCCCTCTCTCCCTCTCTCCCTTTCTTCATATCCCTCTCTCCCTCTCCCTCCCTCTCTCCCTCTCTCCCTTTCTTCCTATCCCTCTCTCCCTCTCCCTCCCTCTCTCCCTCTCTCCCTTTCTTCATATCCCTCTCTCCCTCTCTCCCTCTCTTCCTATCCCTCTCTCCCTCTCTCCCTCTCCCTCCCTCTCTCCCTCTCTCCCTTTCTTCATATCCCTCTCTCCCTCTCTTCATATCCCTTTCTCCCTCACTCCCTCTCTCTCTCTCTTCCTATCCCTCTCTCCCTCTCTCCCTTTCTTCATATCCCTCTCTCCCTCTCTTCCTATCCCTCTCTCCCTCTCCCTCCCTCTCTCCCTTTCTTCATATCCCTCTCTCCCTCTCTCCCTTTCTTCATATCCCTTTCTCCCTCACTCCCTCTCTCTCTCTCTTCCTATCCCTCTCTCCCTCTCTCCCTTTCTTCATATCCCTCTCTCCCTCTCTCCCTCTCTTCCTATCCCTCTCTCCCTCTCCCTCCCTCTCTTCCTATCCCTCTCTCCCTCTCTCCCTTTCTTCATATCCCTCTCTCCCTCTCTCCCTCTCCCTCCCTCTCTCCCTCTCTCCCTTTCTTCATATCCCTCTCTCCCTCTCTCCCTCTCTTCCTATCCCTCTCTCCCTTCTGTTCATTTTATTTATCTCTAATCATTCTTTATTATTATGTGACAAGCCTGTGTGTTTCTGAGAGCAAAGTCAATCAAACAATCTCTCTCTCTCTCTCTCTCTCTCTCTCTCTCTCTTTTTCTCTCTCTCCCAGAATGCTGCTGGTGAGTCTGCCGTCAGTAGCACGGTCAACCCCATGGTCACCAAGAGGACCAAGGTGAAATCAGAAATGGACGGACCTCGGCCCATCTCCCCCTGCTCTCAGGTGAGCCTAGGCCAATCGTCACATTGTCCCATAACAGACACCAGGATCAGCCAATTACCACTTGTCCTGAGGTGACCATTGGCCAATCACAGCGACCAACCGGGACAATTGTATTGGGTATGGATTGTGTATGGATGTCAGTTGTATTGGGTATGGATTTTGTATGGATGTCAGTTGTAGATGCTTGTTGAAGACCTCCAAATGCACCTCCCTATTTTCACAACGTTAGTGGGAACTGATAACAAAATAGACTTACAGTATATTGATAAACCTGCTCAATATGAAAGTTTGAAAAGACCTTGACTGGCCGAAACCACTGTTTCAACTCCCAACACATTCCTTTTCACTGAGACTATTTCAGCTTATTACAACAGCGTAAAACCCTTTTGATCAGCGGCATGTTAAAGCCTGCTTTGTATGCACCCTTAAGAGCAGGTTACTTTCAATGAATGCAAGGCCACTCACAGTGGAGGTGAGAAGATAAGATAACCTGACGTGGTGAAGCGTGTATATCGGCACACACCAAGAAGAAGAAAAATATGTATGCACGAGGTGCTAAAGGTTTACGAGTCTCTGTATGCATGCAGAGTGGGCTCTTTGGGTGCCTTTTATGTGTTCATATGTAAATAGATAGAACCACATGTGCAGAACATGGAGCTCTGGCTAAGTAATGTAATGATAGAACCGCATGTGCAGAGCATGGAGCTCTGGCTAAGTAATGTAATGATAGAACCGCATGTGCAGAACATGGAGCTCTGGCTAAGTAATGTAACGATAGAACCGCATGTGCAGAACATGGAGCTCTGGCTAAGTAATGTAATGTCGGTGAGATTGTGGGCAGGGGCTGAAGTTGAGCTAAAAAAAACACCAAAAAAAAGGAGCGAGAGATAGCCTACATTTTTGGACTAAGACCCAGTTTAACTGTTTTCAAGGTATGAAAGTTTCAGCGTCTGCAATCTAGAGCGTGGCCTTTTTTTTTCTTTTTTTTCGCGGCCGAGAGAGGTGACACGAGTGGGGATCGGACATGACAGGTATTGACCCAGAGAGAGAGAGAGAGAGAGAGAGCGCAGGACAGAGGAGTTAAAACAGAAAAGCACATGAAAGACAAAAAACCTCACGTGTGCCCTCTGGAGACCAGCGCCGGCGCCTGCCACTCTGATCAACGAGCGCGGGGAAATACGCAATCCCCTGGTCACTGCCCGCTCGCTCACTCGCTCCTCCCAACACACCAAAAGGAGAGAGAGAGAAAAAAAGAAAGCTAGTCTTTGAAGGCAGCTTGTGTGACAGGACAGCTCACCATCCATCCACTCCCACTGGCATGCACGCTACAGGAGGAAACCCGCGGTGACAAATCACCCCAGGATTAGTGTGGCCTTAAGGGGCCTCCTCAGCCTCAATACTGACCTGTCACACCCATGTCAAACTCTCTCTCTCCCTTTCTCTCCCTTTCTCTCTCTCTCTCTCTCTCTCGTTTGCTCCCTCCTTCCCTCCTCCTTGTTGTCCTTTGATGAATGGCCGATGGCTTTCTCATGCAGTGACAGGTCCAGTGTGCTGGTGCATTGGGAGGGTCTCCACTGGAGTGATCTGTGTGTGTGAATGGATGAGGTTGCCATCGCGGAACAAAACAGAACTAAACAGAACAGGCGGACCCCATCGTAAAAGCCACCGTCGTCAGCACAGTTGAGATGCCCTCACCACAGCATA
>NW_027468718.1:45343676-45376176 GCF_046254945.1 Alosa pseudoharengus | reverse complement strand
TTAAAAATATAACTTGGTAGATGAGAGTCGGAGGCTCTGACTGACAGGCGTGAGTGTGTGTAATTAAAAAGCGCAGGGAAGCACCAGGGCCATGGGTCCTTATTAAAACCAATGGCTTGTGTACCCCCCCCCCCCACACACACACACACACACACACACACACACGCTCCCACAGCCCCATCAGGCTAGTTCCCCTGTCTGTCCAACACACAGATCCTCTTCTTCTTGCTGCTCTCCTACTTCACCCGGGTTGTTTTTTTTTTTTTGAAGGGGGGGGGGGGTGCTCAGGGGGGGCTTTAATGTCCACTTTTTGAGCTAATCTAATTTGATCCCCTCGCACACCCAAGGCCCAATTATATCTGTGTGGAGCTCCCGCTCTGAAGGAATGGCAAATTACAACAAATAATTCTTCACGGACGGAAGTGGCGGAGTGCTGGGAGGATCGATCAGAGGAGCTCAGGGTCTGAAACAGAATAGAATAGAACATCCGCCTCACTCACGCGCCGACGCCCTCTCTGAACCAACACAGCACTGTGGTGGAGCTGAAGCACTCACGCGTAAAACAGCACACTTCAGGTTCAGAGAGTGGAAGAGCACAAGCAGATAAAACAACACACTTCAGGTTCAGAGAATGGAAGAGCACAAGCAGTGGTAACAGATACGTTGCAAGTACAGTATATGACAATAAAGGGATATATTCTCAAAATAGATGGGTAATTATGCCTTCACATAAGAAGATCTCAGCAAATCCTAAAAGCTCATAGAAATACTAAATACAAACATACCAAGAGACCTTTTTTTTGCTAATTATTTTGCAGTAATCCATTGATGTTATATGTTCTTTTCAAAAAGACCATACTACTAAATATGTCCCTCTTGTGTTCTTTATGCTAAGTACATGTCATCCAACAATTGCACATCATTATTATTCCTTTGTGTTTGATTCATGTTGTTTCTGCCTCTGTTTAGTTTGAGGGCTGTGCAAAGGCCTACTCCCGTCTGGAGAACCTGAAGACCCACCTGCGCTCCCACACTGGTGAGAAGCCCTACGTGTGTGAGCACGAGGGCTGCAACAAGGCCTTCTCCAACGCCTCGGACCGCGCCAAGCACCAGAACCGCACGCATTCCAACGAGGTACCCCTCCCCTCACCACACCCCTGCCCCTGGCCTTCTGCTATACTGGGGCGCATTTCCCAAAAACATAGTTGCTAACTAAGTTAGCATTGCAACCAACTAAGCTGCTAACAGGTAAGCAACTATGGTTTTGGGAAACACACCCCAGGACACTCCACGGCCAACATTGTCATCCAGAGATGTAAAAGTCCTGCCATGTATTGGTTCTACTTGTGTGCTTAGCACATGTATGTAATTTCGCTAACTACCTGATCTACCTGGCATAAAAGTTGTGCTAATTAGAATCAGCTGATTAAGTGAATGGTTGGAACAAAAATGTGGCAGGACTTTTACTTTCTGAAGCCGGAATTTTACATCTCTGGATACGACTATGTGAAATACACTCACAAATTTTGTAGACATTTGATGATATTATTATAGAGTATATTATTATAGGTGTCTCACCGTTATCCTTTAGATTGGTTAAACAGCCAGACAGCTTTCATGTGAAAATACATTGCACATATACATTTTACTTTTGGTACGAAATGGACATTTGTTTATGCCGGTAGTTTTTTTTTTCTCCTGAAGTTCCCAGTGGATGTGTGATTGGGCCTCTCTCCCTGTGACCCCCAACAGAAACCGTACGTGTGCAAGATCCCAGGATGCACGAAGCGCTACACTGACCCCAGCTCCCTGAGGAAGCACGTGAAGACCGTCCACGGCCCTGACGCCCACATCACCAAGAAGCAGAGAGGAGATGTCCCTCCCAAGGGTCCGCCGCCTAAGGGCAACGGCGAGAACGAGGAGGGCAATCGAGGTGGACGGGGGCCAGACGGGGTGATAGAAGCCAACAGCACCACCAAAGGAATGGAGGACTACCTGCAGGTCAAGTCCATCAAGACTGAGAACTCTGTGGTAAGAGCCAAGTTGTAAACGTCAGAAGAAATAAAAAAACACTGAGTTTGACATGGGTATTAGACGTTTCCTCTGTGTTTCCTTTTGATGTACATGTACGAGTGAATTCACAGATAACAAGTATCCAAAATAGGCATTACTCCGTGCACTTCACTTACAGCATGCCCTGTTGACTTACTGTATGAACTACAGCTTTTAAAAAAGGACCAAATACTAAATACTAACAGTGATTCATATTCTGAACTCACACATCTGATATGTTCACTAACCTGTTAACCTGCTAACCCTAACACGCTGGCACACGCTGCCTTGTGCCCTGTTGTTTTGCCCCCCCTCCCCCTGCCATCCTCTCCACTCCTCCCTGGGCACAGGCCTTACTGAGGTGAGCAGAGCCTGACCAACTAACTAACTCCATTCCCACTCCACCCCACACCACACAGCATGACAGCCTTTGCATGGGAAATTGCATTCATTGTATTTGAAGTATGTGCAGCATGGATCTCCTGGCCTTGTGTGTGAGATCTGAGAGGGTCCATGGGGGGCCGGTGAAAGCCATTATCAGATTGATATGCACAGGTCAGGGGAGCCCAGCGTGGGCTCTGGGAGAGTAGAAAGGAAGCGTGAGGATGGGCTGTCTTTTTTAGTGGGGCTTGGACCTCTGTTAGGTCATGTCACAGCAGAGGAGCTTGCGTCATGCGGACACAGTGTGATAGGCCCACTCCATTCATGATGAAATACATCAGAAAGTAGGACATTTATTTTAATCAGCGAGACATGCCTGCCCAGCACAGTGGAATATAACGGGGGAGAAATAAGTGCTGGAGGAAGTCCACAGCTAGATGCATTTGATCATTCAAGTTTTTTTTTTCCTAATATTTCATTTTCTCATTGTCTCATATTGTATTTTACCCATTGATAGCGTTTGGTTTGCATCCAAATGTGTTTATCACAACCTCTTGGCTTCATCCATATATAATAGCATTTCCGATCACATTTGGAGCTAGAAGTGAAGGAAAATCATCTGCAAACAACCATGTAGAAGTGTGCAACAAAACACAACTGATCATAAGATCCAGGGTTTGACTCTCTCTCTCTCTTTCTCTCTCTCCTCTTTCCTCACTCTCTTTCTCTCTCTCCTCTCTCTCTCTCTCTGCCCCCCCCTCCTGTAGATGTATCAGTCCAGTCCTGGCGGGCACTCGTCCTGCAGCAGCGAGCCGTCGCCGCTGGGCAGTGCCACCAACCATGACAGTGGAGTAGAGATGGCCCTGCACAGCAGCGGGGGCAGCCTGGGCGACCTGAGCGCCCTGGACGAGGCCGCCCCCATGGCCGCCGACTCCACCGGCTCCCCAGGGGGCGCTGTGATGGCCGGTGGCGTGGGCGTGGGCCTGCGGCGGAGCCGCGTGGTGCCGTGCGGGGGAGGGGGAGGGGGAGGGGGATCGCTGCTGCGGCTGGACCAGCTGAAGCAGGAGAGGCTGAGAGGCGTCAGGGACTCGTGCTCCTGGGGGAAACCGCCGGCCGGACCGCAGACGCAGGGACGCAACACCAAACTACCTCCCATCCCGGCTGTCGGTAAGGACCACTCGGGCTCATGACTACGCTCTCACACACACTCACAGACACACACATACATGCATACACAAATGCAAACACAAAGGCACACACACACACACACACACACACACACACACACACATATATATACTGTATATATAGATAGATAGATAGATAGATAGATAGATAGATGGATAATCACGTATACTTCTACAAACAAGTCTTGCATTCTTTTCTTCTCAATTCAAGTCCTGTATAAAAGTCCCGTAAGTCAAAGTTATCATGAATAAAACATAAACACGTGTTCCCCCTTCCTCCAGGCTCCCTTATTGAGGGTCCGAATATGGGCTACCCCGGCTCCCTGCCCAGCCCCTGTATTGGTGGCGGCGGTGATCTGATCACGTGTGAGGTGACGCTGCTGAACCAGCTGAACAACGAGCGTCGGGACAGCACGTCCAGCACGATGAGCTCGGCCTACACGCTGAGCCGCCGCTCGTCCGGCATCTCGCCCTGCTACTCCAGCCGCCGCTCCAGCGAGGCCTCGCAGTTCGGCCTGGGCGGCCACCGGCACAACAACAACATCAGCGCCGCGTCGTACGACTCCTACGACCCCATCTCCACCGACCTGTCCAGACGCTCCAGCGAGGCCAGCCACTGCGGAGGCCAGGGAGCAGGAGGAGGTGGAGGGATGGGCCTCACGCCGGCGCAGCATTACCGGCTAAAGGCCAAGTACGCGGCGGCCACCGGGGGCGCCCCTCCGACCCCGCTGCCCAACATGGAGCGCATGAGCCTGCGGACGCGCATGGCGCTCTACGGCGACCGCCAGGACAGGGAGGGCGCGGGGCACCCGTTCCACACGGCCGGCATGTCCAGGCGATGCAGCGACACCGGGTACGGCGCTCCGGGCATGATGCCCCACGAGGTGCCCGACAGTCTTCCACGCCGCGCCAGCGACCCCGTCCGGCGGCCCGCTCAGGACCCGCTCTCGTTGCCGCGGGTGCAGCGCTACAACAGCGTGAGCACCATGAACGTCTCGCGACTGACCGCCGCCGACCGACGCGGCTTCGGCGGGGGCGGCCTTGCCGGCGGCAACACCTGGTCGGACGGCAGCCTGCACCGCCACCCCTTCGTCCAGCGCCCGCCCAGCATCTCGGAGAACGTCGTCATGGAGACGATGGCACTGGACCAGGCCGATGACGACATTGTGCTTCCGGACGACGTGGTCCAGTACCTCAGGTCCCAGAACGGCAGCTCGCCTCAGGACGCGCTGGCTGGTAACTACCCCGGCGGCGGAGGCCAATCACAGGACTTCCAGAGCAACATGACAGTCCAGCAGCAACACCAGCCCCAGCAGCAGCAGCAGTTCTATGGGCAAAGGCGCATGGCTATGATAGACGCTAGCATGACTCCTCCAGCTAACGGTCAGGCGATGGTGTCCTCTCAGTTCACTCCCCGGCCCCAGCAGCAGTTCGCCGCTTCGTCCGGCATCAGCAAGAGCAGCATGCCCGTGCAGTGGAACGAGGTCAGCTCAGGGACCATGGACTCCATGGAGAGGGTTCCTAAGCAACAGCAGCAACAACATCAACAACAACAACAACAACAACAACAGCAGCAGCAGCTACAGATCCTCCGCAGCAACCTGGCCGTGGTCCAGCAGAAGCAAGCGTTCGGTGGCCACCCCCACCCCCACCACCAGGGCTTCCAGGGCTCCAACCAGCAGATCGTCCACATGAGCCAGAGCCTGGCGTCCATGCAGCAGCAGCAGGCCATGCAGAGGGGCATCCAGCGGATGACCGCCCACCAGCAACAGCAGCAGCAGCACAGGGTGCCCTCCTCATCCACCAACCCATTGGCAATGCAGTCCGGCGCTTTGACAGGGAGTGCAGCCAACCAACACGGGCTGTTCGGCAATGCTGCCCTTCCGAATGGCAGAGCAGTGCCAATGGCAACGACGCCGCAGCAAAATCCCGATGTGCCACAGCAGCAGCAATACCGGACGAACTCGTCGTACATGAATGGCACCGGGCAGCAGAGTTTTGCCGTTCCGTCGTCTCAGATGACCGCTCAGAACGGAAACCGGGCTCTGATGAACCCGCGGCCTCCTGCAGAACCCAGACCCCCGGCCAGACAGCAGCAGCAGCAGCATGCGGGCCTGATCTCCATGCAGCCCAGCGGGTTCCTTCAGGCCAACTACGGAACCTCAGAAGCCAGCCCCAAGAGAACTGACAGCAGAGGTCACCAGCAGAGCGGAAACAACAGCATCAGCAGAAACAATCACGCCAACGGTGGCGGCGCGTTCTACTCAGGCGAGATCCACGTGCTCGATTCCAGCGCCGGTTTCGACGTGCCCATGTCCCCCTGCGCCAACCAGGACCCGGGCACCAACGCGGCCACCGTGCCCTCCCCGGGGGTCAACCAGGTCACCAGCACCGTGGACTCGCAGCTTCCCGTGGTGGCCGAGCACGCTCAGATCGACTTTGACGCCATGCTGGACGACGGCGACCACTCCAGCCTCATGTCGGGCACGCTCAGTCCAGGCCTCCTCCAGAGCCTGTCCCAGAATTCATCGCGGCTGAACACGCCGCGCAACTCTGTGACGCTGGCCTCTGTGCCCTCGGGCATCGGGAACATGGCGATCGGAGACATGAGCTCGATGCTGACGGCTCTCGCAGAGGAGAGCAAGTTCCTCAACTTAATGGCTTAAGGACAAATGGGTTGGTTTGCCATTGCCATAACATCAGGAAAACACAATGTATGTGTGTGCTTGTTTTTGTTTTGTTGTTGTTTTTTGTTGTTGTTTTTGTATTTTCGTGGATGTGCATACTGTACGAGTGTGCTTTTGAAATCTGTTCTCTGTTGGTTGAAAAGGAACATGCTGAAATGATGAAAGACACCTGTTTGCAGGACTTGTTTGTTACTTTGCACCAAAAGTCGGTGCCCCAGGGGACACAGTCTTTTTGTTCAAAAAAACAAAACAAAAAAACATTCAAGTTAAGAAATAAGCACTGATTTGTACTACAAAAGCAACTGAATCGCTTTACAACTGGCAATAAGTTAAAAAAAATCTCTAAAGCTTGTAATTATAAAACATAGTATACATTTTATACATTTGATGATGAAATGTTGATAAGGAGAAGTGTCATTCATTTATCCTGTTTACCCAAAAGCCATAGTCAATGAATCTTTGTAAGTCACAGCCCAGTATTTCCTAGCGGCTTCCTCTTTAGCGGTGCACTGAAAATGGTTCACTAAGTGCCTTCCAGCTCAGAACCAGTGTGACCTAAACTCAGACATCTACGTTAATCATGTTGCCAGTTTGAGTACATGGCAAACAAATACTTTAAAGTATTATTCTCGACTTAAACATATTGTTTATAGTATAACTGTATGGTACAGTACACACTTTAAATTATCTTAACGACTTGATTACTATGTGTTTTTTTCTCCTCTCGTTAAGTGTATAAGACAATGCTGTTCCATTTGTTTTTTTCTTACACAGAGGGTACTGAACTGTTGGGACGCAATTCCGGTCCTTAATCGTGACTCTTTCTATGGACTTGGTGAATGTTGAATACACACAGACAGAGAGAGAGAGAGAGAGAGAGAGAGAGATGGAGGTGGGATATCCTTCAAGTGTCCTACAGGGGGATGGATCTCGCTGTGCACTTGTCTCGTCAGCTCATGTGATTGAAAAGGTCGGACGGAGGAACGGCTTGTGTGTGTGTGTGTGAACATCTGCAGAGACCTGACAGCTCTGAGATGCCACCCCCCAACACACACACGCACACACAGAGAGACACCCCTCTGGAGAGACACCCCTCTTTAAAAAAGGAATATGCAAGTATTCTCTCCATGGAGACAGCGCAGCCTCCCAATTAGCAGGAGCATCCCCCTCTGGACTGGAGTTGGGTGGGGATGCACCTCTGAGGCATACCAAAAAAAATATGCGGCCTTTCATGTTTTGGCTGGGGTCAGAGAAACTAAGGGGTCATAGAGAAGAACAAAATACCCCCTACCCATCAACGAAAGACAGTACAAACTCTACATTTGATTGTTTGAATTAAAAACAGCCTTTTGTATTCTGCCGTTTACTTGTGCAAAGTCTGTCTTGTTGTGTGAGAGTGTGTTGGAGTGTATGAGCTGCAGCTTTTGTACATTTTAAATACAGTATCTTAAGTTGTTTCTTCCTCTTCTATTTTGTGTGTGTGTGTGTGTGTGTTTCAACCATAGTCCTGTGTTGTATCTCTTTTGAAATCACATGGTTGTCCCCCTTTGGGTTACATGAAAGCAGACATCATTATTTAAGCTCTCCCGCGAACCCTAATGAATTCTAGGAGTCTTCAGAAGGGAAGAGAAGAAGAAGGGAAAAGAGCTTCATGTCAAAGAACAAGCCCAAGCGGATTCATCTTGATCAGAAATGCTACAGACTCCAGTTACTGTTCCTCTATGTGGATGTTTTCCTTCTCAAGATATGGAGATGAGAGAGAGAAGGATACTCTTAACTACTATATTCACAGCTCAATGGGACTAGCCAACATTAGCAACTTCACTGCAAGGTCACTGCAACACTATGTTAATTACAACAGCCCATGATAGCCAATATCTAACTTTCACACATCAATATTGAACACTAGGCTGGCTTAACTTTAGCTCCTGAAGTCACAAAGTAATTTCTTCCTTTTTGATTGGCCATCATATTTAAAGAAAATGCTGCTTTTAAATAAAGCTTACATCCACTTACGGGTGGGATAGGTTTTACGGAATGTGTGTTTTTAATATGTGAATGTGAGTTTTCAAAATGCACAAAAAGCATCTCAGATCTCTTAGTGAAAAGGGATACTTAATACACACACACACACACACACAGACACACACACACACACACAAAATCAACAAAAACGCACGCAAAGCATTTTCTAATGTTAGCTGGCATGTTGTCCAAAATTAACAGTGGCAGTCTGGCCCAGAGGAAAGAGCCACGGAAACCACATAAAACGGCTCACTTGAAGGGTGTAGGCAGGAGAGGGAAGTCCAGGGGACGAGGCACAATAAGGGCGGCTGGGGGTAGTGGAGCAAAGCAACGAGAGGAACAAATGATTTTGGTCTTGACAGCAGACGCTGGCGAGGATCGGTGGTGATCCAGACCCCGCCTGATTGGTCTTGCCACTGGAATTTCTTATTCTCTCTGAGAGAGGATGAGGGGAGAGGGGGGAAAACAGCCCCGGGCAACAAGCCTCCCAGGAGCGGAGAACAAGAGGTTAGCATGGCAGTGGAGCTGATGTGATCCCAAACAGACAAGGCGAAGCTTAGACAAGCACGCAGATGGGGCAAGAGAGTGTCAGAGAAAAGGGTCTTTTAAATGGGGCATTAATCGCATGTAAAAATGTGGATCACTTGGGGTCACGGGGGATTGCTCAACATGTCACTGAAGGGTAACGGACATAGGCCTATTGTTGTGGTGGGTTTTTTCACCACACTCCTTATACACCGTGATATCTCCGTAAAAGCGTTTTACACATCTTCAGACGAGTAACAGCGGTGATTTAGTGTCCTTAGGACTGACCCTTGCAGCTGTGTCTGTTGTGGGTGAAGGGAGACAGCTGGACACGAGGACAGCTGTCGAAAGCAAAGGCACAGCTCTCGGCTACGAAAAACCACAAGACCATTGAAGAAAAAAGCATGTTTGAATTGTGGTAACGTTGAAACTCACAGTTGATTCAGAGTCCCCCCGAAAGGCCACTCGAAGTGGTCACACACAAAAGAGCCACTTCATCTACATCAGTGAGAAAGTTGAGAGGAGTGACTGAAATCCACCTCGCGGCTAGAGAAGGACTTTTCCTTCTCGAACATTGTTCACCTATTTCGTTGTACTTCTGCTGAGTAGCCCTCCAAGACAAACACAACCTGTCACCACTCCCATTCCTTCTCCTTCAAACATCTCCGCAAACCATTTCCTTTTGCCCTGCACATACTGTACTGTCTGTTTTGCAAAATGTGATCCTGGAGCAAGGCAACCCAGCGCAGCTGGAGGCTAACAATGGGGCATTGTTTGGATAGGGACTGACTGTGTAATGCTGCTGATTGCTAACGTCCCCAATGCTATCCCAGAAAGCCACAGTCTCTGAAAAAGTCCCCTATGTTTGCCTTAGAGTCACAGCAAGACCTCCGTGCAAACTCTTGGGGGTTTTGTCCCTGTGAAAAAGCCACATGCTATTCTTTCATCGTTCCAAATATCCTCAGAAATTGTGGGATTGTTTTTGCTGTTGTTTGATGCCCACTTTGGTAAAATAAAGAAGACTAATCAAGTTTCCACCAACACAAGCGTATCTTGTTTTCCGAAACACATCAAAGACACCACAGCAAAACACAAGTGGATGGAGACACAACTAAGAGAATTCAATCAGAGCGAGACAGAAAGAGAGAGTTTGTGCAAACGAGTCCAATTTTAACAACCTACTGGCAGCAGGCACTATTTTAAGCGATGAAAGAATGTTACTCAGTGACCTTTGGCCTCTGCAGGCAGGTCATCATAATGAAGCGATACTCTTGACCGGGCCTCTTTCTTGGCCCCTTCCTGGCTTTTGGGCATCAAAGCGGGGCCTAGCGCATGGCTCGACCCTCAGAGATCAGGGGTTATGGTGGGAGGATTTGGGCGGGGTTTGAACCCCCCCCCAACCCAACCCAACCCAGGATCAAGGTCTCACTGGGCACTCAGCAAGCCCTTTCCTCTCATTGGGCACTCAGCAAGCCCTTTCCTCTCATTGGGCACTCAGCAAGCCCTTTCCTCTGTCTGGGCACTGCGCCAGGAACTCCTGCACTGCCATGAGGCCCATGAAGCCCAGAGCCATGAGGCCCATGAAGTGGCACATTGAGGCCGAGGCATGGGCCAGGCCCCCAGAACTCTGCCTTTGATCTGTGACCTCTTGCACCCATGGCTGTTTTGAGCAGCGGACGTGTGTGTGTGTGTGTGTCTGTGTATTTGTGTGTGTGTGTGTGTGTGTGTGTGTACGTGTGTGTATGTTGGGGTTGCTGGTGGGACCCTGAGCCCTGAGTGGGGTGTTAAAAAGGATGTCATGGTTTTGAACAATGGAGACATTTTTACCATTTCTTTATGGGTAGTGACTTGGTCAGTGGTCAGTGGCTTGAAGCCTTGCATGCTGTTGATGTAATTTGGAATTATAATAAATTATAACAAGTAACATCCCAAATCCTTAGACATTTATGAAAGTGACCATTCCTAAATTCCTTCGTCACCCCTAAATAAGTATTTGTGGTATGTACTCTATCTAAAATCCATTTAATAGTTTCACATTATACTCTCATACATCCTATTTGATTTACTGAATCCATACGGCCAACTCTACCCAGAGCAGCGATGCAGCCCTTCTTTGCAGCTGTATTGTTTCTGTGTGCAGGACAACAAGGTCAAGCCTAAGGGCTAACTGGTCCGCTACCACACTTGGTTTGGCGGTGCATTTTATCCCAAGTTCAAATGAAGCTTCTGTTCCACCCTACAGTGACAAGGACACACACACACACACACACTTACTCACTCTTCTAGCTCTGGTCAGCCTACAACGTCCACAACATCCACAAACCCCTGACCCGGCAATCAGACCTTCACAAGTGCGTAAAGAGACACAGCAATATGTCTATTTTAGCCATCTTTTAACCCCGCTGTAATAACACACTATGGACTGCTCTGACACGCAGACCGCTAGTTTGATCCTGAGAAAATCAAGTGGCAGAGGAAGTCTATGAGGTATGGCCAGAAGCCACTCCAAACAGAGGGACAGCTGAGAGACTCTGGACACTGGCTTACCTGGCCTCCGGGCCTTCACCTGGCCTCCACCTGGCCTCCGGGCCTTCACCTGGCCTCCGGGCCCTATATTTAAAACCATGACAGAATACTAACCCACCTGTTGACCCATAATTATGACCGCCGTGCAGCGAAGCGGTCATAGTCAGGTTTAGTCAGATTTTTTTTTTTTTTTCTTCGCATGCCCAAATTTCCGTCAATGATTCCCGGGACACTGAAAGACCGGGGTACACGAAACTTGGTGGGCATGTAACCCCACCGGGATAGCATGGAACCATCATTTTTCGTTTTGATCTGTAGCCCCCCCGCTGGACTGGACCCCCCGAAAGGAGGGTAGGGCAGACACAGTTTTCTGTGAATATCTCGAGAACCGTAGGGTTTAGGAGGACCATTTTTTTTGTATGTTGATCTCAAAGGGCCATGTCAACCCATTCCATAACCACTCATTTCATGTATAGCGCCACCTAGTTAAACACAAAAAAGTAAAAATGAGGTGTTGTAATTGAAGGTATCTGTGACCTAACATAGTCAAAACTGCACGAAATTGGAAGTGTAGGATCGTTATGACACCCTCTGTATGCACGCCAAGTTTTGTGGAATTCCGTTCATGGGGGGCCACACAATAAATTAATTTATGTTACTATACACCAACTGGCCTGTAGGTGGCCGGAGACAGTTTTCTGTGAATATCTCGAGAACCGTAGGGCCTAGGAGGTCCACCTTTTTTATGTATGTTGGTCTTAAGGGGGCACGTCAACCCATCCCATTACCACTTATTTCATGTATAGCGCCACCTAGTTAAAAATTAAAAAGCAAAAAATTAGGTGTTTTCACCACAATATCTCTGGCTGACAAGGTCAAAACTGCACGAAATTAAAAGTGTAGGATCATTATGACACCCTCCGAATGCATGTCAAGTTTTGTGTACTTTCGTTCATGGGGGGCCTTACAATAAAATAATTTATGTGTACATTTAGTGATGTACACCAACAAGGATTCCCGGGACACTGAAAGACCGGGGTACACAAAACTTGGTGGGCATGTACCCCCACATGGATAGCATGGAACCGTCATTTTTCGTTTTGATCTGTAGCCCCCCCGCTGGACTGGACCCCCCGAAAGGAGGGTAGGGCAGACACAGTTCTCTGTGAATATCTTGAGAACTGTAGGGCCTAGGATGACCATTTTTTTCCGTATGTTTGCCTCCAGGGGTCATGTTAACCCATTTCATGTGCACACATGTGCACAAACAGATACACACACACACACACATTCACAGTAATCATACGTATGACACATACACAGTAGACATACAGTATGTACGCTTGCATGCACACACACACACACACACACACACACACACACAACATAACACAAACAATCAAGAATTTCTCAGAATTATGAACAGGCAAGATGGAGATGGGGTTGTATAAAATGAATTTTACATGTAAAATCTATGAACTAATGATATTTTGGTACTTGTTGTCTAGCAGATACCAGTGAGAATTGAGTGTGG
Source organism: Alosa pseudoharengus (assembly GCF_046254945.1). NCBI lineage: Eukaryota > Metazoa > Chordata > Actinopteri > Clupeiformes > Clupeidae > Alosa > Alosa pseudoharengus. Next base: position 45,363,259 of record NW_027468718.1, on the reverse strand, counting down.
ATAATGCAATTTAGTGAGACAGTTAGAATCATATAAGCCTTTCAGCGTGATTTCTTTTTGTGGAAAAAATGTGCTGGACTGGGCGGCGGTCATATTTTGTACATCTAGTTACTTTGCAGGTATGGTCGTATAACCAGTGCTGTCAGCCTAGTGTTGCACTGGACCCAAACTTGCTAGCACTAACGCTATAATCTTGAGCAAGGGTTTTTAGTGAACCAACCAGGGACCATTATTCTGATTAATGAAGCAACCCCAGGACCATCACTGAATAAAAATACTGATTCCCACATTGAGGGCTAGTCCACACGTACCAAACCGATCTTTTTTTCCTCCGTCTTCCCTGGGACCGTATCAAGAATATTTGCGTCCAAACGGATCCATCTCAACACGTTCCCAGGCCTAAAGGTGGCACTGTTTGTTACAGAAATTGACCAAAGCTTGCGCGCTGTAGGCTATACAAACAGACAGAGTAGGCTATGACGAAAATGGCTAGTGCAAGGAAACCAGAATTGTTTGTGTGGACTGATAGTGAACTGTCAACTGTAGTCAACTGTAAAACTAATAAACTTTATTTTTACGGTTTGTGAAGGGTGCAGTCCCGTCCTTTATTTGGCTAACGCAGGTACAAATAATCTCCTTTACTTTCTTTGGTTGTAGAATAGTCCGCGATTCACATTAGTTTTGTCACCGCAAGTGCATAGGCTACTAAACACTAGGTCTACCCAAGTTCTAGGCTATTCCGTCGCCACATTTATAACATTACTATAATACCTTTGTTAGTAACAGTCGATACTTTTGCCTACATCAAATCGCGCGTTCGCATTTTAGTGCGCATCTACCATAGGCTTAACATGAGTTCTAAGCGTCTTTGTATGCTCATATCTGACTTCACTAGACTATGAATGCATTTATTTATGCTGTAAGACATGTAAAATAAACGAATGACACCGGCACTACGCACAAATTAATTTAAACTTACACCGCACTTCCCTAATAACTTCTGACTAGTTATCTCGCGTCACTGACAGTAGCTAGAATGCATCAAAAAAACACTGGGAAAAACAGTGTTCATCCCACCAAGTCATAAGCTATTGGCGCTGCGCAGCACCAGTTGTGATATTTATCCTACTGAGTGTAATCGTAATGTCATGTATGAAAACTAGTATTGTTAGGCAATACTATAAGCAGACCTCTCAAGTCTCACGCATTGAGCGTGAGACACATGCATTTCAATGACTTCACACGCTCACACGCCACACATGGCATTTCTCACTCCGAAAAATGATTAACTTGCCCGCACAGAAATTTCTAAGGGCTATATTTTACAAACGTGTCACACAACGTTGCTGTCTGTGCGCTCATTCAGTTCAGAGATCTGCTGTTCAATTACTAACCTATCGGCCAATCAGAAAATAGGATTTCTCAACCAATCAGGAAATCCGCGGAGGTCCGCAGAGTCGTGGAGTGAAATTAGGCCCGGTGCTTCGTCTGATAATTTGCTGCTCAGTTGATCAAGATACCGCGGACCGACAAAAAAGAAAACAAACGTTTCTTTTTTTTTTTCTCCATTTCCTACCAATGTATGATGCTTGCATGAGGGAAACATCCCAAAACAAGAGCACCCATATAATTCTTGCTGTTTTGAGAAGTATTTCTTTTCTTATGCAAGCATCATGCAACCATGCAAAAGCAATGAAACGAATTATATCTTACATTAGTAAAGCAGTCCTCTGATGTGCATGTCACAAAACATTTAAGTGAAAGTGCATGTATTATATAGGCATAATAATGATAATGACAATTTGATTTGGAGGGAGTGGGGTTGGGTACGTGTAGATGAGCCCTATGACCCCAAAGTCTGCCATGACTGGGCCTCAGGTCAAAGAAGTTTGAGAAAGGCTGGTCTACATAACCTGCATCAGATTGAGGTTTGCAGTGATGCGCCTGAAGGCACGGGTTGAGGACCCAGTCAGTTACGTCACAATATGCACATTTGTTTAAATTCATACCTACGTAATCACCATGACCAAAATTGTACTTTGAATCTTGAAAAAAAAAATATTGACCTACCTACTGACCAATTTTTTTTTGGCTGTTACTGCAAACAAGAATATTTTTAAGGATGGCCTCATGACTGTGAAAATGGCTGACATTGAACCACAGTGCTTTAAATGGGAGCCCCCAGTATCAGTCATCAAGGCATCAAAATCTGCCACAAACACTTACAACACACAACATCACTCATAAACACACACACACACACACGGACAGAACCACCACTGTTCAAGAGACCATTTTGGGGCTAAATGTGCTTTTTCTCATTTGGTTGTTTTCTGTTTGTTTATAGAGCAGAATGAGCCACTGCTGTTGTTAAATGGGTGTTGGGTTGGTAAATAATTGTAGGACTGTATGAGGAATGATGTATTTAAGATGGGTGTCTCACTGGGGTGTCGATCAGAACACAAAAGAGTCGATGCAATTCAATCCAGCACTTTACTTGAGGTGTTGAAGGATTTACACAGCACAGCAAGCACAATAAGGTACACTGCTTGTTATGTTCCAATGGCTATATGTATGTGTATGTCTGTTTCCGTGTATCAGTGTATGTATGTGTGGTCTGGAATAAACAAGAATAAACGAGAAATAATGTGTCTGTTAATTTCCCATTATAAAGTTACATAATCATTGGCATCACTTGCATTAATACACTATAAACTGACATTTCTCTATTATAATGACTAATTCTAATGTAAAACAGTAATTGCCATTGAAATGCAATACAATAGTGCCACCTTGTGGCCAGCTGAATTACCGTTTGACTGTAGGCTAGGGCTCTGGAATTTTCCACGAACGTGGCCACTAATCTAATTACAAACACGTTACATCTTACACATGGCATACATCGTCAGAAACGGGTCTAATAAGGCAAATAATGTCACATATAAGTGCTAACATAGTGTAGATATGAAACAGGTTACAGTTTAAGGAGATAGCAACATTAATCACGAACTACAAGGAATTACAAAGTGCATGTAATCTCCGTAAATGCTAGGTTCTATTGACGAGCTATAAACATGTATCTAAGCAAACTACGTGACAACACTCAAACATATATCACATACAATGCTCAAACCATTCTAAACATACAGGAATTATACAGAACAACTCACTTTTTCAGCATTGACGCACACCTCACACACAAACGTTTTCTCCCTCTCACTCCGCTGCTGCATCTAACTTGAAGGTACGGCGGGAAATGTTCATACTGGCACATGCGCACAGACACGGCCTTTCCAACAAAGCCGCCCCCAAATTTGTGCCCAAATTTGTGCCATGGAAAGGCCGCCTAGGGTCCATCCGGATCATCAGGGTTGTCGTCTTGGTCTTAGACCTCTGGCAGCACAATCAGGCGGGTGATAGGTCGGGTGTAAACTCTGTCCTTTCTCTGCACTTCAACAGTCCTCACTCTGCCATCAGGGCCTGGAAAGACCTTAGTCACTTTTCCTATTGGCCATAATGAGCGTGGTAGCTGGTGGTCGATCAACATCACCACCATGCCAACTTTGACGTCTGGAGATGGATTCTGCCACTTTCCTCTGGTTTGCAGCCCAAGAAGGTAATGTTTGATGAATGCTGTCCAGAACCTGTCTGCCAACACCTGGGAATGCCTCCATCTCCTCTTGCCCAACAGTTCAGATTCTGGATAAACAACTTGAGGTAAGGAACCATCCGGCCGCCCCATAAGAAGGCAACTAGGCGTTATTGGATCGGGATCTACCAGGTCGGCGGATACATATCCTAGGGGCTTGGAGTTTAGAATGGCCTCAATCTCAGTAAGGACGGTCCTGAGGACTTCTTCTGTGACGGAATCTGAGCCAAGAGTGGTGTAAAGTGCTGCCTTAACTGAGCGTATCTCTCGCTCCCACGCTCCGCCAAAATGTGGGGCAGCAGGAGGGTTAAAATGAAAACTGATCTGCTGCTTGGCAAGGTGTTGTTGCAGGTCAGGGCTAAGTTGCTTGTAGGCGTCTTTCAGTTCAGTTTCTCCCCCGCGGAAGTTAGTGCCTTGGTCAGAGTATAACTCTGCAGGCTTACCACGGCGGGCAATGAACCTTCGAAGAGCCATGAGGAAGGCGTCACTGTCGATAGAGGTAAGGATCTCCAGATGCACGGCTCTCATAGTAAGGCATTTGAACAGGAGGCCCCACCTCTTTTCATTACGGCGCCCCACCTTGATCAGAAAGGGGCCGAAGCAATCCATTCCACATGAATGAAATGCTGGTTTAAACAGCCTGAGGCGAGGAGGTGGAAGGTCCATCATCTTCTGGCAAGCTGGCTTAGACCTCCACCTACGGCATTCTTGACATATCCGTTGGTGTTTTCGCACAGCCTCTCTGCCTCTTAGGATCCAGAATTTCCGGCGGAGCTCTGCAAACACTCTCTCTGGTCCTGGATGACACAACAGAGTATCATATTCCTTAATAAGCAACCGAGTGTTCTGGTGACTGGGATCCAGGACAATGGGGTGCACAGTGGCAGGGTCAAGGTCCTCAGTCAGCCTTAAACGGCCTCCCACTCGGATGAGCTGAGTGGACTCATCAAACTCAGGAGAGAGGCAGATTAATCGGCTGTTAGGATGCACCGGTTTGGCTTGTCTCAGGAGCTGATAGTCTTCAGAGAAGCAATCCATCTGGACCCTTCTCAGCACCAAAAGCTCTGCTTCCTGGAAGGTGCTTGCAGGTGGATGACCCGTCAGACCCGCCGCCCCATGAAGCTCCTCAGCTACTGCCTCCAGTAATTCCTGCCAGCTGCTGTGCTTGGATCCGTCTGTCACAGGTGGTAGTGAGGTGATTAGCCCACAGAAGACTGTCTTTCTTAGCTCTACACCGTCATCACCAGTTAGTTCCGAAGGGTTCAATGGCCATTCACTGGGAGGCTGTAGGAGAAACTGTGGTCCTTGGATCCATCTATTTTCTCGAAGCAAATCTTTGAGACTCTTTCCTCTGGTGAGATCATCTGCAGGGTTCCTGGCAGAGTCCACATATCTCCATGACTTCAAGTTGGTCACCTCCTGAATCTCTGCCACTCTGGTACCCACAAATACCTTGAAGTGGCAGGACTGGGATTGCAGCCAATGGAGAACAGTTGTGGAATCTGTCCAGTAGGTGACTTATTGTATTGGCAGTGTGAGCTCATTCAAGAGGAGTTTCCCTAGCTGTGCTCCAGTTAAAGCTGCGCATAGCTTGAGTCGGGGCACTGAGTGTTGTTTCCGTGGGGCAACACGGGATCTAGCAAGGAGAAAGGCTACGTGTACATTACCATCAGGTGCTGTTGACCGGAGGTATGCTACAGACCCGTATGCCTTCTCTGAGGCATCAGAGAAGATGTGGACATCATGTGTCACCTGAGCATTGTCCATTACAGATGGTAAGTAACACCTTGGCAACATCAAGGAAGGTAAGTACTGAAGTTCGGATTCCCATACTCTCCAGGCCTGCAAGAGGTGTTCAGGGAGTTTAGGATCATCCCAGTCCCGATGTTTGTCCCAAAGCTGTTGGACGATCACCTTTGCCCGGGTGGTGAAAGGTAGGAGGACACCCAGGGGGTCATATTGGGTTGCCAACACGCGGTAGATGTTCCTCATTGTAGGAGCACTATACGAGACAGGTCGATGTTTGAATCCTAGGGCATCAGTGTCGCAAGACCAGCCTAGACCCAAGGTGGATTCCTTTGCTTCAGCTTTGTCTTGAGAGAGCCATAGCTCCAGTTTGGTAGATCTGGCATCTGACGGGAGGTGACTAACAACGTCTGGCTCGTTGCTGGCCCACTGCCGGATGTCAAAACCTCCAGATGCTAAGAGGTCCCTTAACTTGTTGAGCAGGTGGCGTGCTTCCTGAGCAGATGCAAAGCTCTGTAGACAGTTGTCTACATAAAAACACTTCTCCACAGAGAATATCACATCTTCATCTGGTGTATTGTGCATGGAGACGTGTCTCTGTAGAGCGAAGGATGCACAGCAAGGACTACAAGTAGTCCCAAAGGGAAGTACCTGCCACTCATAAATGTCAGGAGGGTCTTCTCTTCTCATGTCACGCCAAAGGAAGCGTAGCAGAGGCTTGTCTTCAGGTAAGAGCAGTACCTGATGAAACATGCCACGTATGTCTCCACTGATGGCTACGCTATGCTCCCTAAAGCGGAGGAGGACACCCAGGAGAGACGGGCTCAAGGTAGGGCCAGGCAGCAACCACTCATTGAGATTGAGACCTTTATACTGAAAAGAGCAGTTGAAGACTATTCGGTCTTTACCATTGTGGTTGACCATATGGTGTGGAATGTACCAACTCTCTTCAAGAGTAAGGCTCTCAGAGGGAAGTTTGACTACAGCATTGGCAGTCACCAGCTTCTCAATTTCTGCATTGTATATGGTTGGCTTGTCCGGGTCTCTTGCAAGACGTCTCTCCATGTTCCTGAGGCTAGGCATGACGGCTTCCTTGGGAGCCTGGAAGCAGGGGAAGTCCTTCTTGCGCAACAGCGGTGTGGCGTAGCGTAGGACACCACTGACCTCTACCCTTGTTGTCTTAGCATCCAAAAGGTTGATGGCTTCTTGATCTTCTCTCGATCTTGTCACCTGCTTCTCACACCGGTAAGGTAAGACATCAAGTTGCCACAATCTCTCTACATTTCTTTTCAGCTCCAACTCTGCAGGACTAAGAGAGAGGAAAAGGCATTGTTGTGGCTGCAGCTGAGTTTGGAGGAGTCGAGCAGGTCCTTGTAGCACCCATCCAAGCCGAGTCTTTATGGCGGCTGGCCCACCTGGTGATCCAAGACGAACAGGTGCAACTGGGGTTATCAAGTGGGAGTGATCGGCTCCAATGAGCAGTAGGGGATGCACTCGCTCAAAAGGCTGCAGGGGAAGATCTTTAAGGTGCTTGTACTTGCTCAGGAGTGAAGGAGGATAAGAATGGTCAGCCAGTCCAAGGCATTTGGCAGTGAAGGCTGCTTTGATCTGAAAGATCTTCTGAGGCTGACCTGCTGGAGATAACTGGAAGGAGATGGAGGAACCAGTGATGGTTTGGACATCTTGGCGAATTGTTCTCAAAGATAAACTCTCACCTGTGCCTTGTATGCCAAGTTTGAGAGCAGCTGTGGAGAGTAGGATAGTACGCTCCGATCCGTCATCCAGCACTGCATAAGTGTCGAGTGTCTTCCCTTGGTAGTGAAGCAGAACTCTGATGACCTTGAGAAGAACTCTTCTGCAGTCTGTAGGCTTATCCAAGTACAAGGTTTCTGTGGCTGAACTCAGCAGGCATGAATCTCCTCTGTTGTTGGAACTCTTGGAGTTGACCTCATGTAATATCTGTAGGTGTTTGCCTTTACAGATGCTGCATGGCTTCTTCAGTGTACACTGTGCGGCCTGATGTGCACGCGTGCAACGCCAACATCGATGATTCTTCTGAATCCAATCAGACATCTGGTCTTTACTGAAGGCTTTAAAGGTGGTACACTGACTGAGATAATGGTCTTCCTTGTTGCAGTAAGGACAGAAGGCTTTGAATACTGCTTGCTTCTTAGCTGACTGTGTTGGCTTGGAGGAGGCTGCTCCAGTGCTCTGATTCTCTGCAACCTCATTAGCCCCATGCAGTATGGTGGTAGAGCGAGCTGTGGATTTGACCTCGTGCTTCCGATCTTGTCTTTGCCCTTGTCTCTGCTGCTGTTTACTGCTGGTCTGGGATTCAGAGCTTTGACACCATGCCTCATAATGGAGCCACTCTGATAGGTCAACAAGAGTGTACACAGTCCCCGGACGGTGACCCATCCGTCGGCGGAACTCTGACCTCATCTCTGCTGGTAGCTTACTCAGAAGTCGCTCCACATGCGATCCGCATCTTAACTCTGCTTCACCTTGTGGGCCCAGAGTGTTGAGCATGCCTACAAGAGATCTGATTTGCAAAGCAAATCTCTCGAACGCTTCTGTGTCTCCCCGCCGGATATCTGGGGAATCCATCACCTGGGCTATCTTCTTGAGAGCCAACTTGTGAGGCTGGCCATATCTCTCATTCAGAGCAGCCATGGTGTCGGAATAGGGGAAAGGGGAGTTCAGAAAGGAATCGGCTACCAAGCGAGCTTCTTCTAGCTTCAGATGATCCATGAGGATTTGGTATTTGAATAGCTCGGTGGCCTTTGGAGGCAAAAGGTTGTCGAGAGCTATCTTCAGACGAGTAAACTCACTGGGATCCTTAGTGACAAAGTCTGGGATAGTTGGCTTTGGACCTCTGTAGGTCTGTTCTTGGACTGCTGGGTCGGAGGGAGGAAGCACTGGATTGCCATTGTAAGGCCTTTGGAAAAGGGGATGAGGCTGTTGCAGGGGTACATGTTGTGGTGGAACATATACAGGTCCGGATGGCGGTACCTGAGGTTGATGATACCAGGCATAGTTAGGCTTACTTGGGTCAAGAGCAGGAGGAGGTTGTAACGAAGGCTGTTGAGGATAGGAATAGATACCATCAGAGTGCTGCACAGTAGAGGTATCATAGTAAGGCACATGGGCTGCTTGCTGGACTGTGGCTGACTGAGGTATACTAGGAGTCATGGATGTAAACTGGTCTCTCATGCTCTGCATCTCACTCAACATTTTCCCCAGGAAGTCATATAATATCTCATCCTTCTCTGGATTCTCTGAATTTTGAGGGGAGGGGTTAGAGGGATAAGGCTGATGACCGGTCGCCAGACTCGAGTCTGGAGGACAGCTGTAGCTAGGCTGTGGAGGTTGTTGATGCGCCGCTGCCTTCGCTGCAGTTGTGTAGGTAACCCGAGGTGGCTGACTGGGTAGATACAGGGAAGAAGAGTGAGGTAACGATGATACATATCTAGGTGCAGGTGGATCAGGATGCTGTTCCTGTCTGTATTGAGGAGGCAGGTGTGACCCGTATTGGCTGTGTGGAACCTGTGATGACTGCTGGAGACTTCTTTCCCATGGCCGGTGGTAAGGCGATAATGGTGCTTGACGAATAGGTTGTAGGAGTGGACTAGGAGGTCCAGGAACATGATGTGAGGGTTCTATGTTCCGCTTACTTGCTTGAAGCAGTCCCTCCTCGAAGGATTCGGTCAAGGCACGCAGGGGGTCCAATCCACTTTGACTCATGGGGCTGGAGGCTCTTGAGTGTGGTGGAGTCACCATCCTTGCTCCCTCCTCTGACATGTACTGTTGCCTCTCTTCAGTACCTTGTGCTTGCTGTTGCTGTGCTGTGTACGAATGATTAGTATGTCTTCGGCTAGTGCCCAGCTCATAGTCTTGAAGATAGGATGGTGGATGAATCTGGCGCCGTGGCCTGACAACCTCTAGACGAGATGAGTAGGGTTGCATATTGCCGAAAACTCTTCAATCCAGGGATAACACCAACCTCCGGCTCGAAGGACCTCTGTTAAATGGGTGTTGGGTTGGTAAATAATTGTAGGACTGTATGAGGAATGATGTATTTAAGATGGGTGTCTCACTGGGGTGTCGATCAGAACACAAAAGAGTCGATGCAATTCAATCCAGCACTTTACTTGAGGTGTTGAAGGATTTACACAGCACAGCAAGCACAATAAGGTACACTGCTTGTTATGTTCCAATGGCTATATGTATGTATATGTCTGTTTCCGTGTATCAGTGTATGTATGTGTGGTCTGGAATAAACAAGAATAAACGAGAAATAATGTGTCTGTTAATTTCCCATTATAAAGTTACATAATCATTGGCATCACTTGCATTAATACACTATAAACTGACATTTCTCTATTATAATGACTAATTCTAATGTAAAACAGTAATTGCCATTGAAATGCAATACAATAGTGCCACCTTGTGGCCAGCTGAATTACCGTTTGACTGTAGGCTAGGGCTCTGGAATTTTCCACGAACGTGGCCACTAATCTAATTACAAACACGTTACATCTTACACATGGCATACATCGTCAGAAACGGGTCTAATAAGGCAAATAATGTCACATATAAGTGCTAACATAGTGTAGATATGAAACAGGTTACAGTTTAAGGAGATAGCAACATTAATCACGAACTACAAGGAATTACAAAGTGCATGTAATCTCCGTAAATGCTAGGTTCTATTGACGAGCTATAAACATGTATCTAAGCAAACTACGTGACAACACTCAAACATATATCACATACAATGCTCAAACCATTCTAAACATACAGGAATTATACAGAACAACTCACTTTTTCAGCATTGACGCACACCTCACACACAAACGTTTTCTCCCTCTCACTCCGCTGCTGCATCTAACTTGAAGGTACGGCGGGAAATGTTCATACTGGCACATGCGCACAGACACGGCCTTTCCAACAGCTGTTCAAAGGGCCCATTTGGGTGAAATTATTATTATAATTTATGTTATTATTATTTATTATTATTTACTATAGGGTTCTAGAATAAATTAAACAGTGTGTCTGAAATAATGGAATTTGTGCTCTCTCATGAAGCTGGGTCTATGGGACATGGGGAGGGTGGGTCTCTGTTGATCGGGGGGAGGGGGCGTGGCGCCACAAGTAGTTCAAGCAGACATCAAAGTCCTTTTAGGCAAGTCCCTCCACTCGGCGGGACAACAACGCTTTTTGGGCACTCGTCGGACATCCATTTCGGCAGAAATGCGCATGCGCAAGGCTTCACGACAACAATCTTGCTCCAGCGGCGAGATCACAACAACTACTAGCCCCATGCATTTCTATGGAGTATTTTTTGAGTGCTGTGTCTCCACATTAGAAAGTCTCTGCTTTCATGTACTTCGATCAGGGGCGAGGGGGCATGGCACTGTGCCAATGCCACGCCCCCTCCCCCCTGAAAAACAAAGTCTCACTCCTTGCAAACTTCAAAACTTGAGAGCCCTGACTATAAGTGTCAAGTCCAGGGCAGCTGAGGTGTGGCGATGACATCATCAATACGCAAGTATGCGGTTTTCGCCGTCCAAACGAACTCACAAGGGCTACGGTTTCAGATTTTTCCACCCTGGGACCAGGTTTCAAAAAAGTGCGGTTTCGGGCAGTGCGTTTACAGTATTCGTTTGGACGATCGACCAAGACGAAGCAAAACCGGTGCGTTTAACCCAAAAAGTGTCTCCGTGTGGATGGGGCCTGAAACTACATTACTGAATCCATGGTCTTGGACCACCAGCAATGTCCTCATGGACCACTGGATGAAAACTGCTGATCTAGAGGTATTGTTTGCCTCTCTTGTTAGCAATTGTTATCTTAATGTGTCATCATGGTAAGAAGTGAGGTCCACACACAGCTTACCGCCCTGCATGCTGGCCTATGTTACTCTCATGCTCATAACACTAATGAGTGAGTGGGCCAATCCCAAAGTGAGCCCTGAGGACTAATGACTAAAGACTCACAGACTTAATTGATCTCAGGTTCTAAGTGAATGTGTGAGACCACATGGACTCAGATAGGTATAAATGGGATTGGGACAGCACTTCAAGATGTTTAATAACAAAGACATTGCTGACACGTGCGCCATGCACGTGTCTCGTGCTGTTGTTTACATTTGTAATTTCCGGATTTCTCCGCGGTAAACGTCACAACACTTTGAACTGTGGGTAATTCCCTTTGGTGAAGTCTTCACGGGTGCAGACTCACGGAAAGGGCTCGGTAAGTGTGTACTCAAACCCTCACACCCTTTGAAATTTGACATTGGCACAGACCTAAGCCCTGACAAATTCGACATTGGGACAGCCCTTACAAATTTTGCCAAAGTATTTGAAAAATACATAGGAATCACACTTGTCCTGTACAATACTTGCATAATAAGTCTGTGGTAAAAAGCTTCCATTTTGTACTACAAGGCATGCCAACCTTTAAATGCAAGATAGTTAAACAATATATAGAAAGTGGAAAGTGCATATCTAAGGCATTCAGACTCATTCACAGGTAGGCTGACATTCAGACAGTAATAAGGTAAAAGGGGTAAATATTACCCTGGCGTGATGTTTCCATTCACCAGTGGCATTACCCCATCCCTTGTACACAGTGTGCTACTAAGTTGAGTGTTTGTACTCATGCATGGGTAACCTGTGTGAGATATGCAAGAAAGCAAAGCTTGTGAACTAAACTGTGAGTAATCATAGCGACTGATCAGTTTCAACTTCATCAAACCAAAATACAAAGATCTCTTCTTTCTTGGTATTGAGGTACCAGAAAATTACAAGGTACATTAGCCGCCCTACTTTATTACATTTTGCTTCTGTAGCCCCACCCTTGTCCATTTAATCTTACAGCCTCACTGAATACACTTCTCAGGTACTTATTTGTCTCACTGTAATCACTCCAGCGCCCTGGTTTGTTTATTGTGATAAGTTGCTGTCTTACAGGCAATGTAACTCACAGGTATCATGTTTTCCCACAATCCCGTGAGACAGGAAACATGAAGTTCCAGCCTAGCTAACATGGAAACAAAACAAAACAGCCCCTGTTCCTTTCTACATAATGCACAATGGATCACAGAGAGAGGTCTCAAAGACATCACTGAAATGGAAAAGGACTTCTTAAATGACAAACATGCTTGTACATAATTTCATTTAACAAGCACAGCAGTTATTTTAGTGGCATGACAAGCTCTACAAATTTCTTGCAATTTATGGAATTAGACGAGGGAGGCTAAATGGAAATGTCTCACCTGATAATCACCTGCAGTCCCCATACCTGTCAGAGCAAAATCAGGGAGTTTTCCTTGCCCCATGTTACCTTGGGGTTCAGGCTCTGGACTCTTTACATCTCATTAAAGCAATCCAATGTAGGCTAGTTCATTTTTTGTGCTATGAGGCTCCCCCTATAGTTGTGGAGTATTTGAAAAGTTTGGTCCCAAAACGCCATATCCACCATTTTAATGAATTTTCAAATTATATATATATATATTTTTTAGGGCTGTCAATCGATTAAAAAAAATAATCTAATTAATTACATACTCTGTGATTAATTAATCTAAATTAATAGCATATATAATTTTTGCTGTGAAAGTATATTAAATATTTCAATTCAAATAAATCATTGATTAATCAGCATTAGTGACATTAAAGTTCAAAAACTCTTTTATTTTTATTTTCACTGTTCAAATAATTGCCATAATAATCTATGATATGACCTAATATGCTGAGGAAATAAATTCAAAAGTGCTTCGGGAAGAAGTTTTTTTTCACATACAAGGCATTTCAGGCCACAGATATAACCTAGGGGACACAATGAAAATAAATTAACACTCCCCTCATTGTCAACACTTATTTCTTTGCATTGATGTGCGACTATAGAGTTGATTAACTCTGGTGATATGCAAATTCTTTGCTGCAGACATTGCAGAGGACTTTATTTGCAACACTTTATTTTCTATCAACACCATCAGGCCGTTTTTTAAAAGTAAATGTTCCAATCAATGATCCAGGCAGCACGTTTTCTTCTCTCTCCTTCATTTTACAGTCTAATTTTTACTGACTAGAACGGCTCGGGGTCAAAGGTCATACGGAATCGATTAATCTGCACTAATTTTTTTAATCAGTTATTCTTTCTCAAATTAATTAATCGAAATTAATCAGTTATTTTGACAGCCCTAATATTTTTACATTTTGTTTTCCAAGTTATTTTAGTAGAACTGTAATTGGATACTGATATTTGATTTAACTTTACTCAATCAAAACAAAACTGACATTTAATTGATATTACCTGAAATACACAATAAATAGCCTTTTTAATGTTTTTAAAAACGGAGATATAGCATTTTGGAACCAAACTCTTCATTTGTATTTTACACAGCTGTCAGCAATACCACTCATTATTATTGTTAACTGTCGTCAATACCACTCATGGCAATTGGTTTTTAACTGTGATTCTTTTTTTTTTTTGTCACTGTCTAAAACCAATGGAATAGAAATGAAATTATAAACCAATGACTTTGTACCCTAACGGAGGACCATTGATATGATTTCACGCAACCTAGCTGAGAGCAGGAAGACAGTCGGTGAGTGAGAGCATTCTGAGTGAATGGGCTGGACTGGGCCGGACCAAGCCACCGGGCTGGGGCGAGAGTAAAACCGAGGAGTTTGATTTTTGCCTCAAGGCCAAAGCAAACACATGGCCCTGTGAGCGGTCTTCTGGAACACATCTCATGGCTTCCTAGCATGTGGTGGAGTGTACGAGAGTGAGCTCTGTGATACAGGGTCGGCTTCAGAAGTTCATCGCAGACAAGAGACCTGCCCAAGAGATCCCCAACCAAAGGGTGTGTGTGTGTGTGTGTGTGTGTGTGTGTGTGTGTGTGTGTGTGTGTGTGAAGGGGGGGAGTAGTATCTTGGCAATTAGTATTTAAAAATTTAGCGAACCTTCAGAAAGCTGCCAAAGGCTGTTTCATACTCGGCTCGTCTCCCCTAAGGTCTTCCCGCTCTGCAGGCATTTTTTATTGCGCTAGCCTGAGGTGTCTTGGAAGATGCTTCCACTGATATTTAATTTAGCAACCCAAATGCGAAGACAACTGAGCGCACGGTAAAAAAGAAATGCTAAACGTCTGTTTCATCACTCTCCAAATCTCTGCTCCTGCTGAGACAACAGAAATAACAACGAGCTCTTTTCTTAGCCAGCATGACGGCTCTCTTGCTTTGCATGGGGATTGTGTGTGTGTGTGTGATTGTGTATGTGTGTGTGTGTTTTCTTTACTTGTGAAACTCGGCTGCCTAATTCCTCTAAACCACTTCAAAGTGCATATATGGTCTAGAGTTTGAATAATGAAAATGGCTTTTGTGTGTGTGTGTGTGTGTGTGTGTGTGTGTGTGTGTGTGTGTGTGTGTGTGTGTGTGTGCGTGCGTGCGTGCGTGTGTGTTTGTGTGGACATGACATGGACGTAAGTGAATGTGTGTACACATTTATCCACATGTGTGTGTGCGCGCGTGTGTGAACATAATTGCATGTGTGTGTTTCCCCTCTCCTTGGCCGCTGCTTCACAGGGGAATGCTGAATCCCAGGCTGTGGTGGAGACATTGCCTTTCAGTAGAAATCGACTCCAGCTGCCAGCCAACACGACCCAGCTGTGCGCTCAAAAGCACCCTGACTGAACAGCATAACCCCCCCCCCCACACACACACACACACACACACACACACACACACTTCTCTACTCACGACACCCAACGTTCCTGCGCAACAAAGGGCCTAGTCTCTCTTACATACACACTCATGCACATACATACACACACACACACACACACACAGAAAAGAGGAAAATCAATCTCTCATGTCGTGATCAGTTTAAGCTTCTCGCGATCAGCGGAATATCGCTTCATGGGAGAGTGTGACTGTGGCATCTCTTTGAAGCTGTCTGTCTATATTTGTCTGTGTATAAATGCTGTACAGTATGTATAGTGTAATACTGTATGCATATGAAATACTGTATGTGTCTATCACACCCCTTTTCCTGTGAGAGTACGATGCAAAAGAGTTTTTACTTTCATTACAGTGTTCAGTTGCATCTCCCCATGTCACCCAGCTCAGATCAACTACAACTCCTCCAGAATTGGTGTCTCGTGTTGTGGTGCAGTCGTGATCTTAAAAAGGTCTTTGCCACATTTAGCGCCAACCATTTAATGTCCACCTGTCAGTGAGCATATGGGAATGGAGTCTCAGACACACACACACACACACACACACACACACACTCCCACACACACACACACACACACACACACACACACACACACACACATGCACACACACACACTCACACACACACACTCAGACACAAACACACACACACACACATAGTGATGGCGAGTAGAGAGGGTGGAGTGACAGACCCAGTGAGAGGGGAGGGCCACTATGCTTCTCCCGTGCGCTGTGCCCTGTGCTAACGGTGAGGCGGACACATCCCCCGCCACTATCCTGTCATGGCATGCAGTACGAGCATGTCTGCTTTCAATCCCACGCCTGGGCGCTTCCATGAGCCCGTTCTCATGACTCATAAGTACAGCAGCCAGCCCTCAGCACTCTTCTCCTCCTCTCTCCTCATGTTCTCCTCCTCTCTCCTCCTCTCTCCTCATGTTCTCCTCCTCTCTCCTCATGCCCTCAGCACTCTTCTCCTCCTCTCTCCTCATGCCCTCAGCACTCAACTCCTCCTCTCTCCTCATGTTCTCCTCCTCTCTCCTCCTCTCTCCTCATGTTCTCCTCCTCTCTCCTCATGCCCTCAGCACTCTTCTCCTCCTCTCTCCTCATGTTCTCCTCCTCTCTCCTCCTCTCTCCTCATGTTCTCCTCCTCTCTCCTCATGCCCTCAGCACTCTCCTCCTCCTCTCTCCTCATGTTCTCCTCCTCTCTCCTCCTCTCTCCTCATGTTCTCCTCCTCTCTCCTCATGCCCTCAGCACTCTCCTCCTCCTCTCTCCTCATGTTCTCCTCCTCTCTCCTCCTCTCTCCTCATGTTCTCCTCCTCTCTCCTCCTCTCTCCTCATGTTCTCCTCCTCTCTCCTCATGCCCTCAGCACTCTTCTCCTCCTCTATCCTCATGCCCTCAGCACTCTTCTCCTCCTCTCTCCTCATGTTCTCCTCCTCTCTCCTCCTCTCTCCTCATGTTCTCCTCCTCTCTCCTCATGCCCTCAGCACTCTTCTCCTCTCTCCTCATGTTCTCCTCCTCTCTCCTCATGCCCTCGGCACTCTTCTCCTCCTCTCTCCTCCTCTCTCCTCATGTTCTCCTCCTCTCTCCTCCTCTCTCCTCATGTTCTCCTCCTCTCTCCTCCTCTCTCCTCATGCCCTCATCACTCTTCTCCTCCTCTCTCCTCATGCCCTCGGCACTCTTCTCCTCCTCTCTCCTCCTCTCTCCTCATGTTCTCCTCCTCTCTCCTCCTCTCTCCTCATGTTCTCCTCCTCTCTCCTCATGCCCTCGGCAGCGCTACGCCAACGGAATCCAGTGATGGACTTATCCTGTTTTTTTTTGTCGTCCTGCTGTCTCTGTCTTTCTTCATTTGGGTATTTGCATGGATTTTAATGTTATCTGTAACTCCTGTCACCTTTGATAAATGCGTCTGCCAAAATGAATAAAGGTGTATATCATAGTGGAAGAGACAGAGGGGGACTGTTGTCTGGTGTTATATTCTGTAGGCTCTCGACTTACAGTCATTTCCCACAAACGTGTTATCTGCAGGCATGCACCAAGCTCAATAGCGTGTGTGAGGAGGACAAGCATGTTTGGAGGACGTTGAGATGGAATGCACACACAGTAGAGATCCATTTTGTATCTGATGTATTGATTTCTTCAGTATGAATTCTTGTGCATGTCACGTAATTAGAAACCTATTGTCTGGTTTTACATTCACCAGAGACTCCCCTCTCAGGTAGCTACGCATGTTGTGATAACGGCTGGAACTCAATTTAGGAGTCACCCCTTGAGTCAAATCATTGGTTTCAGGGATTCTCCTTACTAAACACAGCACCCTATGGTGGAGCCTGGCATGATTGACTGCCTTTAGCTATTCCCAGTCCAGTGCAGAGCACTATTATGGGTTACTGTATATGGTGTTTACCCCTGAAAATAGGGATTATCTGTATTTAGTATTTAATATGTTTTATTGTCTTAAGACATATTAATTCACAGTTCCTGACATCTACCTGATATCTACTGTTTTCACACACATGCATGGATCATTCAGACACACACACACACACACACACACACACACAGACTATTCTAATTAGAGTTGGATAAAGGTTTAAACCTCTGCCTTGGCCACCGTCAGTATCATGGTATAATCATCATCTACATATTCATGATTGTGATCCTATGCAAAACAGCATCTGTTTTCTTATGCCCTTGCCATCTGGTTAGGAGACTTTTCCACTCTATTCCTTTACTAGGCCAGTTTCCGACTGAGTTCTCGTAGCATAGGACACAGAAGTAACTGTGTCTTTGCAAGCTTGCGTATGGGGGCGCTGAGAATTCAGACATTTTGGATGGCAATTATTGAAATTCACGATTACATTACAACGACTATTTAGTCAGTGAAATAATATTTCTTTGCACAGTTTTGTTTAGATTCCCCAAGGTATTTTTCATGAAGACGTTTACTCTCCTGCTGAAAGTTATTCCAATTGAGAGCATCGTTTCAGATGCCATGAGAAACACTGTATAATCAAGACAATACAGACTATGAGCAATTTCACGAACAAACATCTGTTTTTTTGTTTGTTTTGGCTAAAATAGGATTTCATCTGGCCAGTGTTATTTTAGATAATCATTATTGGAAAGGTCGGAATGGTAAATAGCAGACAGAGATACGCTTAGCTCCTGTAATTGCTAAAGCTGGTTCATGTCCAGATTTTATTCTGGGATTAATAGGTCCTGTCCCTATGGCCATCATTATGTGAGCACGCAGAAAACCATAACAGTGCCAAATACATTAGCCGCACAAAATAAATACAGGCCTCATAACATCCCACAATGCCATGGTCCTGGCCATACCCAGGAAGAAGGGAAAAAGAAAGGGGGATGGAAAGGAGGAAGGGGAAAAGACTTATTTTAGTGTAACGTAAAAGTGTTACAAGATCTCATGCTTTGCTATACCTCAGGCTTTTAGCAGCCTTGAAGTGTCAAACCGCCCCATTTTAGGTGGGAAAACATTTGCACTTGTCTCTGGATAATATGAGGTGTGTGCCCTGAGTGTGTGTGTGAGTGTATGTGAGTGTGTGTGTGTGTGTGTGTGGGGGGGGGTGGGGGGGTAACATGAAAGACCTAGAGAGCATCTAAGGTGGAACATGAAAGACCTAGAGAGCATCTTAGGTTGAGTCAACGCACAAGGGCTGGTAGAAAAGGATAGTCAGCACTAAACAAATATACTGTATTCCACATACATTGGTTGGTATAGATTAAAACATAATGCTATATAGTATGCATACATTTTATCCTGCCTTGCAATGACTCACTTCAATGGTTCACTCTTTTAAGTAAGGGATAATGTATAGAACGCCGGTCATTACTGGGAAAATAAGTCCCGACAGGGCGAACCGGACCCCGACGCGCAGCGGAGGGGTCTTGTTCCGCCCTGAAGGGACTTATTTTCACATTATTCCACTGCTTGGTTGAATTTCCCATTGTCCTACGTAATTTAGAACGACCATTAACCGTATGTTATCTGCACACCTATGAAGTAGATCCATTTTTTTGGCCGTATCACACTTGTATATTAATTCGCCGAACTCGTTGTGAAGTTTAAATGAACTGTCACGTTGCATCCGAGCAGTAAAATGCAGACGTTCAGAACATTGCAACATTGTAGCATATGACAGAGGTGGCTTTTAGCTAGATGGATGACAGCAGGCTAAGTAAAATAGCGATGTTTCAAAGCTAAAGTCCATCAGAATTTTGGGATACGCCCGCTTGACAACGGGAGAGATAGAACTAACGACTGGCCTTTGGCCGTAGCAACCATCCATTTAGAACGAGTAACGGCAGTTTGTCCTGTGAGTTTATATGAAATTAGTTGATATGTGTCGGAAGAAATTAGTTCTACAAACAAGACAGTTTTAGCGATTAAAACGTTTAAATTGTAACAGGAAATGAACACAACGC
>NW_027468718.1:45181176-45338676 GCF_046254945.1 Alosa pseudoharengus | reverse complement strand
ACAAACTCTTAACAGCAACACACTCAGGCCTACACTGAATTCTTTTGAATACCAATCTTGTTCAATCCCTTTGTTCACAACAGTCTAGCTGTCCTAGGAAACAAGTGCCAGTCAGAGTTCTTGTTTTGGTGTATTTATAGTGAGTCACTGGTTAATTTAGTAAAGGAATGCTGGGTAAAAAGTGGACTCACCGTTAGATATTGTAACAAATAAGTTGTCACCCATCTGTCTGTTAGTGTCATGACACGTAGTGGAGAAACATTCCACCGGGCGACCCGGGGACAGATTTTATAACCTCTAGCTCTCAGACCAACACACAATGCTGCACCACTATGCAAGGCCTTTACTCCTGCAATGCTGAGCCTGACCCCTGATAGTGACATGCAGTAGTAATTTTAGTCACTTTTATGACCTAAAGCCCTATGCGTCACTTAAAATCTCCACAAAAAAACACTTTTAATGAATGTTATTTACATTAAATGTTAGTGATCAAATATAATAATAACGGTCTGCACTAATACACCATACTGTACTAGAACAGAGCTCCATTGCACTGCACATCAAGGTGTTCTGCCTTTGCTTAACAGACCCATCATCTCAAAGACAGTTTGACAGCAGTGACTGCTCAGCAAGTTCCTGACTTGAGTGACTGGCACCTCCACATACCTCATCCATATTAAACAGGTGCTGCCCAGGCAATGGAGCACCCGGGCCAGACAACCAAGGTGTTAACCCAGGGGCAGGGGGAGCCTGTCCTTACCCAGGGTGGGGAGAGAGGCAGGTGGGCACAGCAGGCATAGGAGAGGGGGGTTGGTGGGGGTGGGGTGTCGGTGGTGAACTCAGGTAGGGGCCCTGACTAATGGAGAGGGGGGTGGGGGGTGGTGGTGGGGGTGGGTGGGGTGTCGGTGTGGAGAGGGGGGTGGGGGGTGGGTGGGGTGTCGGTGTGGAGAGGGGGGGGGTGGGGTGTCGGTGACTAATGTTACATCTCGGTGACCCCTCAGTCTGCCGCCAGCTGCCAGAAGGCTATTATTTCCCATCATGCACAGGGCCATGGCACCTCCCATGAGCCTTTGCATGGGCGTCACCATCTGCCAAGGAGATCTGGCAATAAATCACGGCTGATATTCATGTGCTTATGACTCATACTGAGGTGAGATTAAAGTTGTTTTAGACTTTCTTTACATTTTCTTAAACCTGATTATCTTTCAGTGTGCAACAAGTGTGCCATAATAGCTGGAGTCCTTGTAGTTCATAATGAACGGTCTTGCACAACATCCAAGTAACATAATAATGTAACCAACAGTGTTTAAAAGGGGGAATTCAGAAAACAACGGGTTTCCTCTAGTCATGGTGAACCGGCTGTTTCAAAAGCAGTAACATGTCAGCAATTTAGTCAAAATATCTCATTTGAAAATGTATGTGTGTGTGTGAGTGTGTGTGAGTTGGTGTGTCTGCTGATCAGTGTGTGTGTCCTCAAGAATATTGCACTCAATGAGGACATTATCACATTCACAGTAAAATCCAGGCTACAAGTTCGTCCTACCAGACTCAACCTCTCTGTACCTGGTTTCCCACACCTTAGGTCCCTCATTGATTGCATCACACTGCAGAGCATACCACTGAAACACTGTCCCACATCTTAAATGGCTGCTATGCTTACAAAGGAATGCACATAGCATGTCATGACAGAATAGTAGACCTCATAGTGAAAGACATATCAAACCATTTTCCAGCCTCAGTAAGAATGTACAAATATCATCTCGTAAAACCATGTTTCAGCATTGCAATAGTATTGTTAGTATTCCTCTCTACCTGCTTGCTAACACACCGGATGTTGTTATAATAACTGAGGGGTCCAGTAAGGTGTTCATTTTGGAGGTATGCTGCAGCTTTAATTCTAGCATGGAGGAAACCTTTGAGATCAAGGCCATTACCGTAAATACCAATCACTCCTAAACACCATCACAGAGCTAGGCTATAGGAGCAGACTACTTGTTTTCATATTTCGGCAGCCTAGGACACACACACACAGGTTGGTCATATGAGAGCTGCAACAACTTGGGGATGGCCAAACGGATTAAACAATTCACAAAGTACTGTGCCACCATATATGGCAGAGATGTTACCTCTACCCATAAGAACTGAGTATTATGCTTATTGAGTGATATTGTAAAGACCTGCAGTATGCAGAGGTGTAAAAGTCTGGCTTCAGAAAGTAAAAGACCTGCCATATTTTGTTCCAACCATTCACATAATCAGCTTATTCTAAGCACAACTCTTGAGCCAGGTAGATCAGCTAATTAGAGAAATCACCTGTGTTAAGTGCACAGCTACAACCAATACCTGTACATGGAAGAACTTTCTGAAGCTGGACTTACATCTCTGGCGGTATGCCACTGGTCCTTAGGTTTGTATTTATTCTACTGCATCTTTAATATTTGTGTCCCTGCATCATTCTTTTCCATGTGGGCATAGAGTAAATAAATGGTTAAAATGTGTGTGTTGTGTGTGTGTGTGTGAGAGAGAGAGAGAGAGAGTGTGTGTGTGTGTCTGTGTGCATGTGTGTCTTTGTGTGTGTGTGTCTGTGCATATGTGTATGTGTGTGTCTGTGCATATGTGTATGTGTGTGTGTGTGTGTGTGTGTGTGTGTGTCTGTGTGTGTGTGTCTGTGTGTGTGTGTGTATGTGTGTGTGTGGACCCCTGGTAGCCCATTGATTATCTCCTGTTCCTGTCACGGTCGCTCTCCTTCCTGTGCAGTACCAGGACCGGCGGAAGCTAAAAACTGCATCTCACCACGTCACCAAAAACAGTGGGAGCCTTGAGCTTGTTCTTCTCCTGCAACAAGACGGTGCTATCTTGTGGTGATGGGTGACAGTGACACCTGATGGGTGTTCATAATGCCACATTTAAATGCACACATTGTCTTTAATAATGATATGTTATTAGAAAGCCTAATTGTTTAGAGGCTTTTTTTATAGGCTACCATTGTTTATTCTGTGTTGTTTTTATTATTTTTCCTATCCACGTGTCCCAGTGACATGTCATACATGTACACTACACTGTCAGCTGGCCAGATATGTACAATGAGAATAAATCATAAATACTATGTCAACACCTGTCAATTGTTATGAAGTTGCACATGGCCTACACTTTGGCAAGTTACACGGTCATCTAGCCCCCCCTTGTGGTAAGAAATGGACATAAGATTCACCAAGGTCCTAATTGAATGGGATGAAGTTCACTATTCCAGACACACCTATGCAATGAATTTAGAAGTAAACTTTCTGTTGTATTCATTCATCATCATTGTATAGATTTAATATACTGGATAACATTTCCTATACAGGGCAAGTGAGAACAACTTCCTCTTCTATTTGTCATCCACATGTAAGCTTCCATGTAACCAACCCACACCTTCATCCTAGTTTGTGAACATGAATACAACTGATGGAGTGATCCCTTGCATACATACCTTTCAGCTAATTTTCAAAAGTGATTACAGGCTAATAACTAACATTATGTGTTAAGACAGATACTGATGATAATTATCATCATGCACAGGGCCGTGGCACCTCCCATGAGGTTAAATTAAAAAAAACATACCTGAGAAATGAATGAATATGCATATATGCATATGATTCAGTGCAGATTTCTCCCTGGAACAGGGTTACATTTTTTGCAGATATGGTGTTATGTATTTTAGGTTGATGATGGTAATGGTATGGTATGGTATGGTGGATGATGGGTATAGAATAACCTTGAGATTATTGGATGAATGCAATATGCATGTTCCTGTGTGCATGTGTGAAATGCTCACTGCAGAATTCGCAGGCTTCGCACCACCATCCAGTAAATGCAGGAATTGCATCACCAGTTGGCAAGACAAACAGGAAGGTCCCAAAAGCAGTGCTGCTGCTGGCCATTTGGGTGCCCAAAGCAGAACTGCTTTGTGGTGCCACCCCCCCCCCCCCCCCTCCAAAAAAGTATTTTTAAGAAAAATACTACTATTAAAATATTAGTAGTAGTTTGAAGTACTAGTATAAATGGTGCACTGTCACTTTAAGGGCATTGAGTCTACACCTTTTTGCCAGTGAAGGTGTAGACTCAATGTAGATTTTTTGTTTGTACCACATTTATAGCACAATATTAAAGGTGCTCTAAGTAATGTTGGGTAACGTCACTTCTGTTGACTTTCAAACAAAACGGAGAGCTAGCTCGCTATTTCCTCGCCCGCCCTCCCGTGCTGCTCCCGTGCAATTGAAACTCTCCTAAACGCGCATCTCGTCTACCCTGCTGCTCCCGTGCAATTGAAACTCTCCTAAACGCGCATCTCGTCTACCCTGGAAATCCAAAGTACTCGCGAGAGCACAATGGAATTGTCTCTGCGAGACACTCTGGCAATGAGCAATGATCAGTGTTGCCACAGTTACCTTGAAAAAGTAATCTGATTACTGATTACTCCTTTAAAAAGTAACTTAGTTACTTTACTGATTACTTGATTTTAAAAGTAACTAAGTTAGATTACAAGTTACTTTATTAGTTACTTTCAGCAGCTGCCGACAACACCCCCACCGCCTCATAAAAATGATAACCGGTTTTGCCAATACTCACTATGCTGGAAGTGCATTTTAACAGTAATGTCAACAATGTATAGCAGACATCCCAACCTAACCTACTTAGATACTGAAATTCATATGTTTGTTCAATAATGTCTAGTCAGTACACCAAATAAGGAATGCCTATTGATAGAAATTGTGATAGTAAAATATGTAGATTTTGGTAGTTTGGCCTTTTCATGTAGCCTTGGCAACTAGCCATCTACGGTAATATAGGCCTGAGTAATATGCAAATGAAATTACACTTGTTAAACTCACCTCAACAAATCTTTTGCAATCATTTAACCCGCGTGAGCAATGCTAAAGTCACTGTTACAAACAGTGCAGTGTGCAAGACTATCATTATGTTTTACTCTTATGAGACAATTGGGTACACTTTTGTGTAGTCTGATGTGAAATGGGTCTTAAATGTTCCTTTTTGAGGGGCACTGACTCTGCCATGACGCTCCTGTTCCTAGATAAGCTACACTGACTGAACTGATTAATCAGGGCTGCCAACTTTTCAAAAAACCTTGGAGTGAGATTTGGTGGGGCCAACCAAAATTTTGCTGCAGAAATTTTTGTTTGGCTCATTCAGCATTATACCGTACAGTAAAAAAAACGTACATCAGTGGTTCTCAGGTGTAGGGACCAGGCATAGACGGATTATGAACTTTCGGGCCCCTGGGCCCACATGTATTAAGGGCTCCCCACTAATTGTCGCATATGTGGAAGGGGGGTTTCCGGTATTCTGGTGCATTTTGGTAGCTTAGAAATCTAGACACACCCTAGCGGCAGCAAATTACATTTGCTTCCAGGGCTAGTCTAGCAACTCTCCGTTGGCTTGTGAGCTCGAAAAATTAAACTTCTATCAGGCCAATCAAATCGTCTATAGAGTCGTTAGGGGGGCATAACATAATGATTGATGGCAGAGTTGCAACGGTTTGGCTTGAATTCCCTGCTACTTGAAAACAAAGAAGATGGATATTGCTGTTGGCCAACAGTGTGACACGAGTTAAGCTTGTTTTGAGATGGCAAAAGTTTGAACTAGCCAACTAGCTCCGCTGGTGGTAAAACGCATGGGACTCAGTGCTGTCCTATTGTGTGCAGAGGGAATTTGAAAGACAACCGATTATCCCGCCCCTCGGACTGAGCACTGCGAACGGTGATTGCCCAGACCCTACATTTTAATGTGGGTCTGGCTCGTCAGGCTAGCATTTTGGGGATGGCCAATACTAAATTCAATCAGATTCATAGCCTACATCCTGATGTGTTGATATTGAGGCAATGATTCCATGCAAAGGCTTGGGCTTCAGGGCCCCCTGACACCTTGGGCCCCTGGGTCTGGGCCCGGAAGGCCCGTGCAGTAATCCATCCCTGGGACCAGGGTCCCAGAGTTAAATGAACATTGGTATCAAAGGGATCTAGCCTACTACTAGGACCATGGGCGTCGGAGGCATTCTGAAAGTGGGTGGGACATTTCAGAGGGGGGGTATGGGGGTCCTCCCCCAGAAATGTTTTTTTGGACTAGATGCAATTTCCTGAATTCTGGTACATTTTAACAGGTTATTTAGATACTTCTATATAACAAAATAAAACCAGCCTACAAAATTAATAAAAAGTAAATCATGCATAATTTAAAAATAACTCAATAGGCTACTTGGCTACGCAATAAGGTTTCCATTACAGCACCGCAGACGTTCAATGAACGCATGAAAGCGGATGGTTTGTTTGAAATCCAGACACTCTTTCAACTACATGGAACGTAATAGTGATCGATCATCAAATACCTCCCCAGATTTCAGTGCCCATCAGTCCCAACATTTAACAATATAATCAAACAGTCCAAAAGTAAATTAAATATCAAACTAAACCGTGAATCCAATGAAAATGACAATGAAGCACTAAACAGATGCTGAAAACAGCACTGGTATTTCGCACAACAAAAGTGAGGGGGTCCAAACTAACAATTTTAAAAAGTGGGTGGGTGTTTTGTAAGAATTTAAGAAATGTTTGTATATTTTAACTTTTAAATGCATCAATCAGGTGCTCTTTCAAAATAAATTCAGAGGTCAGACTTGCTTATTTTTATGGAAATATTTGTGCTGTAGCCTAAGCTATTTTGCACTTCAGAATTATAACCATGCACACACAGGTGGAATAGTTATGGTGATATTGCAATAAGTTCACAACCACAAAAACATATGCTACATTTCACAGTTCAGAAATGTTCAAAAATGTGTGTACATTTCAGCACTCCATGAAATTATGCAGAAGTGGTCACCTGTGTATTCAGCTAGTTTAATAATATAAATATTCAGCTTATTTAAGATAATATATTGGTCATTGTAATGGCCATAGCCTATAGCCTACATGCTATTCCTTTTTCAGGATGTACCCATATCTGCATGATGTGAATGTTTGCATATGGCTTATGTCAGACTTTATATCAATATTTGTGTCTCGTTATTTGATTTTCTTCATATTTTTGCATTAATGTCACTAGGAAGCATGCCAATATAAATATATTCATTTATCTGTAATGGGATGGCTGGAACCTGACAATATAAGAACCATGATAGTGGGATAATCTATGGCTGAGCAATTTACAAAAATGTATGTAGGCCTACTGACAAATAGTTTACATTAGAATACATTATAATTTCACCCCAATGAGGCTATGTAGAAATGTGTTGCAATTTCAAAACCGGATTACTCAGGAATCACTTATTCACTTAGATCCTTGTATTCGGTACGGTTTGCTGTTTATTGTGATATTGGGTTTGCCACGTGAAGGGTTAGTGAAATATTTAACCGAGAGTAATGGGTGTGCACTGTGTGCAAAATGCAAATATGATTAGCCTAAATTGCATGTCGGTTCAATGTTAATTTTCTCCCATTTATCACAGCAACTTGGCGCTAATATCATTGGAAAGCTTAGATTCCGCATGTTCACCTGATGTGTGATATATAGGTTTAGTTTAGTTGAACCTCATCTGCCAGGTATTTGACCTACCAGGTTGACACTTCAGCGTGAAAAATAGCCTACTCAATAATACTCAAAGCATACCTGAAGCCGGGGAAATGCGGGGGGAATGCGCCTGGGACAGCTTCTGAAGTAGCATCGCAAATGAGAGAAAATGTAGAAAATTCCACAGACAGGGGGTGCTCTTGAACCCTCTCACCGTCTCTGAAAGCATAACCGTGGCTCAACAGGTAGATCTATAGGTTAAACTCATTTTTCAGGCATCTGACCGACGGGGTTGACACTTCAGCGTGAGAAATCGGGGGTGTGGCGTGTGAGTGTGTGAAACTAATCAAATGCGTGTGTCTCACGGCCAATGCATGAGAGTTGGCACCTATGGATTAATTAAGTTCGGGAGAAAAGAGATATAAGCCCACCTACACTGAAAACTGATTGGTTGATTTAGCAAAACAGACCAGGAGAATGCTCTCTGTCTTGGATGCGCTTCAGGCACACACGCACCACTCCTCTCTATCCCTCTCCGTTGTGTGCGCATTAAATTCAGATGCGCACGCGATTTGAAGTCCGGTCTGGCTTGCGTGCTCTTGTTCGCTCTAGGTTCCGGGAGATTTTATGTAATTTGCGGTCGTCAGGAAGCCGCTATCAATATGTGGGAGACTCCCAAAACTTCGGGAGACTTGGGATGTCTAGCTAGACAGCACTTTGTCGCCAGCACAGAATGTACAATGTACCTTAATGTTGTTTACGTTTGTGTCGCTGCGTGGTTTTACACGTGAGTTGTCCTCATGCTGAAAACGTGAGCATAGCCTACATGACGTTAATCCCTGAGACAAGAAGAAAGCAAATAATATATCTTTTTACTAAGGAAAATTACAAAAATAGTAATGCACAATGATTTAGATAAGTTTAATCTGATTACTGGTTTGTAGTAGCGCGTTAGATTACTCGATTACACTGGCAATGATGCACGTTACTTTTACCCCTTGCATCCCGGGGAACCAATAAAATCGGCGTATCTGATATAGGCGGGCCAGAGGCGAACTAAACTGATGACGACAGCGCTGCAACGTTGGAGGTTGTAGTGTTGTCCAATTGCGTCGAAGTCCAGAATCATTCAGAGTAAACATTGGTCTAGTGTAGGTGATGTTTGCAGTAAATGTCTGAGAGGGCTGGTAGGTCGCATCCAATGGTCCGTTGTGCAGACCTCACCACCCTCTGCAGCATCTCCTTCTCTGGCACTTTGCAGCTGGCATACCACACAGTGATGCAGGAGGACAGGGTGCTTTCCACTGCACACCTGTAGAAGGAGCTGAGGATTTTTATATCCAGCCCTGCCTTCTTTACTCCAAGGTACTTGATGCTGGGTAACCTCTCCACTGCTGTACCTTCTATGCAGAAATGGGGGGGGGGGGGGGGGGTATTGGTGTTCAGGATAAGATTGTTCTCCTTGCACCATAACTCCAGTCTATCCACCTCCTGCCTGTATGTCACCTCATTCCCTTTGGTGATAAGCCCCACCACTGCAGTGTCATCTGCAAACGTCACTATGAGGTTGCTGTCATAGAGAGCTCTGCAGTCATGTGTGAGCAGTGTGTAGAGCAGCGGGCTGAGGACGCAGCCCTGGGGGGAGCCAGTGTTGAGGATGATGTATGAAGATGTGGTGTTGTTTACCCTTACAGTCTGGGGTCTGTTGGTCAGAAACTCCAACATCCAGTTGCAGAGTGGTGGAGCTAGAACTAGTGACCTGGCAGTTTGTTTAGTGTCTGTGGGATGATTGTGTTGAATGCAGCCTCACATAGGAGTCCTTGTTCTCCAGGTGTGTGAGGGACTGGTGGACCACAGCAGCGATGGCGTCGGCTGTGGAGCGGTTCCGTCTGTAGGCGTACTGGTGAGGGTCAGCTGTGATGTCGATGGACTTTTTTATGTGCGACAT
Organism: Alosa pseudoharengus; assembly: GCF_046254945.1. Lineage (NCBI taxonomy): Eukaryota > Metazoa > Chordata > Actinopteri > Clupeiformes > Clupeidae > Alosa > Alosa pseudoharengus. The sequence goes on along the minus strand of NW_027468718.1, from coordinate 45,329,162 downwards.
AACCAGCCTCTCAAAGCACTTCATCGCTATTGGTGTGAGAGCGATCGGGCGGTAGTCATTTAGACAGGACACTGTCGCGGCCTTTGGCACAGGGACGATGGTGGATGTCTTGAAGCATGTTGGTACAGTGGCCTGGGAGAGTGAGATGTTGAAAAATGTCCGTCATGACATCTGGTACGGGCAGTCCTTCAAGACCCGGCCCGGGACACCAGAGGGACCTGCAGCTTTGTGGGGGTTTATTTTCTGCAGTGTCATCCTCCCCTCAGCTGCTGTCAGTTGGTATGTTGGCAAGGAGCACAGGATAAGTGGCATGAGTCAGGAGCAGTGGTGCGGGACAGTTGTCAGTGGCACAGGACAGTAGGCGAGTGGCACGCGCCATCAACAACAGTACAGTAGTTTTTTGCTCTTAATGTCTTTCTCCCTCTAATCACAGGGCCAACAACATACTGTATGTCTTTTTACCACCATCAACGCTGCTTTTTACCACCATCAACGCTGAAAAAGTCAGATTTGTATTTTCAAACAAGCCAGGTGTCATTTAGACTAAATTATATTTTCAATATCAAAAACTAGTATTTTCCACCAGGAGGGCCAGTCCTAAGTTCCTAAATTCGTTATGCTCTTTCCACAGGTCACACACATTGCCACAGACAGAGGAACCATATTGAATGCACCATGAAGTTTTCAAAGATGACCAACACTTTGTCTTGTAGTTTGCCAAATAAACCCTGTTATGTCAAAGCCTTATGAACAATCCTGATGCCTTCTAATTGCCCACAAATGAAAGTTATATTGTTTTTGATTTGGTCCAAAAGACATCTTTATGCTAAAGTAATGTATTTGTTTCGACATCTATGAAAGTAGACGCAAAGCATTTTAGAAAAGACACTTTATTAAGTAAGAAATTTCTATAAATATGTAATTATAAACATGATATAAATAACTATAGCCATAAGTAGAAGCTATACCCTTCTGGGAGTGAACCCCTTCTACTGTCCATGAGAATCTGGAAAATGGTACCGAATTGCCCAAACGCAGCAGTTTGGACTTGGTGTCCAGGACCAAGAGTCCTGCACTGCCAAGCGGCAAGTTGTCTGTATGCTGCATGCAAGAACTGACTGTTATCTTCTCCTTCATCTGTATGGTCAGCCACAGCACACAGGTCATTCCAGATCCTACTAGCTAGGTGTTACGCAGTGTTGAAATGCTCTCAGGTGGTCGTTGATTGCAGTATTTCCTTTCCACCACTGTTGGCATTTCTCTGCACCTCTGGCAGACGCACCACAATGATTGTCCTGGGACACAAGGTACAGTTGGAGGTGCAGCAGGTAGCTGGCTGAGGACATCAAGCATCAGCCTGGGGTCCCGTGGCAAACACTGCTCCAACACTTGATTTGCATGACTTGATGAGCAGCCCATCCAAGCAATGAATTTGGCCCTGGTAACAACATACAAATAAAAAAAACGTTAACGTTAGCCTACATTTTCTGAAGGGTCGGGTTGACAACTTGGCACTCGGGGTAAGAAATAAGAGGGAAATTGACAAAAGAGATTACAGATCACAGAGTGAAATTTGACCAAATGGACTTACGAAGGTACCTGAGGAGTGTGAGGGAGAAGCAGAGCGCGGTGAGTGGCAGAGCAGCTGATGCTGACTGAGCCTGCAAAGTCAATCAAGATCTACTAGGCATACAGGTCGAATCTACTTGTGTCCATGAACTAACGACCAGCCAAAACGTCCATAATTTATTGTTTCATTAATTATGGATAACTTAAAGGATAATTCCGGTATTTAGCACTTTGAGTCCCTTTTCTGGTTTGTTCTGGATGAACTAGAGTGGTGGACACCGAAATTTTGACGATTGGTCCTGTCTCGACTTTTCTGACTCGTTTTGAATGGCCTTTACTGCTTCAGAGTGGCTGTCTATGGGCATGCACAAACATGTCCTTAAAACAACCCTTAACGTTCGTTTTCAAAACTGTGCAACTCACGAGTTCCTTTAATGGGGAAATCCGGTGTAAAATGTGTTTTGCTTATGCTTAGCATGGTAACGAGTTTGAACGCTCTGGCCGATGTTTCGAAAAAGCTGTTAGTGCTGCTGTCGGCTTAAATAGAAATCCATTTAACAAGTCTCAAAGTAGCCCGACGCTTCTTTGGTAGTACAATGAAGGCCCCTACATATAAATAGAGGCATTGATAACTTCGTAAGTGTAAAGATAATTTATTAAAAATGTGTTGCGCACCGAGACTTGTCACTAGTGTTCCTCTGTGTCTCTCGCTGGCGTGTGCGCGAGGGTGTTTGTGTGTGTGCGCGCGAGTGTTTGAGTCTCCCTCTTCCTCCTGTGTCATGGAATGTGTCCGGGAGGGAATAATGACGTTTTTTTTTTTTTTTTAAAAGAAAGGTCAAGGATTGATAAGGGGTGAAATTACAATAGGGGATTAATAAGGACGTTTTATACGTTTAGTAAGAGATGATGATGAGATGTGTTGTAGTTTAGTGAAAGTGAATGCATAGTGAGAGATTTATTATTAATAGTAGTGGTTTTGTTAATTGTATAGTGGACACCACCTGCTGCCCAGTTCCTAGTCCTGTAAAGAGTTCATGCTAAGCATTCCATTTTACACAGGAATTCCCCTCTAACTAGCTGGCTGCAGCCTTATAAATTAAATAGACTTATTACACGGCTCTTCAGAGTGCTGCAGAAAGTTCCATTCACATGAATGGGCCTTCCCAACGTTCGGGCCTATGTTAAATCTACATAAATCACCGGCAAAGCATTTAATCACCGCTGTCAATGGCAACGGGTTTTGTGCTTCTGATTAATGTCTTTCATATCACTACGCAAGGACTGGAACTTCATTCAAACGTGAAAGCAGACGGTTGACCAGCTGTGTTCTAAAGAATGTTTGATTCAAGTTCAGCAGCGTGTGTTGTTGCGAACTATTTGTTTCTCAGCAAATGCCACTATGAACGGTAACAAAGGTTATGTAGGCTAAAGTGATATCGTGGGGAGTTTATTATTTCGTTTTGGCAAGTAGCCGTGTAATAAGCGGGATAATGTATAGAACGCCGGTAATTATCGGAACATAAGTCCCTTCAGGACGAAACAAGACCCCTCCGCTGCGCGTCGGGGTCCTGTTCGCCCTGTCGGGACTTATGTTCCGATTATTACCGGCGTTCTATACATTATCCCTTACATAATTTGGATGAATATTATGGATGTTGCCTTTAAATATAGGATATATATTTTTAAAGAGGACATCCTGAAGAATCAGGAGAGGGAAGCAGGAGGTCTTAGGAGGCAGGTAAAGAAAATTGGGTGAGACAGAAAACAGGCATTATTAGATATGCTATAGTCTTTACTGTAATAAATGATGAATTAAAGAAGCACTTGACAAAATGTTGGCACGCGCTATGCGCACGCATTGGATAAACTGATAAGGGCTAAGCTCTAAAGTCTCTAAATCCTAGTGACGTCCCTGATGTAAGTACAGTTTGTATGTCTCTGTAAAGGTCATAGCATCCACAGCTGAAACAACCTAATACAGTCCCCTCCAAAGGTATTGAAATGGACAATTTCTTTGTTTTTGTTGTTAACTAAAAACATTTGGGTTTAAGATCGAAACATGAACATGAGACAAGAGTTCAGAATTTCAGCTTTTATTTTCTGGTATTTACATTTTGATGTGTTAAATAACTTAGGACATTTCACAGTTGGTATTAGACCACAGCATTTTCAGGTGAACAAAAGTAAAGAAACAAATAATCTTAAAGCCCCCCTGTGCAGGGGCGCAGCTACCCATTTTTGAGGGGTATGCAGCAACAATATTGGCGCCCCCCCCCCAAAAAAAAAAAAAAAAAACACAAACACAAACAACTAAAGCAAAACAAAAGGCCCATTATTTACACTATTACTGTGCATTAGTGTCTATTGAATATGTTTTTAAAGAAATGCTGCCAATTTGATGTTTAACTTGATGTTACACTTGATAAGTATTGATAAATGGTGCATTGCCACTTTAAGAGAGTCTAAACGGTTCTCATAACGTCCTTTTGCCAGCTATTGCTCACAATGGATAGGCCTAAGGCTGATAAGCACTCTAGCCTTGTTTGTTTGCACCACATTGACAACACAATATTAAGTTATTACAAGGAGCCTTCATTGTTAGGATATAGAAACATGTAATGAGTTGCTGCTAGCATGACATTTCTGTTTGCAGTTGGCCATTAAAAGTGCAGTATGAGCATGGTAGCCACCTAGCTATCTGAATGGAATAGGCTATGTTTCAATCGGTATTATGCTTAACAAACGCTAGTTAGTCTGTTAACATTCATATTTGCAAGCCTCCAAGTACAGACGTCATCACTTTAAATCCTACCTGTTGCCTTTCACCTTTCACTTAATTAACTGCTGTTGCATCCCTTGACATGCCATCTCCTTTTCCCTCTTTCTTTTTCTATTTTTAGTCGTCAACAGCTTTTTTTTGCTGTATCCATCTTTTTCCATAGACGGCAACTCACTACTCGTAGGCCTATCTGCTCGCCCAGCGCTCACGGCGCCCCCACTCCCTCTTCTATGTCAAAATTCTATGATGGAATCTTATGAGATAGGGCGCCTACTCTAGCCTGTTAGTCCTCTAAAATGTTATAGAACATTGAGAAAATGTTGAAATGATTCAGAAACGGACAGCAGTAGCTACATATAGAAAATACCAAATATATTATTATGACCGCCGCTAGCGAAGCTAGCGAAGCGGTCATATAGGGATTGTCAAAGTTTTTTTATTTTTTATTTTTTTCCGTCATCTACTTCCGGAAATTTTGGTCAACGATACCCGGGGCACCGAAACACCGGGGCACATGAAATTTGGTGGGTATGTAGCCCCACTAGACTTTTACGGAAAAATTTCGTTTGGTCCCCGGGGGCCACTCCCCCTCCGCGCTGGGCCCCCCGAAACCCAAAAAATGCAGTTTTTCCTAAATAACTACCTGAACCGTGGCACCGAGGATGAAGAAATTTTTATGGTATGTTGGTCTCAAGGGCCCACATCAATCTAGCCCATAATCACTCGTTTGTGATTTGCACCCCCCCCCCCCCCCGGTAAAAAATGAAAATGCAATATCATTCTGCTTTAATCGCCTCTCTCTTCAGTAAAGACGTTCAGAACTGCACCAAATTTTATGTGTATGATTAACCTGACATTCTCTGGGGGTATGCCAAGTTTCGTAGAATTTCATCCATGGGGGGGTCTAAAAAATTAAGTTATGTGTACATTTAGTGACTGTACACTCATTGGCCTGTAGATGGTGGTGCACACATATACACATGCACACACACACACAGGCACCCACATACTATCGGTATAAGAACGGCTGATACATAATTACAAATTCAGTAGGATTAAAAGAAAGCCAAAATAAATATTCATCATTATCATCATGGCTGCATTTCCAGTATTGGCGATAAGTAATCGTTTGTCCACTAGATGGCGCATCGTTGCAGTGAGACGTAATTTTGTTGGAAGTTAATCTAAAGTGGGTTGGAAAGACACTATGCTTCCTACAAGGACAAGACTGTAGGCTACAGTAGTTTACCGCAGAGAACGTCTAAAGGTAGGATGATTTCTGCATGACATGTAATTCCCATTTCCTCTTGAAGCCGAAATAAATCTGAGAATGTTTATCGGACATGCTTGTTTTTTACTGCAGGTAGGCTACGCTAATTAATAGCAGAACGTAGGTAAAATAATGTTACCGTTAGCATGGTTAAGTGATGGAGACCAATTTCATTATTGATGTATTTGTAGAAAACCATAAATGCGTTTATAGGCTACCAAGCAAATCGATAACAGCACTAATTGTATCTTTCGACTGTCATCTCATTTGCTTATGACCATAACCTAGGCTACTAACAGGAGCTAAGTGAGTTAGCCACAACACGTTCGCTACGTGATGGTTTTTTAATGGAAAATATATAGGCTACCTGAAAGATAACCTGTCTATGATGCACCCTAAACACCGGGCTGGGACATTTCTGCTCAAGGTCTCAAAAAGCATCTGAGTCAACGTTCATTCCCAAACACCCATATAGGCTACTTCAATCCTCTATTTTCAAAGGTGATTCAAGTAAGGAAGAGCATGGCTCAAAGTAAAGTAACTGAAACTACATAAATTCGTCAAAGTGAATAATTTGTGTCAACTCGCCACAATGTAGATTTATTAACGCACCCGTGATGATCTACATCTCCATTTAAACCAGATGTTTTAGAGCGCACGTTGAGATGTATTCAGGGCAGGGCTGTACCTACACATATTTGTTGCACGTGCTACAAAAATCATTCTTTGCGATGGATGATTTCGTACCAACGTTACACCGGTCAGATACAGTTTTGCCTATGGCTATTCCGTGAGACTGAGGCGCTTTTTGTTTGTTCGAAGTGCGTGTTTAGGGTGTGAGAGGGGAGTCGATGTGCTTTGATTCCAGCTTGGTAGTTGTAGTCTATGCGATTAAAAAACACGTGTGTGTGAAGTATCCAAACAATGATAACGCTTTCATTATGGCTGCTTTAGCCACAGACCTTGAGCTACTGTACAGTGGGTTGGGTTCCATTTAGAAGTGTCCACTTCATTCGCCCTTTCCGTGATTCACAGCTACGTGAAATGTATTACTACTGATGTGAAAAACTATTAACTTTTCGCCAAGAGGTGGCAGCTTGATACTGTAAGGTGTAAGCCATTGGTTCCAACGGAGATTTTATTTGGGTCGCCAGCATAGCCTAGTGACAATTTGTGTTGTGTAATAGGCCTAGCATAGGGCCTACCTTATATAGCTTATAGTTTGTTAAGTCACGGTTTTTGTCATAACTCCCTCTATGCAATTTTGCATTTAGAATAGCTCTAAAACCGGGGGGCGAACACGTCGCAGGGGGGGCGCCAGTGCGTGGATATCTCAATCGCAAAATTAAACAATATTTCTATCGGGACTAGGCTGGGTGAAAATCAAAAGATTGCGTCAAAAGATTGAGCTTAACCATGGACCTCATGGTTGCAAAATGCAAGGGAAAATTAATCAGCATATTATTTGTACAAACAATAACGGACAGTAGGTCTTCAACTTTGCCGTTAAAATGTGTATGAACAGTCTCGCAACGCATTTCATGAAGGCCCTTTTGGACATGTCAGTTATTTGCACCACTGGGTAAAACGGCATTTTGTTTTAGACTACTGGTATTTAATTTGTGACAATAAACAATAAAGCTGAATATCATTTGAACTAGATGACTAAACTTATGCATATGTAGAAGAAGAAACATTCACAAAAATCCATGACATGACCTCTCTTCTTGATAGCTGTTGAAAACTGCATGGAACTGACAGGGATTGTTTTGTTTAATAATAAATAAATAAATACATTATGCTGCTACCTTCTGCTTTTCCCAAATACAATGTAGCCTACAGGTGTACCTTTCATCAGTCCAGTTGCAATGGATGGACTGTGATGAACTGCCCTACTTGTGATTGTTTAGAGATTTTAAAGGTTTTATAACAATGTTACAGATTTTTTGGCCCAGAAACAAATCTATTCACCTTTGCAGCGCCAGTAGGCTACTTTGTGTGCGGAATGTGTGCAAACACACATTCCAAACAAGCATACACACAAAAGTTTCAAGAGTGGGGGATGGAGTAGAAGATGGAGACAAATTCATTAATATGATTTATTTTCGTGGAATGGATGTGCAGGACTGAGCGGCGGTCATATTTTGTACCGCTACGCGGTACATCTAGTTTTATTTTTTTTACCATCGCTTTGGCGCCCCCATGGAGCTGCACCCCTATGCGTCGCATATAGCGCATACCCACTTTTTGCGCCACTGCCCCTGTGTAAGAATTTCTACCATCTAGTGGTTAGGTGTTATATTGCAACCAACCTCCCAAGCGCTGTCTTGTTTAGAACCACGGTAGCCGTCACACATCAAAAACTGGCACTAGTTCCAGATTCCTAGGCACGTCAAAACATAAACTTTTCTCTGAATAAGCAATAACAAAATATTAAAATAATTTTGTGTACTACTTTATTGCCATTGCTTGTGTGTGATGCCAATGACACACAGACACATAAACACACAACCCCCCCCCCCCCCACACACACACACACACACAAACACACACACACACACACACACACAATCCCTAGCATCCATCAGATCAGACCCAGGAAAAGGACATAGTCCAGTCAGGAGCAGCTGTGTCTCAGGTCAGCAGGAACCTCTCTCCCTGGTCAGCAGGAACCTCTCTCCCTGGTCAGCAGGAACCTCTCTCCCTGGTTGGCTGGAGCTATCATGGAGTCATGGCAATTAGCCGCCATCTTTGTTAGTCAGCGGAGTTGCGGCTCCTCTGATTGCAGAACCTTTAGCATACACAAAATATATCAATTTCAGTAAACACACAAGTCATATTTTCCATAATGGCATGACAATTCTGCAGTGCTACTCTAATAAAATGACTTGATTTATTACATATGTTTTGCGGTTTACATACCACAACATCAGTAGTAGTAGGAGGAAGAGGGAAACTGCTGCATAAACCAGAGCATGTGATCTGTTAACGGGTTCTGTAAAGGAGAATGCAAGAATATCATGAAGTAAACACCTCTATGTATTTTAGTCATCGTCTGTATTGACCAGAACTGATGCCTGAACCCAGACCTGAAATGCTTAAATTGGCAGTAAAGATGGAAGTTAGGGTTTGAGTATGCTAGATGGCTTTATGTAGACATACCTGAATGATAGCCAAATACTCTACACTTACAAAATGTTGAAACATTTCCTATCACCTATAGCCTCACTTTCAGTGTACTTACTATTAACACAACAAATGTAAGACTTGGTAGCCTATTTATCCTTTTAGTGTAATTTTTCAATGTGAATAGTTCCATAAAAGCAGCCCTGCCCATTTGAGAATTATGCTTAAAGGAGAATTTCAGCAAATTTTCACATAGATCTCTGTTTCTTGAGGTCACAAGTACTGTTGGTACGGAAAAAAAAGAAAGAAAAAAAACAATCGGTTCTATCTTGCTTGAGTTGCTGCAGCCAACAGCTAGAGCTGCAGGCAGCTACAGTGCTACACTCAGGGGGCATGTTCATGCCTGGATGCAGAAACTCAAACTAGGTAGAGTCAAAAAGTGTCCACCATTCCACACTCAACTTTTTGAGAATTATGAGCGTACCGTCCAGGGACTAGCAGTGCACTTTGTGTCATCAGAATTTTCAGTGTAAACTCAAATTAGGTATTGTAAGTGCAGAAGTACGCCATGTGAGACTCAAAGTGCAGAAGTACGCCATATGAGACTCAAAGTGCAGAAGTACGCCATATGAGACTCAAAGTGCAGCAGTACGCCATATGAGACTCAAAGTGCAGCAGTACGCCATATGAGACTCAAAGTGCAGAAGTACGCCATATGAGACTCAAAGTGCAGAAGTACGCCATATGAGACTCAAAGTGCAGCAGTACGCCATATGAGACTCAAAGTGCAGCAGTACGCCATATGAGACTCAAAGTGCAGAAGTACGCCATATGAGACTCAAAGTGCAGAAGTACGCCATATGAGACTCAAAGTGCAGAAGTACGCCATATGAGACTCAAAGTGCAGAAGTACGCCATGTGAGACTCCTACCCAGAGAAACAAACCGACAAACAAATAAAAAAGCCTCAGTTTTGCTCACCAAATACAACAATCAGGTAGATGAGTGCTGAGTCAATGCCATCTGCTGTGATTTCATATAAACCAGCAGCATTTAGCTGAAGGTTTTGTGGTCCAGTTCCATGTTGTCATGAAGGCAGGCTGGTGGCTCCCCTTTATCCAAATGAGCAATGACTGTGTTGTTGTGTATCCACTGAACATTGTCTAAATGTATGTTTGGTTTGTCTACAGGCATTGTACTGTTGTCCTATCCCTCCATGTACAACAGCATCTGCAGAATAGAGTGAAATTATCAGCATGTATGATTTAGAAACCACAAATCTTGAAGGGAAAGTCTGGCATCTAGCAAGACAAAGGTAGATCACTGACTGTACAAAAACTGTTTTATACCATTTACAGGTAGCCTGGATGTCAGCCAAACTTAGCCCACCCATAACATTTGAGGTCACTAATTCAAATTATTCTAATTTCAAGAAAGACCATTGTTTTGTTTTACTCACCAACTACAGTAAGGGTCGTACTCTGAGTTGGGTCCTTGTTGTTCACCTCCACTGAATACTTTCCTTTGAAATGTGGCTGCAGGTTTGAGATGGTCAGGGCCCAGGTTTGCATATCTAGTGTAGCTGTGGACTTAAAGATGCCAAAGTAAGCTGGTGCCTTATGTCCTTCCAACCACTCTGCAGCTTGACGCTGGTTGTGTTTCCAGATGACTGAGTAGATGTTTGTTCCTTCAGGCAGCTGCTCCACCGGAAACATGATGGACCTGTTTCTGAGGCCATACACACTCTTTTCTGAAATGGCTGGGGTGGGTGAGGAAGACAAAGGATGCCACAGATAAAGCAGATTGACTGGACACTCACCAAAATAAATCTTTTAAAATAAAACATATTAAGTGATAATGCACGAGTAATCTTCAGATATGAAGCATCACCTCACTCACGAGAGAAGTGTGAAGAGGAAGGATGTGAGAGAGAATGATGATAGTGTAGACCACAGCTGGTACACCACAAACAGACCCACAACACAGTGGTTAAGTGGAGAGACAGAGACAGTGCATATATGGGGAAAAGGACATAGAGCCCCACTGAATGTGTGAAAATAAGATGGAGGAAGGGAGGGAGGGATGAATGAGGAGGAGTGGAACTTACTTCCGTTTGCAGTGCTGATGAGGGATCCTGTCAAGGCCAACAGGAACAGGACGGTCATCTTGGGTGCGTCTGTGCTGGAGCGTGTCTCTGTCTGTGGCCCTGGAGTCATGTGACTGCTAATTAACAGCAACCTCATCTGGGTGACAATCCTTAGGGCAGCACCTGCATGACCACACAAGCAGGAGAAGTTGGCATCTAGAAATATCTAGTTACAGTTTTTTTCAACTTTACACACAAAATTGTTGCACATCACATCATTTTTTAAACATATCACTCGAACACCATAACCTCATACCAAATCTGCAAAAACATACACTAATTATCAGCCTTTGACTCTTTTCAATTTCATGAAACACTTTTGGCAAAACACCACACATGATTCTATGCATATCACATAAAAATCTATCAGGAAGGAACTTGATTTCCTCTCTCAAACATGAAAATTCCACACTTATTCACCAGTGCTTCACTCTCTCTCCTCACATGTGTAAACACTAATTATGATCACCGCTAGTGCGGGGCAACAAAACACCAGGACACATGAAACTTGGTGGCCATGTAGCTCCACTAGACACATTACACTATTTCATGTATAGCGCCACCTAGTTAAAAATTAAAAAGCAAAAAATTAGGTGTTTTCATCACAATATCTCTGGCTGACATGGTCAAAACTGCACGAAATTGAAAGTGTAGGATCATTATGACACCCTCCGAATGCATGCCAAGTTTTGTGAACTTTCGTTCATGGGGGGCCTTACAATAAAATAATTTATGTGTACATTTAGTGACCGTACACCAACAAGGATTCCCGGGACACTGAAAGACCGGGGTACACGAAACTTGGTGGGCATGTAACCCCACATGGATAGCATGGAAACATCGTTTTTTGTTTTGATCTGTAGCCCCCCCGCTGTACTGGACCCCCCAAAAGGAGGATAGGGCAGACAGTTTTCTGTGAATATCGTGAGAACCGTAGGGCCTAGGATGACCATTTTTTTCCGTATGTTTGCCTCCAGGGGTCATGTTAACCCATTCCATGTGCACACATGTGCATAAACAAATACACACGCACACACATACATTCACAGCAATCATACGTATGACACATACTCACACAGTAGACATATGTACGCATGCATGCACATGCACACACACAGGCAAACACACAAGCACATGCACATGCACGCACACCCACACACACCCACACACATAAACATAAACGTGTACACACACACATGCACACAATTCAAGAATTTCTCAGAATTATGAACAGGCAAGATGGGGGTGGGGTTGTATAAAATGAATTTTACATGTGAAATCTATGAACTAATCATGTTTTGGTACTTGTTGTCTAGCAGATACCAGTTAGAATTGAGTGTGGCTAATGCAATTTAGTGAGACAGTTAGAATCATATAGGCCTTTCAGCGTGATTTATTTTTGTGGAAAAAATGTGCTGGATTGGGCGGCGGTCATATTTTGTACCGCTCTGCGGTACATCTAGTTTATTTTTTTCCCCATCATCTACTTCCTGAAATTTTGGTCAACTATACCCGGGACACCGAACCACCGGGGCACATGAAATTTGGTGGGTATGTAGCCCCACTAGACTTTTACAGAAAAATTTTGTTTGGTCCCCGGGGGCCACTCCCCCTCCGCGCTGGGCCCCCCGAAACCCAAAAAATGCAGTTTTTCCTAAATAACTACCTGAACTGTGGCACCAAGGATGAAGATTTTGTATGGTATGTTGGTCTCAAGGGCCCACATCAACCTCGCCCATAATCACTCATTTGTGATTTGCACCCCCCCCCCGGTAAAAAATGAAAATGCAATATCATTCTGCTTTAATCGCCCCTCTCTTCAGTTAAGATGTTCAAAACTGCACCAAATTTTATGTGTATGATTAACCTGACATTCTCTGGGGGTATGCCAAGTTTCGTAGAATTTCATCCGTGGTGGGGTCTAAAAAAAATTAAGTTATGTGTACATTTAGTGACTGTACACTCATTGGCCTTTAGAGGGTGGTGCACATGTAACGGATGCCAGCTAGCTTAGCTGTGCTTTTGGAACGTTGGTAAACCTCACTCCCCGACGCCTCAAGAGTGCTGCTGGCATGCGAGCCAGTAGCCTGGGCTATTGGCTCAATTGTTAGCGCGCTCGCCTCCCGATCCGAGGTGCTGCTGTTCGCGGGTTCGAGTCCGGGCGTGTGCAGGGCTGAATCGCGCAGGTTCAACACAACGCAGGTTACACACACATATAGCCTACACACGCACACACACACACAGGCATGCACATACTATCGGTATCGGCAATTAGAGCGGCCGATACATAATTACAAATTCAGTAGGATTAAAGGAAAACCAAATATTCATCATCATTTGGCTGCATTTCCAGTATTGGCGATACGTAGTCGTTAGTCCACCAGATGGCGCATCGTTGCAGTGAGACGTAATTTTGTTGGAAGTTAATCTAAAGTGGGTTGGAAAGACAATAGACGCTTCCTACAAGGACTGTAGTTTACCGCAGAGAACGTCTAATAAGGGTAGGATGATTTCCACATGAAATGTAATTCCCACTTCTTCTTGAAGCCGAAATAAATCTGAGAATGTTTATCGGACATGCTTGGTTTTTACTGCAGGTAGGCTACGTTAATCTTATACAAGTTATATCAAGGACATAGGTAAAATAATGTTACCGTTAGCATTGGTTGAGTGATGGAGGCCAATTTGGTTATTGATGTATTTGTAGAAAACCATAAATGCGGTTATAGGCTACCAAGCAAATTGATAACAGCACTGTATCTTTCGACTGTCATCTCATTCTCTTGACCATAACCTAGGCTACTAACAGGAGCTAAGTGAGTTAGCCACAACACGTTCGCTACGTGATGGTTTTCTAATGGAAAATATATAGGCTACCTGAAAGATAGATGATGCATCCTAAACAGCGCTCTGGGACATTTCTGCTCAACTCAAAAAACATCTGAGTTAACGTTCATTCCCAAACACCCACTAGGCTACTTCAATCCTCTATTTTCAAAGGTGATTCAAGTAAGGAAGAGCATGGCTCAAAGTAAAGTAACTAAGACTGAAACTACATAAATTCGTCAAAGTGAATAATTTGTGTCAACTCGCCGCAATGTAGATTTATTAACGCACCTGTGATGATCTACATCTCCATTTAAACCAGATGTTTTAGAGCGCACGTTGAGAGATGTATCCAGGGCAGGGCTGTACCTACACATATTTGTTGCACGTGCTTTCATTCTTTGCGATGGATGATTTAGTACCAACGTTACACCGGTCCGATACAGTTTTGCCTATGGCTATACCGTGAGACTGAGGCGCTTTTTGTTTGTTCGAAGTGTGTGTTTAGGGTGTGAGAGGGAGTCGATGTGCTTTGATTCCAGCTTGGTAGTTGTAGTCTATGCGATTAAAAAGCATGTGTGTGTGAAGTATCCAAACAATGATAACACTTTCATTATGGCTGCTTTAGCCACAGACCTTCAGCTACTGTACAGTGGGTCCCATTTAGAAGTGTCCACTTCATTCGCGCTTTCCGTGATTCACGCAGCTGCGTGAAATGTATTACTACTGATACGCAAAACTATTAACTTTTCGCCAAGAGGTGGCAGCTTAAGTCCGCTTGATACTGCCATTGGTTCCCAAAGGAGATTTTATTTGGGTCGCCAGCATAGCCTAGTGACAATTTGTGTTGTGTAATAGGCCTAGCATAGGGCCTACTTTATATAGCTTATACTGTAGTTTGTGAACAGTCACGGTTTTGTCAGAACTCCCTCTATGCATTTTTGCATTTAGAATAGCTCTGAAACTGGGGGGCGAACACGTTGCAGAGGGGGCACCAGTGCGTGGATATCTCAATCGCAAAATGAAACAATATTTCTATCGGGCGCCTACCATGGACTAGGCTGGGTAAACCCAGCCTGATCTGCCGGCGATTTCTTTTTCGATTTCTTTTCGATTGAGCTTGGTCTACTAACCTTGGACTAACCATGGACCTCACAGTTGCAAAATGCAAGGGAACATGAATCAGCCTATATTTGCACGAACAATAACGGACAGCAGCTCTTCAACTTGGCCCGTTAAAATGTGTATCTAGAGACGCATTTCATGAAGGCCCTTTTGGACATGTCAGTTATTTGCACCACTGGGTAAAACTGCATTTTGTTTTAGACTACTGGTATTTAATTTGTGCATTGAAAATAAAGTTGAATATCATATGAACTAGATGACTAAACTCTTGCATATGTAGAAGAAGAAACATTCACAAAAATCCATGACATGACCTCTCTTCCTGATAGCAGTTGAAAACTGCATTGAACTGACAGGAATTGTTTTGTTTAATAATACATAAATAAATAAATACATTATGCTGCTACCTTCTGCTTTTTACAAATACAATGTAGCCTACAGGTGTACCTTTCATCAGTCCAGTTGCAATGGATGGACTGTGATGAACTGCCCTACTTGTGATTGATAATATTTTAAAGGTTTTATAACAATGCTACACATTTTTTGGCAAGTGCTACAAATCTATTCACCTTTGTAGCGCCAGTAGGCTACTTTCTGTGCGGCCCGCAAACACACATGCCAAACAAGCATACACAAAAGTTTCAAGAGTGGGAGATGGAGCAGAAGATGGAGACAAATTGATTAATGTGATTTATTTTCGCGGAATGGATCTACTTGTACCGCTATGCGGTACATCTAGTATTTTTAATTAAGTTTCAACATTTTGATTCCTGTAAGTGACCAAAAATCACTAGCAATCTCTCAGAGGAGAGATTGCAAGTGCAAAAGGAAGTGACAAGTGTGTGTGTGTGTGTGTGTGTGTGTGTGTGTGAGGGTGTTTTTGCTGTGGTCTCTTGTATCACACACAGCCACACACTCACTCTTTCTTTTTATCTCTTGCTGTCTCTCTGACGTGACTGACGAAGAGAAAGGGGAAAGGG
This sequence comes from Alosa pseudoharengus, assembly GCF_046254945.1. Taxonomy (NCBI): domain Eukaryota; kingdom Metazoa; phylum Chordata; class Actinopteri; order Clupeiformes; family Clupeidae; genus Alosa; species Alosa pseudoharengus. The sequence goes on along the minus strand of NW_027468718.1, from coordinate 45,313,342 downwards.
TCAAAACAACAGAATGACACAGACAGACAAACAATAAGAAAATACGACGATATGAGAACTGTGTGTTTTTCAGAAAAGGCTCCATGCACACACACATTATTCATTTTCACCGAAAAAAACAGGATCATAAGATAGCAGGTCATCTTGTTGGAAATTCAATGAGTTAAGAAGACAGAGACCAGAAATTACACTATTATCTCCCACAGCCAGAACATGAGTTAAAGATCTGATTCCTCTGGAGGAAGTCTGTTATTTTAGAAGTGTAACAGTTCCTCAAATATCAATGCTTGAATGAGCGTGAACGTGGAATGTGAGTGCTCGTATATGACTTTATGTGCTAAAAGAGCTGTGTTATCATACACCACATCTATTCTCTTTATCATGACCACAAGCACACACACACACACACACACACACACACACACACACACCAATAACTGAAAAGCTAGATAAAAAGAGAGAGAGATGCATTTGTTTTGCCTATTTTGCAAGTGAAAAACAGAAATGGTTGTATCTGCAAGTAAAAACACACACACATACACACACTCAAACTTCCAGTTTTTTTAGGAACTGGAGTCATAATTAGCATGTAGACACACACACAGCAATACAAACAATGGACAGATATGACCTCTACCTCACACAGATGTGAGCTGCACTATCAAAAGGTCAAAGGAAAGGCCTTGCAGAAGGAAGTCATTCAATTCAAACAAGGACTTTTTTACACAGACATTTTAGACCAGGAGCCAACAATAGAGGAACGCTTACATGTCAGACACTTACAGATTTGTTTCACTGCAGGACGTGTTGCTGTCACCCATTCATCAATGTGTGTGATCTGTGTTACAGTAGCTGACGACTGAGGCACGAGTGTTCACTTCCTTTCCCCCTGCCTCTCCTTCACATGACCTTACCTCTTACCAGCAAGAGAGAGAGACAGAGAGAGACAGAGAGAGACAGAGATGGAAAGGGAGGGACAGAGAGAGAGAGAGAACCCTTCATGAGATGAACTGTGCAATGCCATCATCTGTTATACACAGTTTACACAGTTCCAAAAACCAAGAATTTCTAACACACACACACACACACGCACACGCACAGGCACACACACACACACACGCCCACGCCCACGCCAACACACACACACATTCCAGAAACAGTTACATGTCTGTCTGTACACCAGAAAAACACACATAAGATACTTCCTGTCTCACTGCAGGAAACTCCCCCCCTCTCCCCGCCTCACCCTCACTGGACCTAATCTCTCTTACCAAGAAAGAGAAAAGTGCGCGATTGGTTACTTCCTCTTAAGCACTTCTCAGATACGGTAACAAGGAGGGAAGGGGTAGCATGTGCTTCCTCAGGTTGTGTGTGTGTGTGTGTGTGTGTGTGTGTGCACGGCTGACTGAGCCGAGATCACCGATAACAGTTCTCCTTCGGTTTGCAGTGAGAGAAATTATACAAACGTGAAGAGATTGAGATTGTTTTCAGTACTGGAATGAGTGTCTGTGTGTTTTTGTTCATGTGTTTGTGTGTGTGTGTGTGTGTCTCTCTCTCTCTATCTGTGTGTGTGTGTGTGTGTGTGTGCATGTCTGAACTGACTGTATTGCAGACAAGCACCAACACACCAGATATGGCAAATGTTACTACTCACGTCACATTTACCACAACAATACCACAAACACCCCAAACAGGAAACATCACTACACACTCTAAGAAATGGAAGTACCAGTGTGTACCTAAGTCGGTACAAATGCTTGTCGCTGGGGCAGTACCCTTTTGAAGAACAATAATGTACCCATGAATGCAGGTACATTTGTGTAGCCATCTGTACCCATCAAGGTACACTTGTGTACCTGCAATGACTAAAATGTACCTGTATATATCATTATCACATAGTACCCTTAAAAGGTACTAATCTGTACTTCAAGGGTACAACCCCAGTGAAAATTTAAGGTGGTATAACTAAAATATATGCACAACCAATAAGTACATTTAAATGTTTATTCTGGGGGGATATTACACACAATACTCCACATGAATACAGGTACAATAAATGTTAACATGTTCATATTAAAAACACATTCATATCAAAACATCAAAGTGTCTTATATCCATATCAATATACATATTCACGTAAAACATGTTATGACTCTTAATGTAAGTGTAAATAATAAAACACTTTGGTTTACAATATTTTGCCTGAGTAGCCACATTGGGCCCTATCATGACATTCTAAAGTGCATCGTCACTCGTCAAAAGTCTATTCAAATTTAGTAGGATGTCCAGTTCACATTGGGAGGGGTTTCGTTCTCAAAAGTGGAGCGCATGGCGTAACAAGGTGTTCCTAGGTCTTTTAATCAGTCATATGGGTGTGTTTGGGGCGTAACATCATTTTAAACCAATGAGAATGACATCTGTCATTCCCTTTAACGGCGCAACGCGCGATATGTCAAATAAATGCATCGGTATTTTGGCATTCAACGGCGCATTTGAAGGAGGCTGCTTGCGAGACCGTATGGAATAGTCATTCTTAAACCATGCTTTACTAAAACCTAGCATAGCCTTCACGCATTTGCACTCGTCTATTATTTGAACTCATTGGCAAAGTGAAACTAACTTCACCAAGGAGTCAGTCAACGACAAGACAGTTATATGCAGTTACTTTCACTATTGACTGACAATGGGTTACCATAGAAAACATAGGCTGGAAAAAGCAACACTTACCCTAATGTTGCTCAAATGACTAAATAAAACAACATTTATCCTGCAGAGGAGTTGCTTATATCGTGACAGTGCGTCTTCAGCTGTGCTCCATTGTCTCTCGCCTCTCCCCTAATCACTTTTAACCGTCATTACCAATTTGCAAATGATGGTGAATAACTACTCATCATGAGATGTACAGTATTTCGTAATATCTTTATTCTAATTATGTTTACCATTGTAATCGTGCAATTTGTAATGCTTTGCATGGACGTGCGCTGGTGTGCGTTCATGAATGATAGAAGGATGGTGCGTGCACAGGTCTGCCAATATGACTGTTGACATGCGCTCTTAAAATAGCATATGAACAACTCCCCATTGACTTCTGACCAGGTTTAGGTGGTGTATGATAGCGATTTTTAGACAATGCGCCAGGTCCCTCCCTAGGTTGTTAATTGCCACACCCCTGGGCGCAATGCTTAAAAAATAAAGGTGCAAAATAACGAATTCAACTTCGCGCCGGTGAATAACGAACTTTACGCCATGCGCTGGTGACCGAAAATACAGCCCATTGTGTTTATATGCAGAAGGAAAAAATATATTAATTTGCAAGATAGCACTAATAACACCTTTATATGATCTATAAAATACCAATATTTGAGTTAGTAATCACTCCAACAAACCTTGTATGCTTTCAAGTTCATGTTAATACTCGTGTATGAGTGATGAAAATACAGTATCTGCTTGCCATAACCATTACACGTCCTTGCAGTAACTTAGTAGCTATGATCTTAGATCTCATTCACAGTGCATACACCATAGAATTGAGTGAACGATATGTGTCTTTAAGTGTGATGTAATGAGTCATATAGCGACATTTTAGAGTAGTACCTCAGAAAACAATGTGCAAGCCTTTGGAAAATATTAGCAAGCCTGTAAAAATTTACAATATATTGTTACAATGTTCATTACCTCACCAATAAATCAATCAATCAATCAATCAATCAGAAAATACACTCCAATCCTTCCAATCATGAGGCGAGCCATTAAAAAGGCAAGAGTCTCAAAAGGCACCAAAGTTCAATTTCAAAAACTGGCAGAAATCCAACATATTGTTCAGGAGAGTGTGCTAAGTAAAGGTCAACAGCAGTAGAGGCTGCTGTTTTCCCCCTCTTCAACTTCTGTTCCTCTGCATATATTCACTTTGACTTAGACTGGAACCTTACTTGATCTACAGGACGTTCACATATTTTCAATAGCAGTGGTAGCCTCACCAATGACAGCAGGGGTTTTACATCTGTTGGAAGCAAAATGCAAACACAAACCTCAGAATAAGATTTTTTTCAACCACACAAATAAATAGCCTCAGACAGATTGTGTAAAATACCTTGTCTAATACATGTATGTAACTATATCAATCTGCTCACCTGGCATAGATCAGCGCTGAGTCATTACAAGTTCCATGGACCGGCTGACTCTCCCAAACTTCTCCTTACTCCTTTTCACCGTATCTTCATGAACGAAAGCTGCCTGCTCCACTATGTGTTTGAGAGACAAATGCCATGCAATAGAATAATATAATTAAACAAAATGACACAACAATGAAATAGCACAAAGATAATCTTAACCAATATATAAATTGCTATTGGACAAAAAAAAAAATCTAAAAGTTCGCATTATTATTATAATTTGCATAATTTATTATGCAATACTTTTCTATATGTATTTAACATCAATAATACCATTACAAAAAAAACACCAAGTTGGGTAACTTACGTAGCCATTAAATCCTTTAGTAAAGGTAAGCTTACTTCCAGGTGGCCATATTCTGCCTTGGTGGGTATCTGTGAGAAGGATTAACGTTAGATTTACGTTAGACCATTATCAAGCTCTGAGTAACTTTATAACATTATAGAATGGTTCTGAGTTGCTCCCTCTAGCTTCTAACTAGATAAGCAATGACAACCAGGATGTTCTGGTGAACATAGGCAACTCAACTAACATTGACATGGGAAATAGTAGATAAAACATACACACAAATAATTTCCTTACCATTTATTTATTTTTTAAGTATATTTTTGGGCTTTTTATGCCTTTAATGTGACAGGAAGCGAATGGGAGAGAGAGTCGGGGTGGGATCCGGAAAGGACCACGGGGCGGGAGTCGAACCCGGGTCGCCGGCATACAGTGCAGGTGCCCCAGCCAGTTGTGCCACAGCTGGGGCCGTCCTTACCATTTATCACGATAGTCATGCATTATTGAAGGAGTTTGAACTCCATTTAAAAATATCTGAATTCATAGCTAACCTAGGCTAAGTTGCTAGCGAATGCTAATGTTAGCCTTTAAGTCAACAATCTGACTCCATTACTGTAACAGTAGGCAATTTACAAACCGAATTTCGATAAATTGCAACTACACCTTACCTCTGAATAGCTTTGTCTCCTCTTCCACAAAGATTATTCCATCCTACACATGTGTTTTCTCACACCAAGCTCCTCACTGAAAGTTTCTCCATTTCTTGGTGAGTGAGATGAACAAAGTTAAGGGGACGGTTGCTCCCGTCCCGAATCTCCTCCCCCAACAACTTTTGAATGACAGGCCATGTACTTTTTGTACCGTTAGGTACAAATATGGTCCCTTTGCGATAAGGTAGCCTACATTAATGATCCAGGAACGTTCCCCTTTAAGGTACAGGGTCAAAAGTTGTACCTAAAAGAACAAAAATGTACCCCAACCGTACCCCTATTTTTGAGAGTGCAGACATCAAAAGGACAATCCAGCATATGGGCGAAAGCAAAAGACAATCTCAAGCTTCAGCTGCAAAATGTAGACGCCCCAGAACCATGAAGCATCAGCCAGTCAGTGTGATTTGAGGTCATAGGCACTGTACTGCCTCCAAATCTCTAAACTGAGTGTGTGTCATAAATGCAAAGTCATAATTCTTCTGCGTTGTTTTCAAAGGTCACATGGCCTACACATTGGCAGTGTACAGTCCCCCGTGTGGTAGATTGGAGTTACGGTTCATGTTCGCAAAATAAAACGGATCAAGTCCACGCTTTCCGAAGTGCTAGATTACATGTATTTGTCTGTATTTTAGAAAACCATAAATATGTATTCAGTCCTATGTTTTAGACTATTATATATAACCCTTACAAATAAACACATCTAATATCACAATATGAAATATTTATAGGTTCTAGTGCAAAAACAAACAAACAAAAACAAACTCTCCTTGTTGACAAGTTGAAGAGTTGTTGCAGCATCCATACATTTTCATTAAGTCCTGGTTTTTGCTTTATTTATCATCTTTGGGTAGCACTTTATAACCATCTGTTATTCATGGTTAATTGATGCTTTATTTTGCAACTATAATTAAATATTTAATCACTTAATAATCATAAATTCATCATTTGTAGATAACAATCAATGATTACTAAATACATAACTTACAAATACTTTATTATCAGCTTATGAAAAAATAAACAATTTGTTTATTAGTCTAGGTCAATTTTGAAAATAAATGAACCCTGAAGGCAAATCATGTTAATTTTTGGCATACAACACTTTTAGGGGTTTTGAAGGGTGCTGAATTCAAATCTTCTGTATGCCAGGCTCAAAAATGTCCCATAATGCCTCAAAACGGAGAAATCCAATATGGCCGCCACCGCCAGGTCAAAATCTAATTAATCACTTATCTTTAGGACTGTACAAGGTAAAAACCTGAATGTAATGTGCTTTTATAGGTTTTTACATATAGGGAATTCAATGCCATTCTCAGATTTAAGATTAAGACTAGAGAAAATGCTTGAAATGAATGTACATGGTTAAAATTGTTGTCTCGGATAATGAATAATTCATGAAAAAAGAGGACCATGAAACAGGTTGATGGCTTTCTGAAAAATTTACTTGAAACATGTTTTTTATTTTTATATTTTAACTATCTATTTATATTATTTATCTGTATTTTAACTATTTATTTAGTATTTGAAGAAAATGCTTGAAACTCTTAAGCTATTACTACTAGATTTGCCTACTATTGAAATATTGTACCTGAGCCTATTGTTTTGATGTCAGTGTGCTATGATGACATGTTTGCCCATCCCACCCCTACCCGTACCCCTACACACACACAAATACCCATATGTAACCCTGAATGAGGCCACACCCTCTACCTATACACTGAGGAGGCACTTTTTTAGCAATTATGTCGCTCCTCTCACATGTTGCTCAGCAGTAACAGGTAAACTATAACATAATATCACAACAATTTGTTTAGGACCATGTAATACATCTATAATAGCATGTGAATATTGTTATGTGAGGATTATGTATAGGCTAACTGAATAATTAATATATCGTAAGAAACTAAAAAACGTTAGCTAGTTAGCCTTTGTGAATAGGAAGAAGCTAACTAGAGCCTCGACTCTCCGGGATGTGGGCCCCCTCTTGACAAGATGTTGGCCGCAGCATACAAGGCCCCCGGCACATGAACTGCTCTGAGAGAGCTGAACAGGGGATGAGCCCAGAGCCACAGGTCTGTCGACAGGCTGCAAAGACCTGGAGACCCCAAGCCCCCCTGTCTGTTGATGTAGGCCGCAGTCACCGTGGTGTCGGTCCTCACCATCACATCTTAGCCACGGTAGATAGTGTCTGAGGGCGAGGAGAGCAGCCCTCAGCTCCAGGACATTTATTTGCTGGGATAGCCAAGGGTCCGTCCAGAGACCATTGATGCCCTGACCATCGAGAACGGCGCCCCAGCCTACTGGGGATGCGTCTGTAAATATGACCCAGTCACGAATCTCTGGTTCCATGGCACTCTCCTTCTCGGTGTTGGCGGGATCTCTCCACCAGTATAGGGCACTGTGAAGCCTGCGGGACACAGTCACCTTGGCCTGGGAGGGCCCTTGGGGGCACAGACCAAGGCTCAACAGGCACCTCTGGACTGGGCGCATGTGAAGGGCCATAAGGCCCAAGAGGCGAAGGCAGAGTTTCCACTCCACCTGGGCGTGCAACGTGAAGCAACTGAGACATTGAGACGGTTGCCCTCCTGGAGTCCAGGACCATGTCCAGGAAGGTGCTGACCTGGGAAGGCTGGAGCCTGCTTTACTTGGGATTGGGGCGCAAGCCAAAGTCCTGAATGTGCTTCAACAGCAAGGCCACGTGTAGGCGGCATTGCACTTCTGAGGTTGCACAGATGAGCCAGTCGTCTAGATAGTTTAATATCCTCAGCCCCCTCTGCCTCCATGCACCTGGTAAAGGTTCGGGGGGCCAGAGAGATTCCAAATGGGGGGACTTGGAACTCGAAGACCTGACCCTCGAACGCAAACCTCAGGAACTGCCAATGCCCTGGCCATGGGTATCTGAAAATAAGCATCCTGTAGGTCGATGGTAGCAAACCAGTCCCCTGCATTGATGGCCTGCCGCACCCTCGGCTGTGATGAACCTGCACCTCAGAGACCGGTGTACGTTGAGAGCCCTGAGGTCTAAAATAGGACGAAGGTCCTCTGTGTGCTTGGGTACAAGAAAACAACGGGAGAAGAACCCCGCTTGGGGGTCTGAATTCCTCACTTCCCTTATCGCCCTTTTGTCCAGGAGGGTGGACAGCTCTGCACATAAGGTCTGAGCGTGGGTCATGGTGGAGAGCACCCATGGATCTGCTCCAGCCAAGCCTTAATGCATCGAGCTGAGAGGTGAGGCTGGCTGGCCCGGAGATTGTCAGGAATGACGAGAGCACCTGGAGAGGCCACGGCTAGTAGCACGCTGGCCCCCTGGCCAGCTTGTGGGCGGCCACCCCGCCCCTGGGATGCCTGAAGCCGCTGCCTGAGATCAGTCGGCCCCCAAGACGGATGCCGCAAGGTAGGTGTTGGCTGAGGCGTGAATGCTCTAGGGCGCCTAGCGCCCCTGGTACGCCTGCCAAGAGACCCTCTCACCTCTTCTGCACAGGGCCAGCTGTCACGCGCCTGCTGTGGGCCGAACATGGACCCAGGCTCCACCGGCACTCTCAAAAGACGTTCTCTGTCTGCCTGCTGGAGCTGAGATTAAGACAGCCAGAGATGGCGTCTAGCTACTTAGAACTGAGGCAAGGAGCGGCCCGATGCCACTGCCTGCTCCTTAGACACTGCAGTGAGGTACACAGAGGCTGACTGGAGCTCTATCAAAAGAGTGGGATCACCGGCACTGCTTTGCAAGAGACCAGAGAGGTGTCGAACATACAGGGACAGAATGGCCGCTGTGTTAGCCAGGCGGCCTTGCATCACTATGGGCCTATGCATGGGCCAAGCTTACCCAGCAGCGCCTCCATAGTCCTGCCATTGGCACTGAGGCAGGAGGGACCACCAAAGAGGGAGTTGGGGGAGTTGAAGAGGGGCTCCAAAGCTTGATCCACTGTGGGGAGCGAGCCACAACCTATCAGCCCTTCACCATGCATGTTGGAAAGCACCTTAGCCTGGCCAGACCACCTATGAAAAGTAGTTGGGGAGGAAAACTGGTGACAGACCAAGTCACTAAAGTCTGGTAGGAGGGGAATAAGCGCCGCCACTGGGCGCTCAGTCATGTCTGTGTGGAACCTAGATGCAGAGGCAAGGGGCTTTTCTGGAAGGGGAATATCAAGAGCCCTGGATGCCCTGCCAAGGACCTCCTCAAACAGACGGGCCAGCTCGCCTCCCACGGGGCTGGCTACACAGGGCAGTGCACAAGGTAGCTCCTCTCCCTCAGACGCAAGAACCGTCTCAACGTCCACAATGGCCTCCTCATCTTCCTCCTCCAGCTCATGCGGACTGGTAGAAGGAGCAGGTTGGGGAACTGCAGGCCTTGTGCTAAGAGAAAAAAAGTGAGGCTTGTAAGGCTGCTGAGGACTCCCCAAGCGCCCTGGCTACTCTTGCCATCTTCAAAGTCAAAGTCAGCTTTATTGTCAATTTCTTCACATGTTCCAGACATACAAAGAGATCGAAATTACGTTTCTCACTATCCCACGGTGGAGACAAGACATATTTTAACAATTTTAAGTCCACAGACAAACATAACATTCAAGTAAACAAAAAAGTAAGTAAATAAGTAAATAAGAGGGCACATATAATGAAAAAATAAGAGCAGCAAAATTTGGTTGAAATTGTGCATAGACAGTCAATAAAATAAAATACTAGTGCAAAGTCAGGCCAATAAGAGGCTGAGGTAGTTCTGTTTGACCTAAGTAAGAAATAAAGTGGCATAGTGGTGCAAGTTATGTAAGAGCAGCAGAAGTGTTGTGTTTCCAGGACAACAACAACAAGTTGCAAAGTGTACAAGTGTGCAAGTGGAGTGGTGCAGGCGGCCATTTGTGGGTCCAATGTCCAGGATGTTATGTAGCTGAGGGTGGAGGGGGGAGAGGAGGGAGAGAGTTCAGCATCCTAACAGCTTGGTGTATGAAGCTGTTGGTGAGTCTGGTAGTGCGGGAGCGCAGGCTTCTGTACCTCTTCCCAGAGGGCAGTAGATCAAACAGATTGTGAGCGGGGTGACTTGCATCACTCACAATTTTGGTCGCCTTGCGGGTGAGGTGGGTGGTGTAAATGTCCTTCAGGGAGGGGAGTGAAGCACCAATAATCCTTCCAGCTGTGTTCACTATGCGCTGCAGGGCTTTCCTGTTGTATTCAGTGCAGCTTCCGCCCCACACAGCGATACAGCTGGAGAGGATGCTCTCAATGGTGCCTCGGTAGAGTGTGGTCATGATGGCTGGTGGAGCACTTGCTCGCCTGAGTTTCCGCAGGAAGTACAGGCGGCGCTGAGCTCTCTTCGCCAGTGATGCTGTGTTGGTGGTCCAGGAGAGGTCTTCCTTGACGGAACCTCGGAAACAGGAGAACCCGCACGTTTACCAGAGAAAAAACGACAACGGGCTTCCCTTGTGTGCGTAGGCATAATTAAACAATTCATGCATGACTCGGGGGCGCCAAGAAAGCATGTTGGTGGCCCAAACACAACACACACTTATCAGGCCATCCAAATGTGCATGATCAGTTAGTGCCACAGCTACTATCTCTCACCAATTCCAAAAGCTTGTAAGGAGATCACCTCCTGTGGTTGCTTCAAGGGATGTCTAAGCCAGCGCTGCAGTTGCAGGAAAAGTTGCATGTTATGCATGGAGTCATGCAGCTGCAGCAGCACCTGTCAGAACACTGCTGGAGAGGAGGAGGATGAGGATGATTAGGATAGACTAAGTGTGTAGCCTACCTCTTCATACCAAGAAGTTTAAAGAATTGATTAGAACAGAATGGATTAATTACTAAATAAATAGGTAAATATGCATTATTAAATAAATAGTTAAAATACAGATAAATAGATAAATACAGATAAATAATATAAATATATAATTGAAATATGGTAATCAACCTTGCTTCTAAACATGTTTCAAGTAAATTCTTCAGAAAGCCATCAACCTGTTTCATGGTCCTCTTTTTTCATGAATTATTCATTATCCGAGACAACAATTTTAACCATGTACATTAATTTCAAGCATTTTCTCTAGTCTTGATCTTAAATCTGAGCATGACATTGAATTCCCTATATGTGAAAACCTATAAAAGCACATTACATTCAGGTTTTTACCCTGTACAGTCTAAAAGATAAGTGATTAATTAGATTTTGACCTGGCGGCGGCGGCCATATTGGATTTCTCCATTTTGAGGCATTATGGGACATTTTTGAGCCTGGCATACAGAAGATTTGAATTCAGCACCCTTCAAAACCCCTAAAAATGTTGTATGCCAAAAATTAACATGATTTGCCTTCGGGACTTTAAATAAGCACATTTTCCAAAATCCTGCCTAGTCTATATATATAACATACTAAATAATATCTGTTTAGTGATAACTTGATTTAAATTTATTTTATATTAATAAGCTACATTATTATTGCAAATATCGTATTATTAATAATGATATATTGAGTTATTATTAATGATTATAATGTTGATTGTAGGCCTTTACATAGCCATATGCATATTACATAGGTTGATTAACTATTAAACTATAAATTATGTTATATTGATTAACAGTTAATTAGAAAAACAATTACAATATTTGTTTTTCAGATGGCTATGATAAAGTTGGGTCTTAGTTTTTTTATTTGTTAGTAAATCATTTGTAAACTATCTAAAAATGTAAATTTTATAATTAATTGATGGGAAATGACCAGGCGCGGATCAATGCATAGGCTAGATATGGCTGCAGCCTAGGGGCCCCACGTGTGTGTGTGTGTGTGTGTGTGTGTGTGTGTGTATGTGTGTGTGTGTGTGTGTGCGTGTGTGTGTATGTGTGTGTGTGTGTAGGGGCCCCACGTGTGTGTGTGTGTGTGTGTGTGTGTGTGTGTGTGTGTGTGTGTGTAGGGGCCCCACGTGTTCCAGCCTGCCAGGGGGGGGCCCTTTGGCCATAAAAAAATAATAATAATTCATTCAAATTTACATAAGAGAAAAAAACTTAAACTTCATTGGCCCAAAATGAATATTTAAAGTAGCAAGGCGCTGATTGGGTGCAGAGTTCAAATTAGGTTTTAAAAATATGCGTCATTCATAGGCCTAGGCTACAGTTATGTTAGACACCTTTAGAAAATGTCAGAAAGAAGATATGAGAGCAGGACTCAAAAGCAAAAGGCTGTACATGTAGTGTAAGATCTAAAGAACAGCGAGACCAACATATCCTGCATAAAAAGGCTGCTGCCATGTTTGAGTAGCCTAAACCACATGAGGAAAACATAGAGAAGGTTGAAAGATTTATTCAGATAACTTGCAGCACGTACAATTACAGCTTGCTTGCTCTCCCGCATTATCTAAGACTGGCTTGCTTTGTAGTAGTAGGCTGTATATTCAGATTCTTCCTTAGAGTGCCACCTAGTGGCACTAGAACACTGTAACATCTCCCATGGGAGATGGAGGTTGGCTCATGGGTGCATCTTCAGCTGCTGTATCTGGTATGTCAGTCGGGGTCTCCATGCCACCTCCAGTGTTCCAGTTGTCGTTCTCGTCGAGCAGTGGATTGCTGTGGTTTGGAGTGATGGTAAGTTGTTCCTGCACTGGACGAATGTCTCTGCGGTTTCGACGGTATTTCTTCCCCTTCACCAGAACCACACATGAGCGATCGTGGAGCTGGTCAATGCATAAGCCCAGCACCCATGTGCCGTCTGGATGGTTGGGGTGAAGAAGGACTAGTACCGTCTGTCCTTGCGTGATGGGTCGGAGGTCACGAGCATGAAGGTCGTATCTGTGTTTGACTGCTGCCCCTTTGACTCTTTTCTTTGCGACAACATCTGTCGTCACTTCAGGGTTCAGAAGCACACTCCGTCTGGGCAGGAGTGATCGGGTCCGCCTTGACATGAGTCTTTGAACTGGTGAGCTGTCAAGGCCTTCGGTCGGAGTGTTTCTCCATTCTAGCACTGCTTTCCATGGGTCTTCTCCATCCATTGTACAGCGTTTCAGTAACACTTTGGCTATTTTCACTGCTGACTCCACTTTACCATTGCTTTGGCTATGATATGGCGATGAGGTTGCATGTTCAAAGTCCCACTCCTCTGCAAATTGTTGGAATTCCATGCTATTGAAGGGGTGGCCATTATCTGAGAAGACAGTGTGAGGCGTGCCATGTCTGCAAAATTGTTTCTTGCATGCTTCAATGACTGTGGATGCAGTGTAGTCTGAAAGATCATCAATCTCCCAGTAGTCAGAGTAGTAGTCCACCATGATGAGATATGTGCAGCTCTTGATGCTGAAAAGGTCTATTCCGACTTTGGACCACGGGATGTCTGGAATGTGGTGTGCGGTGAGTGTTTCTTTTTGTTGTTTCCCCTGAGTGGCATTACAGGTGGCACAGCCATTTGTGAAGTTCTTGATGTCATCCGCAATTCCTGGCCAGAAACTAACCTTCCTCTGACTGGCCTCAATACCAGAGTGCCCTATGTGAATCTTCTGCAGGAAGCTGTTGCGTAATGTTTCAGGGATGAAGACCCACTGTCCTTTGAAAATTAGGCCTTCTTCTGTTCTCTTCTTCTGTAAGTTCTTCTCTGTATGTCCAGAATGGACGAAGCGAAGGGTCCACAGCTTGCCTGTGCTCTGGCCAGCCCTTGCTGATGTGTCTGTTCAGCGCCTGTGCCACTGGATCTTGAGCAGAGTGTGTCTTGATGGTCTCCAGTGTCTTTGTAGTGGTGTTGCTGCTGTGACTGACATGTTCAAGGTCTGCTGACGTCAGTCCCAAGGCATATACCGAGGATGGTGTCTGCATTTGTGGGTGGGTCTGCAACTTGTAGGTTCTGGACAAGAAGTCAGCTAAATGGAGGTCTTTGCCTGGTTTGTACAGCAGGTGTATCTGGTACCTCTGTAATCTGAGCAACATCCGTTGCAGTCTCTTTGGTGCCATGAGCAATGACTTCTTGAAAATTGCTTCGAGGGGCTTGTGATCACTGTGAACAGTGATATGATTCCTGCCATGAAGGTACTGATCAAATTTGTCACATGCGAAGACAATGGCGAGGCATTCCTTTTCTATTTGCGCGTACCTCTGTTCAGTTGGCGTCAGCGTCCTCGAGGCAAAGGCTACAGGCTGTCCATTTTGAAGGAGGGCTGCTCCCAGGCCTGTTTCACTTGTGTCACATTGCAGGGTGACCTCTTCGTTAAGGTCGTAGTATTTTAGGACAGGATGCTGTGTGACGAGCTGTTTGATACAGCGCAATGCTTCTTCATGCTGTGAGAGCCAGGCCCATTCGACATCCTTGTCGGTCAGACGCCTGAGGGGCTCACAGACATCTGACAAGTGGGGCAAGAATTTGGAGAGGTAATTGACAAATCCAAGCAGTCGTTGAAGAGACTTCACATCATGTGGCGTTTGCATGTTCTGAACAGCAGTTACCTTGTCTGGATCTGGGCATAATCCTTCAGTGGTGAGTAGGTGTTCGTTGTATGTCACACTAGGGAGCTTTAGTCTGAGTTTTCTTTTGTTGAGCTTTAGGTTGACTGCCCTGGCTCGTTGGAGGAGGGCTGCCAGATTGTTGTCATGATCCATCATTGCTTCTTCATTGGTGTCACCGCATCCATAAACAAGAATGTCATCAGCTATCACCGCCACACCTTTAAGTCCTTGCAACACTTCATGTTGTCTTCGCTGATACTCTTCGGCCGCTGGCTTAATCCCAAAAGGCATCCTGAGCCACCTGTAGCGCCCTAAAGGTGTCCAGAATGTAGTGAGATAGCTGCTTGCCTCGTCCAGCTGTATTTGCCAGTAGCCATCTTTCGCATCTAAGACTGAAAATGTCTTTGCCTTGGCTATTTCAGGTAAAATCTCCTCTATTGTTGACATCTGATAGTGCGATCGAAGTAGAGCTTTGTTCAGTACTGTGGGGTCGATGCAAATGCGGAGCTTGTCCTTCTTTTCCACCACCACCATATTGCTGATCCATGGAGTTGGGTCTGTGACTTTGGCAATGATGCCCCTTGTTTCCATGTCTTCTATGGCCTTTGTGACTTTGTCTTTGATGGGAATCGGGACCCTGCGAGGGAGCTGCTGCACAGGTCTTATGGCGGGGTCGACCTTCAGATGGAGCTCACCAGGGAGGCATCCCAGGCCATCGAACACGTCATCATATGAGGCTATGAGCTCCTCTGTTGTCTTTGGTGTGGTGGCGCCGTCTGCTTGTCCTGCATCAATACTGTGTACGACGTGGCTGCTGGTAATCTGGAGTAAGTTGAGTCGTAGGCAGGTGTCTGCTGAGAGCAGAGGGGTTTGTGATGTCTCCATTACATGGAATTTCAGGACATATGCGTTGCCATCATGTTCTGCCTTGAGACTGCATTCCCCTTTTGGCTGTATCAGTGTCCCATCATATAGCTTGAGAGTGGCTTTGCTTGGTGACAGGGACGGATTGCCATCTTGGAGCAGGCGCTGGAGGTCTCGGAAACCAATGACATTGACAGCGGAACCAGTGTCTAGTTGGCATTTTATGACATGTGAGGGGTCATACTGAAGCATTTCGTCATTGTGTGGGGCTAATTTCAGGTGTATGAACCACTTGTTCCGGTTGGCTTGCATGAAATGTATGTGAGAGATAAAGCATTGAATCATTTTCATCTTCCCTCTCCTCATCCTCTTCAACTAGATTCAGTTGTGGCTTGTGCTGTGCTTGTTTGCAGACTCTTGCAAAATTATTCCGTTTCCCACATGCTTTACATAGTACACCATAAGCTGGACAGTTGGCCTTGCCGTGGACAGTGCCACAATAACGACACGTGTTTGTATGCAATGATTTTTGCCTGGTGTGTTCTGGCACATTTGGCTGTTTACTTCCCCTTTGCCCCTGGCGACCGTCTCGTGACGCATAGTTGACGGTTTGCTGATCCTCGCCGGCAATTTTCTTAAGTTGAGCTAAAGTTTGTTCACTTGCACGGCACATCAACAGCTTGAGTCAATGTCAGTTTCGGCTCGCGCAGCATCCGAGCTTGTGCGTTCGTATCTTTTGTGCCTATGACAAGTTTGTCTCAGAGTAAATCATCTCTCAGGCAGCCAAAGTCACAAGTGTCTGCTAGCTTTCTTAGCTTGGCTATGTACTGGTCTGTGGTTTCATTTTGGCTTTGTTTATTGTTAAACACAAACCTTTCGTAGATCACGTTTCTGGTCGGTTCAAAGTGTTTTTGTAGTGCATCTAGGACTTTCTTCGGATCTGCCCGGTCCGCGTCAGGCATATGAAGATGACGCTGCAGTTGATGGCATTCTTTCCCCATTACTGATACCCAGACAGCACACATAGCCTACTGTACATCTGCCCAATGTCAGCATGGAATCCTCCCATATAATAATGTCGCAGGGGTATCGGCCTGAAGTCGCTTCCATGTATGTTGGCTTTTGATCGTCCCTACTACCCAACGCAGATCCCGCTCTATCTTCTATGTTCTTTTTTTGCATGTGTAGCAGGCAGCCAGGCACGTCAGATCAGCCTCCTGGAGCAGCGATTTTCAGGTTGGTAAATTCACTCATGTAAATTGTCAGAAAATAGGCATTGTGTCAATTGTATGACTGTTTATATATTTGCCTGCTAGGCTAAGCCATAACTTGGTGTACATTACTTTATAAAGAGCTGTTTTGGGGTAATTACAACTTTGTTGTGAACTAATTCACGTTAGCCAGTTGAGCTAACACTGGAAAATATGTTAAACCTAGCTAGCGGCTATGGCGAAATGTTAACACTACAGCATCCATGATTACCGGTACAAGGACAGCAATATGCTTGGGTGTAAGAATAGCAAGTTATTATTTGACCGTGAGACTTAACCCAGGAAAGGCTGTCGTTTTTGTATGGAGAGGAGTGGGAGCTAGGCTATTAGCTAACGTTACTGTCTTGGCTGAGCTAACCTGCTGGTCGTGTCATTATAATGCCTTTGCACAGAGGAAATGCACAGATATATGCATCAGCCGAAGTTCCCAAAGCAAATGTAGGCTACGTTTCAGTCCCAACTTTCTCTAGTCACTTCCAGAGTTCGTGTTTTGGCCGGCGTTAGCGCGCTAGCCAAGTAACGGCATTAGCTCTGCTTGATTGAAATATCAGCTGAGGTAATTCTAATGGGTTTGAAATCTATTTCTCCGAGCTCGGTAGTGGTTCTCTGCATCTATGAAAATTCATTAACAGCAATCGGTAAGGGTAGACTTTAAAGATGAAAGTGTTGGGGTGAATTAATTGTTGTTTTTGTCTCTTGCAGGAGAAGAACCTGATTTTTGGGGTAACATTTTCTAACAGCATTTTTTCATCATTCAGACTTTTTTAAACATTCAATAAAATTAATTGAAAATATTTCTGGCATCTTTCTTGTGTCTTTATAGATCTAATCATTTATAGCCTAGTGTAAAATGTGCAATCTCAAGTTCCGACCTAAATAAATAAAGGTCGTATAAGCCGGGGGTGGGCATAGCTTTGATGAGTCGTTGAAACATTGGCTCATTGTCGTTTTCGATGATTTGCCGACATCCCGGCGATGTCTTGCCAATGAGCAAACGATGAGTCGTTGAAACATTGGCTCATTGTCGTTTTCGATGATTTGCCGACATCCCGGCGATGTCTTGCCAATGAGCAAACGCTTCCTATGCGATGTCTTAGACTGTAACGGCATTCATCGGCCCGACATCGGTAAGATTTATGTGTGCCGTCTGGGTAGCAGTGTGGCCAAGTGAATGTTGTTGTCTTTTTCGTCTAATCCAGTTGCGATTTCGTAGTTGTCCCACTGCGCGCGGAAAAACATCCAATTGTTGAACACATCGCCCTTCATGTCCATGGGCTCTGGGACTGGGATGTGATACGCCATTCTGAAAGTTGCTTTCTTTCTTGTGGTTTAAGTCGGATTTCTAGTCTGCTCACCGTTCGTTCACGTGTCCAAAAGACATCCGGGTTAGACTTCTGACACCATGTTGAAAGATGTCAGTCATGAGGCAGATGTAGAAGAATTCCGTGAGCTTTATTCAGATAACTTGCAGCACGTACAATTACAGCTTGCTTGCTCTCCCGCGTTATCTAAGACTGGCTTGCTCTGTAGTAGTAGGCTGTATATTCAGATTATTCTTTAGAGTGCCACCTAGTGGCACTAGAACACTGTAACTGTCACGCAAGGGATGCTAACAATGCCCATAATAAACCACATAATCACAATATCGTCTTATTCTGAACAAAGTCAATAGTCAGAACATTAATGTCCATGTAAACGTAGTGTCACAGTTGATGGAGATAACGTTAAAACTCTGAGAACACTAGCCATATGCAAACAACAGTGGCAATGTTCATGCACCACATTCAGCTCGGAAGAGCACCGCGACTTTGCCACGTTAGCAGAGAGTGCTCTTTTCCAAAATGTTAAAAATAGCGATCCCATGAGCCAACGCAGATTGAAACAACTGTCTGATGTCCATTGATATTCTGCACAAATTGGATTTGACCAAACAATGAAGAAAAACTTCTAAAGGTAGGAATATGTTGGCTAGTTCATAACTGGCATTAGGCTATTGCATTTGTTGTCAATTTACAGTGCTGGTGTAGCAAATAGGCTATGTTTTTTTTGTGTTGGTTGTTGCTGTAAGGCAGTTGTCAGCAAGGATGTGAGTATTTTGCTGCACTCTTGTATGTGAGTATTTTGCTGCATTTTAAGGATGTTGCCTGATGTGAGTAGGCCAGTTGTTGCTGTAAGGATGTCTTATGTGTGAGTTGGTGGTTCAATTGCTGCTCTGTAAGGACGCTGCTGGTGTGAGTAGGCCTGTTTGGTGTTCAGCTGTTGCTGTACCAACGTTGCAGTGATGATGTACAGTATGAGTAGGCCTATCTGGTGGTTCAATTGTATGTTGCCTTGGAGGGGGGCCCCCCAGAAAGTGTAGCTATAGGGGCCCATGACCACCTTAATCCGCCCCTGTGGGCTGGTGTGCGTTCATGAATGATAGAAGGATGGTGCGTGCACCTGCCAATATGACTTTTGACAATGCTCTTAAAATAACATATAAACAACTCGCAAACAATTAAATTGCAAAACGAATTGACAGTTAAATGATGAAACTGAATATTGAAAATTGAAATGCAAAATGAATTGCCATTTGAATTTTGAGACTGAAGTACCATGGCAAAATGGAATGCAATTCAATTTATTCTATTTTTTAACCAAAATTATTCAAATTGATTTTACTGTAGGATTGCATTGTCACGTTGCAGATTAAAATACATTTTATACAATATAAAATACAATACAAATACAATAGCAAATTGCAATATTAAATTGCATAATGAATTGGCAATTGCATAATGTAATGTCTTTTAGAATTACATATTGCAGATTGCATTCTAATTTGAATTAAGCTACACATATGCTTCCATACTACTGTCTACTTTCTATTGTATCTATCATATTGCACTTTTCTGCTTTTTGCACTTCTGGTTAGACAAAAACTGCACTGCGTTGTCTCTATTTGTTCTTTGCACAATGACAATAAAGTTGAATCTAAAAAAAAAATCTAATCTTAAGGTTTTGCCAAAAGGGTGATCGATTCAAGAAATAAGTTCAGGCAACAAAGAATTTGTTTCAGAGAATGGAGTTTAGTGTTTTAGCAATGGTGAAAAAAAAACTGTGAGGGTGTGATGGGAAAAGGCACATCCCAAGCAATCCTATGCAAATGTTTTGTAAGGATGACAAGGTCACAGATGAAATGTGATTTCCACTTGGTTCAAATAAGTTTATTTATACAGCACATTTCGAATACATGGAATGACAGATTTGATTGTATTGGCCATTTCGTATCCAAGGTAACAAGCTTTCAAGGCTGGCAAGAGTAATTCAATGTGCCCACAAAACAAAGAGTAGTAAATAAAAGCATAAAAGGTTGATAATAAAAGACCTAAAAGGTACAAAGTAGAATAATTAAAAGACAGTCCTTGTGATGAGCAGGAGCATTAAGTAACAACAATGAAGTCGTTGATTAGTCAGCAGAAAGTGTCTGAGAACAAGTTGGTCATAAGTCTAAAGTTATATAACATATTTGATCATACAGAATACAGTACCGTATTTGGATGCAATCCCTGATAACATATCGAAAAAACAGTACTATTAAAAAACAAGCACTACTTGTTCTTGGCACATGGCAGTTTGGTATTTGGGATTGTAAAATTATCTTTGGTCAATAGCTCCCCCATGTGGCTTACTAACCTATAAACTGTTCTCAATAATTTGTTTTCACAGCATGTTAACATTTTCACTCTCTCTATGGTTGTTTGCTGTTGCCCCTCATTCTGCTGCCTGAACTATGTAATGCATACAGTAATCTCTCCTCACATTGAGTGAGGTGTCAGTGCCAGGAATGAGTCACAGTTAATTGCACCATCACATTATATTTTACACACGCTGTTGACCAACATTTTATTAATCACTTAATAAAATAATACACATAATAAAAGCAATAAAAGCAGCAATAGTTGAGGGATAGTAGTAGGCTTTCTTTGGGATAAAAGTGTTTACACATAACTTTATAACACTTACCTAACCAAGACATCAAGGTGAATCGATTGACAATACAAATTAAAGAGTAATTTGTAAAAGTAAAAGAGTAATAAAAAAGCAAGTAAAGACAACAGAGATAAACAAGTAAATATCCAACATTTCTTCACTTCTATACAAAACGGTAATAATACAGATATTTTTCATACATCTTCCATTTGTATTGAAATGTTTGGCAGCGGCAATTGATGATAAAAGGAGAGAAGTCAATCCATTAGCAGCTAGTAAAGGGGTTAGGCAAATTAACTTTGTACGTCAGGGGGATAAACCTCGTTCCGCGAAGGCCAGGTGTAAAACCGGCCAGTTGGAAAATGGAGCGGGCTGGGAAATGAAGGTTGATCTTGGCCAGCAGTTAATTTGTTAATTTGGGTAGGGGCTTCTGAATCTTTCTCAGTCATTGTATTCTCCCTTTTTATTCATGTACACATGCAATTGTCTGGTCACCACCACCATCCACAAATTAGCTTGGCAATAGTAACTAGTTTGTGTTAGGAATATACTGCTTTTTAAATCAAAAGTCTTCCCTTACAAGGGTTATAAAAAAAATCAGACAAATTAAAAATAGTAAAATAGCTTCACATTATTTCAGCATTCTTTTGGTAAATAAATAATTAAATAAATAAATAACCAATTGAAAGAGCACGCTTTAGTAGTTCAAATATTAGTATTACACTGCAATTTTTTTTTATTAATCTCATATTAAGATAAAAAAAATCTATTTGGTATATCTATGGAAGAGACCTACTTAGCGCTCTCTCAAAAGATCATTTTGATTTAATTTAAGAAGACTTTGTTGAATTATTTTAAGGAGTCTTAGCAGACAAATTTGCTGGCAAACATACAGTATTTGTTTATTTTCAGGATGAGACGTCTTAAAATAAGTCAAATGATTTTACGAGAAAGCACTAGGTAAGTCTCTTTAATACTGAAAACAATACCAACTAGATTTTTTGTTCTTAATATAACATTAATAACATTTAGATTTTATTAGATAGGCAGTATTTGCAGTGTAATAAATAAAAGGCACTTCAGTGAGCATGCGCAGTAGTTCCAAGACTTTTCCATTTCTCAGTAGTGCAGCTAGTGTACCACTCCATACAACCTATAGAAGCAGAAGTAGTGTTCAAGTTTCCTAGAGTAGAAATGCCTATGGGGGCATGAGCTTAACGATGCCCCAAGGAGATTGTAACACTGTAGCTGCCTGGCTACTCTAGCAGTTGGCTGCAACAACTCAAACTTCATCTTAGGTAGTATTTTGTTTTTGTTTTATTTCGTACCAGCAGTACTCAGTGACTTTGACAAGTAAAGGTCTATGTGAGAAATCGCCAGCCAGAATTCATAATGTGGAGACATTCACCATTCATATAGGAAGGAGAAATGTGTTCACCCTGAATCTCCTGCCTTGGCACTGTAAAGCACATTTGAGTTGTCCTGTGTATATATAACATACTGTATGCTATAAATAAAACGGTCTTGCCTTGCCTACACTGTTGTCATCAGCAAACTTCATGAAAGTGTTAACATAATGGATGAGGGTGCAGAGTCCTGAGTGAAGAGGGCTGGCAGTGTTTCCTCTATGTTGATTTGGTAGTGGCGGCCCCCCACGGTTTAATTTTCTTCCCCCACGGTATCAGAAATGGGGCAGACGCACAATAGTCGCAGTTGCCTTTCAAAATTCATTGTGCAGACCTGTTGTAGATTCTCCAAATATACAGCTCAATCACAACTAAAAATAATGCCTCATTGTGTGTGAATAGAGGTGAATACATATAACTGTTTGTGTTGCAGCAAAGTGTCAGTTGTCACTGTGGGACGGGGGGGGGGGACATGGTTCGGACAGGCCTGCCCCCACTGCTTAAAAAAATCCTAGAGGAAACACTGGACTAAGCACACAACCCTGTGGTGAGGATGAGGAGAGTTGATGATGTAGTTCCATTTTCTGACATCTCATGGTCTGCTGATGAAGAAGTCAATAATCCATAAAACAAGTAAACATGCTAATTTTCCAATGCTAATCCGTGGTTGCTTCAATGTACATGAAATTAAAGTCAATCTGGTTTGGGCACTCCAGGTAGGACAGGGCTGTAGTTAGTGCAACTGATACAACATCCTCTGTAGATCTGTTTCTGTAAATATAATATCAATGTTTTAGTAAGGTAAATGACAAAGCCATGTCATAAAGAACAGTAAATTGTGTGCAATATTGATATCAATAAAATCATGTCATGAGATATCAAAGACAGTCATGTTCTTATCTATCTGCTCCCATCACATACAGTATGCACTATTTGCTGGATCATAACACAAAACATACAGTAGGTAGAGAGGTAAAGAAATCTCAGCTAATTCAGAAGAAATGTTACTTACCATCCTGCTGTTATGAAAATGGCTTCACAGCATCTTCATCGTTCTCCAAGTTCTATATCTGCCACATACATTACACAGAAGAATGTGAAGTTAGTGGCATAAGCAGACATATTAGAGCACATTACTAGCCTGGGTTAGTGGCATAACCAGACATATTAGAGCACATTACTAGCCTGGGTTAGTGGCATAACCAGACATATTAGAGCACATTACTAGCCTGGGTTAGTGGCATAAGCAGACATATTAGAGCACATTACTAGCCTGGGTTAGTGGCATAACCAGACATATTAGAGCACATTACTAGCCTGGGTTAGTGGCATAAGCAGACATATTAGAGCACATTACTAGCCTGGGTTAGTGGCATAAGCAGACATATTAGAGCACATTACTAGCCTGGGTTAGTGGCATAAGCAGACATATTAGAGCACATTACTAGCCTGGGTTAGTGGCATAAGCAGACATATTAGAGCACATTACTAGCCTGGGTTAGTGGCATAAGCAGACATATTAGAGCACATTACTAGCCTGGGTTAGTGGCATAAGCAGACATATTAGAGCACATTACTAGCCTGGGTTAGTGGCATAGCCAGACATATTAGAGCACATTACTAGCCTGGGTTAGTGGCATAGCCAGACATATTAGAGCACATTACTAGCCTGGGTTAGTGGCATAGCCAGACATATTAGAGCACATTACTAGCCTGGGTTAGTGGCATAGCCAGACATATTAGAGCACATTACTAGCCTGGGTTAGTGGCATAGCCAGACATATTAGAGCACATTACTAGCCTGGGTTAGTGGCATAGCCAGACATATTAGAGCACATTACTAGCCTGGGTTAGTGGCATAACCAGACATATTAGAGCACATTACTAGCCTGGGTTAGTGGCATAACCAGACATATTAGAGCACATTACTAGCCTGGGTTAGTGGCATAACCAGACATATTAGAGCACATTACTAGCCTGGGTTAGTGGCATAAGCAGACATATTAGAGCACATTACTAGCCTGGGTTAGTGGCATAAGCAGACATATTAGAGCACATTACTAGCCTGGGTTAGTGGCATAAGCAGACATATTAGAGCACATTACTAGCCTGGGTTAGTGGCATAGCCAGACATATTAGAGCACATTACTAGCCTGGGTTAGTGGCATAAGCAGACATATTAGAGCACATTACTAGCCTGGGTTTTCCCATGCTGCCTTACGCGCGCGATTTTATTCACGCTGCTAGGCAGCCTGGATTCCATGGAGCAAATTTTCGCCTCAGTTAGGGGACCAATCACAGAACGGAGGGAGGGCAGCAAGACGATGACGACACACCGAAGCCGTTATGAGCTACATATAGACGCATTTGATAGACATTCGTAGCGCCCAATAAACGGCTCTGGGCATTCGTAAACCACGTTTCAAATACGAGAAAATTAATGTCTAGTTCCCAGACCCCCACTCAATGAGATGAGGTCTGACATTAGCCAGGCTAGCACATTACATTGTTTACATACAGTTCTATAAGTCATAACCTTTAGATATTATATAAAAAAAAAAACAATTACACTTTACTTGACAGTATTAACATAAGAGTGACATGACATTGTCATGAATGGGTCCTAACCAAGTCATAAACGTTTATGACATAATGCTTCTGTTGTTAAGTGACATTCAGTTTTTGTAATAGGGTTTTGTTAGGGTTGGATTGGGTTTAGGGTTAGGGTTCATGTGTCATGACGGTGTCATATGTTCATGACAGTGTCATGTCACTCTTATGTAAATACTGTCAAGTAAAGTGTACAGTATCAATGGACATGACAAGTTTGGATTTAAAAACAAGCTGACCTTCATGATTTCCCATCCCTCCATTCAGTGGATTTTGTTCTGGTTTTGATGAGTCTTTATTCTGCTGAGGTTGACCTGACCCAATACAAAACCACACATCTTAGATAATCAGACATGAGAGGATTCTTGGTTTCTACATTACTAGTGACAGTATGTACAGTAGGAGAGCTGTGTAATGACAGCACCATGATTTCAACATTATCATGCGTCATATCTACACCACATGCTGAATATGAATGTTATGTTTTCTGTTAAAAGAAGCCAAGGAAGTCAATACATTCATTCATTAGAGTCAATACGATTTAATAAGTCCTTTTAAATACCATTCTTTCATTATTAATGTTTGAGGTTTGTATGAAACAGTCAAAAACTAAACTGTAGTAGTATGTATGTAGTTTTTCTATGGAATTTCACTGACAAACAAATGCAATCACTCCGTGATTAACTTCTTTAAATCTAACAGCTTCACTTATCAGTATGTGAATGGACACCATGCCTACCAACCTCTCCTTATCCTGTACACGGCAACTCCAACTGCTAAAAGCACAAGAACCGCCACAATAGGTACCAGGATTTTCCCATGGTTAGATGTATTTTCTGCAAATACAAATAATATGTTCTCAATATAAAATATCATGATTGTCAGCACTTAACACAAACCCTGCTGCTGAATGTGTAACATAAAGTTTGTCCTGTCAGGAGCAGGCACAGAGAAGAACCACTGTCTTATAAAGAATTGACAAAATGACATTACAGGGATCAAGAATGCTCTTATATGAAGAGATAGAGAGTTCAAACATAACATAACTGACGGATAGCAGGCCTATATTGTCGTTTACGTGGGTTCAATGTGTTCCTGCTGCTCATTGTCAAAACTCAAAAATCGAAAGCATGACAGAGGAAGAGGGCACCAGACTAGGCCTACTTCAGTTGTTAGCCTACATTCAGAACCAAGAAACTGACATCTGGAGTTTTTCTCAGGTGTGTGCTCCTTTCGTGAGACAGAAAGAAAACTGAATAGGCTATCCCTCCTGCATGCGGGCTTTAGCGGGCGGGAGCAGGACATCATGTTACAGATGCGGGCGGGAGCGGGACTAAAAATGACACATTAATGCGGGAGCGGGCGGGACTGAAAAATCAGTCCCGCGCAGACCTCTAGCGCGTGCACTGCTCTTAAGATGCTCTTAAGGGGAGCTGTCCACGTTAATAGTTCTGAAATATCCTCTGATTTGATGGTGATGTCAGGTGACTGCACGTCACAGCTAGGCCTACCGTTTAAACTTCGGATCTACACATTAATTCACATCAATACGAAAATAGAAACACTTTGACATCTGCATGTAAGCATCCCAGGTAGGTTATATAATACACACAGACATAAATAATTGTAATTATTTAAGATTAGATTGTTGCACCATGCAATACTTTTTCGCTGTGTCACTTAAGAACACGTTTGAAAATAAGAAAGAAGTCGAGTAAGAAAGTGAGGAAATGTGTAGGCTTAGATTTTGATGCAGTAGGCCTACAGACTAAACCACATGTTTCTTTTCTCTGCTTTTACCTCATAGGCCTAATAACATATATCCCTCACTTAGCAAAGATAATGGCAAACTATTCTGGCAACGTCTCGTTTCATAACTTGATTGCATTTTTGTCCGCTTTTAATCACATTATGACCATTAAATGTAGCCTATGCTATTTTGCACGCTAAAATCTGATTCATCACAGGTAAACACAATAAAGAATGGGAACGTTAATTGGATTATGTATTCTAAGTTGTAATTCCTCTGTATGTCCTGTTGGTGACCTCAGTGAGAAGTACTGTTAAGACGCTCTGTAACGAGAACTCTGGAGCACTCGTAGATCTACGAGTGTTTTCACAACGCTCTTAAGCTACGATGGTTTCAGGAAACAGTCGGCAAATCTTAAGACGTTCGTAAGAGGGACTTTACGACGCTCTTAGGCTTAAAGGAATTATCCGGAGTAAAATGCACTTTAGATCGATTTACGGATGATTGGGGGTACATACGTTGAGTTGACATCAAAATCATGTCATTCGGATGTGTTTTGAGAAAGTTCGATTGTACCGTTTTCAGTCACAACTCGTAGCCTGGAAGTGAGCAGGGCATTTCAATTTCGCCGCTACAAAACGCTATTTTTATACCTCTTCTACAGTTCCAAACA
The DNA here is from genome assembly GCF_046254945.1 of Alosa pseudoharengus. Lineage (NCBI taxonomy): Eukaryota > Metazoa > Chordata > Actinopteri > Clupeiformes > Clupeidae > Alosa > Alosa pseudoharengus. The sequence continues at coordinate 45,286,229 of NW_027468718.1, read as the reverse complement.
ACATAACACTTACGTGGTAGTGAGTAGAGGGTCCCTAAAGCCAAACCGAAGTATCCCGAGGTCTTTATGTGGTCGAATAGAGAGTCCAGAATGAATTTCATCAAGCCAGTACCTTTCCGGAAATGTTGCCATCTTTGCTGTAGGAGTCTTATTGCTGAGTGTGTTGTAACACGCTCTGGAAATTCACAATTTCGTCGCCGTTTAAAAAAAAAAAAAAAACATAGTCCAGTCCATACAACTTCATTTCAATTTCGAAAGAAATACTGGACTATGTTTTTTTTTTTTTTTTAAACGGTGACGAAATTGTGAATTTCCAGATTTGTCTATGACTGAATTACTGCATCTGAATGTTTGACTCTGGAACACCATGGTATGGTATTCCAAGTAGAGGCTTAGTGACAAACTTGGTGAAATTAACCTAAAAGTGTCCCTATGGCTTTATTTAGCTAGAATAATGATTTCATAGGATTCCTCTATTAAAGCATACAAATACACTTAACACAACCAAATATAGAATGTGCTATACAGTGGGCATTACTTCAAATTGGACGGCTTCACGTGCGATCACGCGACTTTAATTTGTATTTCCCCAGTGACGCTGCAACAACCCAAACAACCACCAGATGGCTCTTGTGAGCAGCGTGTCTCGTAAAAAGAAATGGAGCCGTGTCCTTCCCAATAGAGCTACAGTATCAGTTAGGGGTGGCATGGTTCACAAAACGCTCGGTTCGGTTCATATCACGGTTTTAGGGTCACGGTTTTCAGTTCTGTACGGTTCTTGTTATTTTTTCTTTTAATCTTTAACACTTCAGAAATACCATACTTCAGCATTTGATGTATAGCTTAATTATCCACCATTTAGGCTACAGTATTAGTATAGTTATATCATGTAATCATGCACAAACTGAAAGAATTTGACTTGACTTTAAGCATCATTGAGACCATCTCTGAGGAAAGGTGATATTTTGATACAGCAAGAGTGAAGACATTGATGATTTCAACATGCTTTTCATTTATTTGGCAAAAAAGTAGAATGTGTTATTGCCATCTACAGAATTTTTTGTGCCTTTTTAGCAAACTAAGATTGACTGACATATTATAGAATATTTTAATGTAATAACTTTTTAATACAATCTCAATCTCATGTAATTACTTCCCACAAATAATAATGATTGTAATAATTATTATGTTGGTGGTAGGCAACAGTTATTATATTTGTGATACAGTATATCATTACGTTGGTGGGAAACTTATGTTGGTGGGTGTTACACTTAACCATCACATTCTAAACCTGACACCAGGGCATGCTCAATCCCATACAGCCTGTTCACTAACCTGAGACTGAGTAGTCTGAGAACAATTCTTTCTCTGAGATGCTCTTGGTCTTCCAGCTCCCTGAAACAGTGGTGCAGGTGTAAATCACATCCAGGTGTTCACTCCTCTTCACCACCCAAACTGGACCAGACTCCTTTCTCCTGCTGTTATCAGTCCAGCTGACCTGAGCATTTGTATTGTCTGCCCCTGTACAGTTAAGGGTGCAGGTGGTGGAGTTGCACTGTTTGGTAATCCTGAGTTCCAACATAGTATCTGCAAAAAAGACACCATTCATTAGGGTATACTTGTCTGGTCTGAGTCAAGTGATGAGTTTGAAAACTTGGACCATTTCCCCCTTAATTTAGTCTCTTTTTACACAGAAAAAATACAAGCACACTTAGGGCCCGTCCCAATACCTCCCCTACCCCTAGATTTTTGCCCTAACCCTCGTTTTTGCGCGTGCACGTGTAGGGATAGGGTGTCCCATTACTTTAGGGAGCAAGGGGAAGTGCTATTTTCCCCTTAAAATCAACCCTCAAAATATAGCCAGGACCGATGCAGGCTTAAAACGAAGTGGGAGATGAAATTACCCAGGATACCGTGCGAGCTCACCCAGCCGGCCACATTTTTCATATATTTTCGCAAATAAGCATATTAAAATTTCGAACTTTGTTGGAATATGTTAGTTTGATGCACATCTGATGGACTGTTGAGTTTTGAACACTAATGTTAGAAAATATCTCACGAAGCTATCTGACGATGTTCATGATATCAGCTGAGTGCTTTGAGAGAGTCTGCCCATCAAATAACGTTATATATCTGATCTGGGTAGTTTCGTCAATATTTGAGGGGTGTGTGTTCTGGCATTCACATAAACACATATCTTTGTTGATTAACCAGACGTAGATAAACCAGCACAGCCCACACAACGATGACCGCTGGAACAGGCATGTGCCTGAATGAAAATAGTAGCAGGCTACTACCGGTAGACACGTCGGCGCTGCGCGTGACGTAGGTGAGCACGTTCGCTACGCTAATTTGCATATAGTGATGTCCCAATTTATAGGGAAAGATCTTCACCTCCACTTTCCTTGTCGAGGGGGCTTTAATGTTGAGGGCAATCAAAACCAAGTGGAAGTTTTAAGGGGGGAGAAATGGGACGGACCCTTAAATTCATCATAGCATGTAAGAACATTTAACCAAGTGAGCTTATTCATGGTTCGAATTACGGGGGGTATTAGGGGGGGTCCGACCCCCCTAGAAGAAACTTGGACCCTCCCAAAAGGGATGAAAATAATAAAAGTTTTGGGGGTACTGAAAAAATGTAATAAAATTTAATGTTATCCAATATTGCATGTAATTAAATGCAGTAGTACCATCACATACCAACGATTAGGATACCATCGCTATGGTTTAACCGGTGTCACAGCCACACCAGGCTCCCCTCCAGCCACACCCACTGCTCACTCTCCTGAAGCTCCCCTCACTCGTTCACACTCCCCAGTCTACTAATGACCTGCACCTGTTCCCAATCAGCCTCACTCCCTACTTAAACCCCATCTCCCCTCAGTCTACTAATGACCTGCACCTGTTCCCAATCAGCCTCACTCCCTACTTAAACCCCATCTCCCCTCAGTCTACTGATGACCTGCACCTGTTCCCACCTGTCTCACTCCCTACTTAAACCCCATCTCCCCTCAGTCTACTAATGACCTGCACCTGTTCCCAATCTGTCTCACTCCCTACTTAAACCCCATCTCCCCTCAGTCTTTGTCTGGCCCCGTCAACCCCTCATTCCTGTTTGGCGTGAATAAGTTTTCCTCAGAGACTCAGACTCCTACCTGGAAGCTCTCCTAAGTGTTATGTGCGAACTTTGTTGAGACCTTGTTGATTCCTGTGGGCCTTTTGTGAGTATTGTTTGGACTTTTTACTGTTGGCCACCTCCTGTACCTTGAAACTCCAGTGCTTCAGTAGTGTTTCCCCCTTGAGTGTTTTCTCCTTTGCCTGCCTTCCATTGGACTTACTAAACCCTGCCAGTTTGTGAAATAAGCCCCTTGAACCTGATTCTCTGTTGTCTGAGCCTGTGTCGGTGACAACCGGAGGTCTCCCTTCCACTGAGCGGCCACGACCATCGCTGGTGCTTAGCTTAAAAATCATTAGGCCTACAGTACAATCACACGCCGTAGGAGGAGTTCCATAGATATACTGACACGGGAGAGGTTTAATGAGGCGATTTATCATTTTGTGCAATTTCATTCTTAATGTCTTAACAAGAGGAAATCTGCACTAATATTCAGGGAATTTCGCATGTAGATTAGTGGTTCTTTTTTAAGCAAATGCCCATACACCCTTAATTGCAACGTTACATACAGTTTGATCAGCCTGTCATAAAAGCGTATTGCTGCACAAACGTTTTGTATAAGTATAACTATATATACTGTTTTGAACCCGTGAGGGAAATTTGGTCTCTGCATTTATCCCAATCCGTGAATTAGTGAAACGCACTCAGCACACAGTGAGGTGAAGCACACTCTAATCCCGGCACAGTGAGCTACATGCAACAACGGCTGCGCTCGGGGAGCAGTGAGTGGTTAGGTGCCTTGCCCAAGGGCACTTCAGCCGTACCTACTGGTCGGAGTTCGAACCGGCAACCCTCCGATTACAAGTCCGAAGCGCTAACCAGTAGGCCACGGCTGCCCCTAAACACCAGGCGCACAATGCATTAGGCTACATTATATGAAATGCCTAGGCTAAACAATGTGAAGATATTTGTTTTCCAACCGTGAACAAAAGTCAAACAAGTCATTTTTTTCATTTGCTTGATGTTTGGTAGGCTTAGGCTATCTTAGTAAAACGAATCAAATGAACCAAAGGCAGACCTTGTATTAGGCTAGGTGAACTTTGCTATTAAATGGGACTTTGCTAGGTGAACTGGCTATTAAATGGGAGACTTTCTGTAGCACATCTGTAAACAATTCTGGGTCTTAAATTTAAGTTGCATGTTTGACAATTCTGTGCTATTGGTCTGTATGCATATCCATGTTTGCATTGCACTGCTATATCAAAAAATATTTGTTGACTGTGGCGCGCAATTTTACGCACGGGGCGCACCTTGAAACAGTGTTTACCCCTAATTCACCCCAAATTCAACCCTTCCCATAACGTGTAGGGTGCATTGTGCTTGCTAGATTAGTTTCTTTTAACTTGTCGGCCAGCCAGCCGTGGTCATATGACCTATATTTTGAAGGAAAAGACTGTGAACCACAAGTGTGAAATCATGTACGTGAGCCTATATAAAATGGAGAGTGACGTCACCAGTCGAAATAGCTGTACCCCCCGAAGCTCACTGTATAATTCGTACACTGAACTTATTGGTCAAATGTGTCTGGGGCAGGAGCAAGAAAAAATACATGAAGAAGGTCCTGTGTTCTAGATTAGTGCATGCTTGTAGAAACCTTGTTATGGAATTTGGAGGAAAGTCAAGGTTTAACGTTACATTCCCTCCTAACAGGTAATAATGCAGGTAATCTAGACAAACTATTCCAGCAGACTGCAATTCAAGGGAACAAACTCAAAATACTATACTGCTCCACACTATCCAAAGATGATGTGCTGTCTTCAAACCTAGATTCACTAGTTCAATTCACCAGCATACACCCTCTTTATTCTTAACTAAGGAAGACGGGAGGCGTGAGCCGATGATGTGGGCCGTCAGGTAGACTCGGAATAAGTTACTTTATAGATTGAAGAAGAAAGCATGGCAAATTTGGTCAGGCTCCTCCCAAACTTTCGTTTTAAAATGGCATTTCAGTCTCCAGCTACATTTTACATGGCCATGTTAGATTTAGCTCTGTTTGTAACTGAAACCACATTCTCGTTTTGGTCTGCCAAACCACTGGGGGAGAAATTAATTTACCCTGGCAGATACAGTACCCTCCGGAATTATTGCCACGTTTGGTAAAGTTGACTAAATACAGGTATAAAAAATAATCTGTTGGTGATTTATTGTAATCTCACAATGAAAACAATGAGGAATAATCCACCCTTGAAGGGAAGCAAATTTATTCTGAGAAAAAGGAAAATCTCATAAATAAATAAATATTTTTAACAAAAACACATTGCTCACAAATATTGGCACCCCTAGAAAAGTCATATACAAAACCAACTTATTTAAGTTAATTAGAGTGTCTTTGAACTTTCAGAAGTAGTTCATGACTTTCTTTTTCACTATGAAAATAAAGTGACACAGAGGCTAAATCCTCTAGTCATTTTTCAACATGGGAAATACAAGAGAATACACTAAATCTAAATAAAAACAAAGCGTGTTGACATTTGTAAGACAGGGGATGTCAATAAAAACTTGGTACTTTGTTGAAAATGCCTATATTTACAGTTAAAACAATGATAAACAGGTTGTAATCAACTGGAAATGTTACAAACATGCTTGGACAAAGACCCAAGGTTATCTTGCCCCCATGCACATTATGGAGGATGGTAAGATGGGCAAAAATATCCATAAGAACCACTGTTGGACAGTTAACAAAGGTATCATCTTGGGGTCACCAAGTCCCCCAAAAAATCTTCAAAAGTGACCTCACTGCTAATAGATCATTTAGAGGGCATGCCAGGTATAGGCCTGTCCAGTCCTGTAATTGCCAATGTAAATGGCAGGAGTTACTGAATGGTACAGTGACTTTGTCTGGAAGTATATGGTCTATTGTCAGATGAAATGAAAATTGCGCTCTTTAGCTAGAAACACTTTAGGTGTGTTTGGCTTACACAGAAGAACGACTATACTGAAAAGAACCCCATACCTAATGAGAATTATGGTGGAGGGGCTGTGCTATTGTGGGGCTGTTTTTATTCCCAAAGGCCTTAGGAACCTTACAGTGCATGGTATCATGAACACCAAGAAAAATCTGAACATTTTCAAAGGAAATCTGTCAATCTCTGCCAAGATATCAAACCATGAACCAAAGCAAACGTCCAGATCAAAACAAATATGGTTTACTGAACACAAAATCAAGCTTTGGCCATTGCCATCTCAGTCCCTTGATCTAAACTCCATAGAAAAACAGTGGGGTGAGTCAAAGAAGAGACTGCACAAGTGTGGACCTAGGAATCTGGACGATATGGGGAGATTTGGTAAAGATGAACGGCCTTCAATCCCTTGCTTTGTATTCTCCAACTTTATGGGGTGTCATAGGAGAATATTACAAGCTGTTTTATTGGCAAAGGGAAGCTTTTCATTCATTCAATCTTTATTTATTCTCGGAGGTTCATTGAGGGTAGTCCTCATTTTCAGTGAAGCCGAGATTACACAGTAACAATAGAATAGCAAGAGATATAGTATAATAATTGTGGAAAATAAAACAAATAATAAGAACCTACATGCCATTATAAAGGAGGAAGGGAAATAAAAATACAGAAAATATGAATAATAAAAATAATAACAAAATAAAATAACATTTACATAAAACAGGTACAATTTGACATAGGAAGGGTTGTAATTACAGATCTGAATTGATTATAGGAAAGTAGAGAGTTCATTTTTATGTTACATTAGAGATTATTCCAGGAAGTAGGTAGCCTAGAAATCTAGACATTTGCTGCCAGGGCTAGTCTAGCAACTCTCCGTTGGCTTGTGAGCTCCAGAAACCGAAACTTCGACGGGCCAATGAAATCGTGTATAGAGTCGTTAGGTGGGCTTAACATAATGATTGATGGCAGAGTTGCAACGGTTTGGCTTGAATTCCCTGCTACTTGAAAACAAATAAGATGGATGTTGCTGTTGGCGAACAGTGTGACACGAGTTAAGCTTTTATTAAGTTGGCAAACGTTTGAACTAGCCAACTAGCTCCGCTGGTGGTAAACGCATGGGACTCATAGCGCTGCCGCTGTCCTATTGCGTGCAGAGGGAATTTGAAAGACAACTGATTATCCCGCCCCTCGGACTGAGCACTGCGAACTGTGAGTGTCCAGACCCTACATGTTAATGTGGGTCTGGCTCGCCAGGCTATGAAGTAGGGGCACCATAACAAAAGGCCGACTTTCCCAACTCCGTGTGGACACGAGGAACCTTAAGCATCGAACAGTCATTTGATCTGGTCTGATAAGGACCAGCATGCTTGAAATATAACCTGGTAATTTTCCAACAATACCTTTGTAAATAAAGAGATACCAATGATTGTCTCCTTTCAGTCAAAGATGACCAACCCACTTTACCATAGAGGACACAATGATGAGTACTATAGCCATCACCAGTAATGAACATCAGGGCAGAGTGGTAGACTGAGTCCAGGGCTTTAAGTGAGCAAGCAGTAGCATTTCTATAAATCACATCACCATAGTCTAAAACTGACATAAAAACTGCATCAACAACTTGTTTCCTATTCCATAAGGAGGTTGGCTTTGTTTCTGTAGAAGAAACCAATTGCTTGTCTCATTTTTTTTTCTTGTCAGAAACTCTATCAATGCTGGAACCATTTAAAGTGGTTATTTGCAAACCATTAACCTCAATGTTCCTTGCTCTAGCAAATAGCATATTTAGTTTTCTTTTCATTTAGTACTAATTTAAGATTAATGAGAGCTTCTTGAAGAACATTAAATGAAAGCTGAAAATTATCAATGGCAAGTTGAACAGAGTCAGCAATACAATACAAAATAGTGTCATCAGCATAATGGTAATGAGAGAACTGGGCCCAAAATGGACCCTTGTGGAACACCCTTTGTGATTGGAAAAAACTCTGACTTGACATTTCCTGACTTCACACACTGGAACCTTTGAGATAAATAATTCCAAAACCATTCACATGCCTTATCATCCAAACCAATATTATGTAATCTTTGTAAGAGTAAAGGATGATCAACTGTAGCTATCAAATGCTTTTGACAAATCAACAAAAAGGGCAGCACAGTGCTTCTTAACGTCTAAGGCAGATATTATATTATTAGTAACTAATGTGGTAGCTGTGATAGTGCTGTGGTTTGTTCTAAACCCAGATTGTTGTGGATTTAATATTTGATGACTTGAAAGAAATGACTTGAGTTGGTTATTAACCAAAGATTTAAAAATCTTTGACAAACAGGGTAATTTGGAGATTGGACGGCAATTCATTATCATCTCTATCACCCCCTTTGTGCAAAGGTGTCACATGGGCTAGTTTCCGTGCACTAGGAAATATGCCCATCACAATGGAAAGATTAAATATATGCACTATATGCTTTGTGATATAGGAGCAGACAATTTAAGGAAAAAAATATCTAAATGATCTTCTCCAGTAGCACTCCTAGTGTCAATAGCTTGTAATGCCTCAAACACTTCATTTTGAGAGAAAGGTAGAAAAAAGTAAACTTAGAAACATGGTTTGTATAATGCACACAATTGTCAACTATCTGAGGAGTCCCTTTAAACTCTTTATCAAATAAATGCCCAGCTTCAACAAAATGTCTATTGAAAGCAAGGGTAATCTCATTCTGTTCTGATATGAAACAGTCATCATATTTGACATGGGTGGGCAGAGAATTAGTGGTTGTGTTTTTGTTTGAGTTTACTGCTTTCCAAAATTGTGCAGGGTTTGAGCTGGAGTTTGCTATCAAGTCTAAGTAATAATTAGATTTAGCTTTCCGCACAGATGATGTGCATTTAGTTCTAAATTGCTTACAAGCTAACCAATGTGATGGGTTTCCAGTCTTTCTAGCTAGTGACCAAGCTAAAGCTGATAATTCAGGTGAAAACCAGGGAGTTACTCTATCTTTTACTCTACATTTTTTGAAAGGTGCATTCTTATCAATGACTGAAAGGAAGGTTTTTTTGAAGAAATCCAGTGCCATTTCAACATCTGTGATTTCAGAAGTATAATGTAAGTTGCTATGAAAGAGATCAGATAAAAAGTCTTGGTCATTAAAATGTTTAAGGTTTCTCTTTGTAACTGTGTGAGACTTGTTCTTGTTAATTTTTTATATTTCGTATGCATGCAACAGGGCAATGATCACTAATACCTAGCTCAAACACACCACAGGCTGTAATTTTGTCAGACCTATTGGAAAAGATGAGATCAATAAGGGTAGACCGAGAATGATCTTTTAAATTTGGCCTTGTGGGTTCTGTTAGCTGAGAGATTTAGACCACTACTAACTTCCTTGATATAATTGGATGAATTATTCAGCCAGTTTACATTCAAATCACCCAAAACATCAACTCAGCATTGGAGCACTTAGAAAGTAATTCTGCTAAAGCGTCTATGGAACTTAAATCACCAGAAGGGGGTCTATAGATCCCAACCACAACAACAGAGATAGGTCCCAAATAAATCTTAAGTGCAAGAAATTCAAAATAATTTTGGATGGTGATGGCATTTAAAACCGTTAATTACCACCCCTCCTCCTCTTCCAATTCTATCCACTCTATACACGTTATAACCATGCAAAGCTATATCATGGACATTGACACTGCTTTTAAGACAAGTTTCACTCAGAACAAGTATATCAGGAGCTGTCTGTAACACTAACACATTTATATAGTCTAGTTTCCGAAGTAAGCTTCTGATGTTCAAGTGAATTAACCCAAGACTGTTTCTGTTCTTAAAGATAAATGGGTTAAAATGACAGTTAGAAGTGGCATCAGAAGTGATGGAAAACTGTAAGGGGGTGGTAACTAAATTCGATGCAATACTAGGCCTACGGTCAAACGACATGTCTGAGTCACGTGATCCGTTGTCCGGAGTAGACAATGGGGGTATGCGGCCTTGGTGCTCGTCTGTTCTGGTGGATGGCACCAGAGAGTCTGGCACATTATCAGGGACACTGCTGCATGGTGGTAACAGCAATCGCCGTGTGCAGGCGCCGTGCAGAGACGATCCAGGAGGTCGCTGTAGATTCTCCACTGACACTGTAGGGAGCGGGTTGTTTGTGGGAGCGGACTGCTCTGGAAAACTGCGTTGATTTGGCAAGAAATCCCGTGGAGATGATGGAGGGATGCTTTCCTCTGTCGCAAGGATAATAGAGCGACGTGCGCCTCTGTGCAAGTAGCGTTTCCACCGGAGGATCCCTGCTGCCCGGCAAAGTGGAGCAGCTCGATGTTGATAGTGTCGGTGGAGGCGAACTGTCGAAGTTCAAGGGGTGTGTACTGAAAGCCCCCCATAGCCGAAACACAAACTCCGACACGGATTGATGCATCAGCCAGTCCAAAGTGTAGTTGAAATGTTATTGGTGCATTTAGTCACCTATAGCTAGCACGAAGCCTCAATCTCCGGCTGGTCAGTCAACCGCCTAACCCAGCAGCTGGACAGTCAACCGACTATATGAACCCAGCGTATACAACATAGAAAAGGAGAGAGACAGTAGCAAGCTTGAGTCCAGCACAGCTTCCACCACACAAGCAGACAAGTCCAATAGCAGTGAAGGCCTCGCTGATGGCAATCGGCAGAAAAAAAAACGTTGATCACCAGGCGAGTAGAATGCGGACTAGAGGCAGACTTCATAAAATGCAATAAAAGTGTGGAAAAACAAAATAAACAAGTTTAATAAAAAAGGCTATCTATAACTGTACAGCTAAATTAACGAATGTACAAGAATTGAAGAAAAATAATCGGGAATAAAATAGTAAAAGATAAAAAATTCTGAATAAAAACAGGTCAGACGGAGTGGCTTGCAGCCAGCGTCCCCGTTGCTTAGCGACATGCTTTTAAATGGCTTGAGAAGGTATTACAAGCAGGGGTGCCAATAATTGTGAGCGACATGATTTTGTTAAAAATATTTATTTCTTTATGAGATTTTCCTTTTTCTCAGAATACATTTGCTTCCCTTCAAGGTTGGATTTTTCCTATTTTTTTTTCATTGTGAGATTACAATAAATCACCAACAGATTTATGTATGGTACAGGTTTTTAGTCAACTTTAGCAGAGGTGCCAAAAATTCTGGAGGGTACTGTACATCTGGACATGGACTGTATTACACAGACATGTAGAGGGTGAGGAAACGTCATACCCATTAATTTCAATGACCAGTGTTTCGATTGTCACCATCTTTAAAAATGACGTCCTATGGGTGCTCACTTCTAGACACATTTTCACAAACAGCCCACAGATGGGCATATATGATGAGTGTGGTATTTTAAAAATGGCAAAGAAATGCCATCTGTCAGTAAAATAAGTTTAGTTTAATTTACTTTGGAGATTAGTGCCCCAAAATACTATTGAAACAGCTTAGTTCACTCAGACAGTGCAGATACGTTCTCAAAATGCTGCAAACATTTTAGGACCTTTCAGTTTATACATCTGATCAACACAAGTAGCAATGCAAATCAAGCAAAAAAAAAAAAATCTTTCTTTACCTACCTCTTACAGTCAGTAGATAGGATGCATCCGTTTCACTGTGGTTAACTTCAAATGTATATAAGCCACTGTCCTTTTTCTGAAGATTTAAAATGGTTAAAAAAAAAAGTTTCACTGTCCAGCAGCAGGTTCCGATGAGAGTCTGACTCCTCTCCATCCCAATGTGCAACGACTGTGTTGTCGCGTGCCCACTCAATACTCTTCACATGCACATTTGGTACATTTGGCTCCAGAGTGATGTTATGTCCTTTCACCACATACACAGGTTCAGCATCTGTAGATTTTGATTACAGCTAACTGATTACATAAAGAATACAGTTGAATACCCACTGGTAAACATTACAAACTGAGCACTACCCAATGTCTGAATTGTGTTAATTTATTCCAGGCTAAAATGTCATGCGGTAATGATGGAGCTGAGAAATGTGGATAAAGATTTGCATGTGTAACAGTAGCATTAATAGTTACATCTTTAAGAAAAGCATCACAAGTGAAAAACACTATGGGCTCTATTTTGACGATCAGAAACATGGCGCAAAGCTTATTCTAATTGTGGCACAAAGCTTATTCCTATCTTACACTCAAATTTTGCGCCATAAGCTTCACATTTTTTTCGAGCCTTGCACCCAGGGTTGGGTCAGAAGGTGTGGTGATCATGATCCAAAAATCGCTATCTTACGCCTGTTTCACACCGGGTGCGTGGCGTTTTCTATGTCTTTGCTTACCAAAAGCGTGTGTGATTCAGCACTGCGGCTGCCTCTCTGACAATTAAAACGTCTCTTTTTCTCTTTTTCTTCACTGTTTTGAATTGAAACGCTGGCATAAAAAATAGGCATGAGTCCTATTCCTAGCATGCATGCGTTTTCGGCGCGGCTTGAGCCTAGCCTGAGACGTGCGTGTCACGAAGGCGGTGTGCAAGATCTAACCTGTTAACATGGGAGCCGAAATAAAAATGGACACGCCACACAGCTGACACGCTCACGCCACGCACCCGGTGTGAAACAGGCCTTATGGTGCATTCATGGCACCTGGGAATGACAAAGACCGCCCCCGTGATTACTTTGTTTTTCCCACAGCGAGTGTTCATGTGCTTTGCCGTCGTAATGTGTGACAAACATGGATGCCAACAAAGGTTAAAACATACACTCACTAATCCTAAATAAACAACTGTATTTGCTTAAAATATAGTGTAAGACGCTTGTGCAAGAAAGATATACAGCTTTCAAGTGACAAATTTCCAGGTTCACATTAAAACTGTTGGACATGAAAGGCCACATGGACTACAAACAAACTACAACGTGATGACAAAAGTGATGATGAGCCCCTAACTGGGCAACTCTGTGAGCAAAATCTAGCCCCAGTTTCCGACCTCTGACTCACACATGACGTGACGTGAATGATGCGGAATGATTACGTTTTCACTGGGAAAAAGGTTTTTCCGATGCCCATGAATGCTAGGTTACACCCTCTAAAAATAATTATGCCACTGACAAAGAAAAACCTGGTCTATAGCAAAAGTGCATGTAAAGCACAGCTGAAGACGCATTGTCACGAGATGTAAGCAGCCCTTAGCAAGCAGTCCCAAACAACTTCTCTGCAGGATAAATAGCCTTAGGATTCGAACATTATTGGGGCAAGTGTTGCTTTTTTCAGGCTATGTTTTCAATGGTAACCCCTTGTCAGTCAATAGTGAAAGTAATTAACTGTGTAGAACTGTTTTGTTGTTGACTATGAGACCACGGTGAAGTTAGTTTCACTTTGCCAATGAGTTCAAATAATAGACGAGTGCAGATGCGTGTAGGTTATACTCTGCTAAGTTTTAGTAAAGCATGGTTTAGTGGAATACCTGTTGCATATGGTCTCGCGTGGAAGCAGATTACTTCAAATGCGCCGCTGACTATCAAAATACCGACGCGCTGTCTGAAGTTGCACTGCTTGCTGTTAAAGGGAATGACAGATGTTATTCTCAGTGGTTTAAAGGATGTTGCATCCAAAACACACTCATGCCTGATTAAGACACAAAAGAACAACCTTTTTGCGACAAGTGCCCGTCGCTTGATAACAAAACCATCCCGAATGTGGACTGGACACACCCCTAAATGTATTTAAGCGTTTTGCCACTGACCATGCGCCAAGATGGAGCCCTTAGATGTGCAGGTCTGTGTTTGTCTCTGTCACACAGACTAAACTGTATCAGCTGTTTTGATAAGAAGGCTACTCACCGATTACAGCCAGAATCAGACTGCGAGTTGGGTCCTTGTTGTTCACCTCAGCTGAATACTTTCCATTGAAATGTTGCTGCAGAAGTGAGATGGTCAGGGCCCAGGTGTTCATATCCAGTGTAGTTGTGGAGTTAAAGATGCCAAAGTAAATTGGTTCCTCATCTCCTTCAAACCACTCAGCAGCTATATCCTGGTTGTGTTTCCAAATAATGGAGGTAACCTTTATTCCCTCAGGTAGCTGCTCCAATGGTAACACGACAGAGCCACCTTTTGCTCCATACAGTTTCATTTCTGTAACAACAGTTGAAATTAGTGGTAGATATAACAAATACAATAGATTGACTGGCAATAGATAGATTTTTTTTTAAATAAGGTACAGGAAGTGAATAAATAGTGGTTACAGATATGACAGAAGTTATGGAATTGAGGTTGTTAAATAACTGCTATACTGCATTAGCATTGTATAGCAGTTGTATTGAACTGTTTTACACTGTAAACAATGTTGGGTCAAGGGAAGGTTACCAGTACTATACTCTGGTTTCTATATGTCTTCAGTTGAAAACCTCTGGTCTGAAAGAAATACAATACAAGCTGAATACTATGGACTTAAATAAAACTCATCTTACTTGTAGCAGATGCCAGGGTGCAGACCAGAAGGCAGAAAATACCAACTCCAACAGCTTTTGAGGTCATTATCCCTGCTAGGCCCAAGTTCACAGTAGTCATGCTGTCATAGAAAAGAGGCATAAATAACTCATTAAATTCCTTTGACTGTTTCAAGCTTACATTCCACCAACAGAGAACCCATTCTGTCCTGGTTCACACATAAAATGTTGAACTATTCAGTGCATTTCAACCAAAAACAACAGAACCTGGAAAGATGGTTCTGAGACACAAAAAAAACACACAAAAAAAATGTTTTTTCCTTTGAGCCAGAGTGGCTGTGTCATTCCACAGTTCAGTTATGCAAGCAAGCAACACCCTCTGCTGATGGTTCACCCATGGGTAGGACTGCACGATTATGGCCAAAATGATTATAACAATTATTTTGATCAATATTGAGATCATGATTATTCATTAATTTTACAGTTTTTCTCAGTCGCTTTGGTACATTTCTCGAATCATCCTCAACAATTGCAAAACAGTAAGTGCATTTCTCAAAACAATTCATACAAATAACAAAACACCATGGAGTACCTGCAAAAGCCAGTCTCTTGCTCAAATAAATCTTAGTTCATATCTCAAAAGTAAATATCTATGTCAATGAATATGTCAATGCCAACAGAATGACAAGTCCTTGTGTCATTGTGTACGGATAAGACAGTCAAATTGCTTAGTCATGTTGTCAATATAACAGTGTACTCTGGAGGGATGTTCTGATGTAAACTATGGCTAAAGTTTTGATGACAATTATTGTAAATTGTAGGTTACACCTTAGTGTTTGATTGACTGTATTGTATTGATTGCAAGAGACTGGACAAGACTCACATTGACGCTTTTACTGTTTATATTGTTATTTGTTGACAGACCATGTAATTGTGATACAGAAAGGAAAAGACAGCACTGCATAGAAAAAGAAAACAAAAAACAAAGGAAATGTGAACATACAGTAGGACAATCTCCTTATGACAATATCCTTGTTCTACCTAAAGACTTATGCTATATTAACTAATGCCTAAATTGATAATTACAGTGCATTAAAATGTACTGTACTGTTCTTCCTAGGCAACTTCTTATTATTATTCCGCTTACCACTTTTTCCGTACGCAATTTATCTTGAACAGTTTAACTTAGAAACGTCATTCAAACTTTGTAACGTAGGTTTTCAAACAGATCGGGTTGGTATGACTTTTCAACTTTGAAACTTTTATACTTTTTAAACTATTAAAGAAAAACTTTTTAAAAATCCCCATAGACTTAACATTGCCGATTATGACATCATAATACGGCCATTAAGCAATTAGAATCCTATGGCAGGTGTTCAGGCCACCTGCAGCCTCAGGCTTTAACCCTTAAAGGTGTAGGTGTTTTGAACATTCTAAGTTCCGCAACAATTGAAGGTTCTAAAATTCTATGTTGAATTCAATGAACCCAGATATTCTTTAGAACGTTCATTTCTCAACATTCCCGTCACACCGGTGTGACGCTACACCTTTAAGGGTTAAGCATACAATCTGGGTCAATTAAGACTACACATCCTTTTCAACTGTTTCCTCTGCCCAAAACTGTTTCAAAATAAAAGTCCTCACTACAATAATCCACTGTTAAACAATGTAACCCATTAAACTACTGAACTTTTTACATTCAACTTTTAAACGGTCTACTTTTAAACTATCTATCTATTAAACTAGCTGTCTATCAACAACTTTTAAACTATCTACATTCAACTTTTAAACTTTTAAACTATATACATTCACTAGCTGTCTATCAACAACTTTTAACTTGTCATCAACTATGTCAACACTTTTCATCAACTATGACTCCTACCCACTGTAGCTAGTTAGCATGGTTAGCAAAGTTAGCATGTTAGCATTGTTAGGATTTTTAATAAAACTGCTAAAAATGATTAGCTAGGTTAGCTAAGTCACATGGTTAATATAGTTAGCATGCTAGTTAGCATTTTTAACAAAACTGTTAAAAATGATTACCTAAGTTAGCTAAGTAACATGGTTAGCATAGTTAACATGTTAGCATGCTAGTTAGCATGTTTAGCAAAACTGTTAAAAATGATTAGCTAGGTTAGCTAAGTAACATGGTTAGCATAGTTAGCATATTAACATGATAGTTAGCATAGTTAGCATAACTGCTCAAAATGATTAGCTAAGTTAGCTAAGTAACATGGTTAACATAGTTAGCATGCTAACATTGCTAGCATAGTTAGCATGTTTAGCAAAACTGCTAGAAAATGTTAGTTAAGTTAGCTAAGTAGCATGGTTAACACTGCTATAAAACATTAGCTAAGTAACATGGTTAGCAGAATTAAAAATCTTAGCATAACTGCTAGCAAACATTAGAGCCGTTCCAACTTTCAGTTATCGTCAAATATCTACCTATACACAGCCATTAAACTATTTGAATATCAACATTCATTAAACTGCTAGAAAACGTTAGCTAAGTAACATGGTTAGCAGGTTAGCATTGCTAGCACGGCTATAAAACATTAGCTAAGTAGCATGGTTAGCATAGTTAAAAATCTTAGCATAACTGCTAGCAAACATTAAAGCCATTCCAACTTTCAGTTATCGTCAAATATCTACCTATACACAGCCATTAAACTATTTGAATATCAACATTCATTAAACTTCCAGTCTGTCAACAACTTTTAAACTATTTACCTTCAACTTTTAACCGGTCTACTTTTAAACTATCTATTAAACTAGCTGTCTATCAACAACTTTTAAACTATCGACTGTCTATCAACAACTTTTAAACTGTCTACATTCAGCTTTTAAACAGTCTACTTTTAAACTATCAACTTTTATTAAGCTATTCAACCACTATGTCTATCCTAGCATCACCGTAGTAACCATCTCTGTATTATCTGTTTTAACTATACATGATATTTTACATCACAACTTTAGCATTTTTATGCACTGGTAATTCCTTGGAATTGCATTTCTAGTTGCAATTGATAATGTAGGAAACAGCAGAGAATTGTACATAATCATTTGGATGAAGCATTTGCAACTTGTTCAAATAATTGAGAAACTGCTTTTTTGATGTGCACAAGTGACACAATGATGTGAAGATTGAACAGGTAGTTTTGAGAATTTCAATTCTGATCTGAGAAATGTACCAAAGCGACTGAGAAAAACTGTAATGACAAAAATATTCTCGCCCCTAAACCGACCTACTATCTGGCTCACCACTCTCCCTGACCATATCTGTGATCAAGACCCAAATTCTCGCTCTTCTTTTCTTGCCCTCTTTTGGAGGCCCTAATCTCTGTAGTCTGCACTCTCCCCCCAACTCTCTTGCAGGATAACTGCCAGCCTGTTTCTTTCTCTAGACTCTCTAGTTTTAAATGATCATTGTAAATAATTAACCCATTGGTGTTTTTGGCAGCCTATGTCATGATAAAGGGGAATTCTGGCAATTTTCACAAGTTCACGAGTACTGTCGGTAGCCTACGGGAAAAACAAACAAAAAAAAGTGCTACCTAGTTCTGCGAGTTGCTGCAGCTAACAGCAAGAGCAGACAGACAGCTAGTAGGCCTACACTCTGGGGGAGCATGGCTCCATCTGTCTGTGTGTGTATGCTCATTGGTGTTTGTGTCTAGGATCCTCGAAGAAGAAGATGTTATCAAACTTATCAGCGCCATCATTCTCCTGTAGCTCTGACGAGACTCTGCTTTCACTGGGTTATTAACCAAGACAGATCTGTCTGGGGACCTGAAGCAGCCTGCCTCACTTCTGTCATGTGTGTGGGGTAGGGTGACTGGACGTCTCGAAATCCTAGCACTTGTCCCAAATCCCACCCTAACTGTCCTGAAAATTATAGCCTACTAGAGCAGTCTTGAGTAGTTATTGTCTGATTGAACATTAAAACTGTTCATGGTGATTGAGTCGTCCTGCACGCAGCTACCGATGGCTGCTCATTGGCTGCAGCAGTCCCGATATGTAGGCTATCTACCGTAAAATAATAATAATGATACTTGTGTAGCCTACTGGCATTAATTGATAACGCGCATTGATAATAAGCCAATTTTCATTCATTGTTGACATGGAGGCTGCAGGCTCGTTTCCCAGGGCAAATTTTGTTATGTGGGTTGTAAATGAAGGTTTTAGATGCAGTTGTTGACACGTCCATGCCGGATTAGCGATTGTAGGCCTATTGCGTGCCCCTGTTTTAGGGCCATTGAGAATGGGCTTCAAGATGTAGGCCTACCTGCAGAGCAAATCCCAAATTTGCCAAGAGTTTGTATGGGTATTGTAGAGTATTAGGGCCACACAAAAAAAAAAACAGGCCTATTATAGGCTACTTCGAGATTAAAGTCGTAACGTTACGAGAATGAAGTCATAATGTGGAGATAAAGTTGAAATGTTAAGAGAATAAAATCGTATATTAGCCTATGAGAATAAAGTCGTAACGTTATGAGAATAAAGTCGTAACGTTAACGTTACGAGAATAAAGTCGTAACGTTACGAGAATCAGGGTTCGTACACCTATTCCAAGATCAAATTCAAGCACTTTTCAAGCACTTTCAAGGTCAATTTTCAAGCTTTTCCAGGACATTACAGTGGCAAATTACATAGCCTATTATAGAAATACACTAACATTTTGACTTTTTCTATCACATTAAGAGATGGTTTTAACAAACATATTGTGTTTGTGTCTTAATAGCAGGAAAATAAATTAAAGGAAAACTTAAAAATGCCTGTCTGGAAGTAGACTTTGCTTGCTACAGTAGCTAACTGGCTGAGTCTATATCAGTGTCTCATGATCTGTTATCCTGAGCTACCAACCAGTAGGCTAGCAATGTGGAGATGTGATGTTGGTGTCATGAAGGTGACTGAGTTGTCATGTAATTGGATAAATTCAACTTTTTGCCAAACGGCACCATATGCACATATTATATATGGCATATGGTACATTTATAGAAGAGCAAAGTAGCCTATAGGTCTATGAGAGACTTAACTAGGGCTGTAATATAAAGGCTATCATGATCATTTTGCCATATGATGTAGAAACATTTGTTCAGTTTATAACATATTTTGTTTAGAACTTAAACCAACACAGTTTTCCACAATATTCTACTTTTTTAGATACACCTGTAGAGCCTTTTCTCCAATTGGTTTTGAGGATATTATACTGGTCCCTGCTCCATCTGTTATTAAGAATGCTCTGCTTCTCATCAGAGTACCAAGTGAAGAAACTCAATTTCGATACCTTTGGGATTTTTTCAAATTTAATTTGGTTTGGGGGGCCCCACCACCTTGACGCCATCAGTAATATTGAATATTGTGTGATCATTCACATCAGTGGCAAATGGATTGACCCTCCACACACACACACACACACACACACACACACACACAGAAAGTTATGATTGTCATAGGTTTCTATTTCATATTTTGGAATTCATATAAACTTTATATACTGTATATGGTTAATTTTTTAAAGCATTTTATGATAATACACATAATTAGTAATAGCTAAACATATTTGGTCAATTGAATACATGATTTTGATATTTAAATTATTAGTCTACACTTGTCTTCAATATCATCACATTTGTGGTGTGCAAGTCTAATTGTGTGCCTGTCATTTTAAGGTGAACGTGAACGCAATTAGCTTTCAGACTCACGGTTTTAGGCTAGTGGAGAATAGTTTCGCATAGTGCAAGGATATGTGGATTCAATGCATCATGTTTGCTATGTCATTAGATAAAATAAATGTTCAAAAAACTAACAAGTCAAAGAAAATCTTTCTTGAATGAGATCATAAAAGGAGATAAGTGTCTCGCAATGTTCATTTATGAGTATGGAAATGCACCATCGTTTATCTTTTATTTCTTTGCACTGCGCAGGCTACATTCACAAATACATTAGCCTACGTAAACAGAATATAGGAACAGGAAAATGTCTCGGATCCATTGTTTATTGCGACTGCAATATTGGTAGCCCAATTAACAGTCAGTGACATGGTGACTTCTATTGCGACTGTCCGTGCGGCACACCCTTATTCAACATGACTCCTAACCTTGGTTGAAAGATTACAGAAGCTAGGTTTAGCTGTGACAATATGGTAATATCCTAACAGTTAATGCTATTTTCCTTAGTAAAATCCGCATTTGAAAGCCTTGTCACCAGTTGCCAGTCTGTAGTTACTTTGCCTACTTAGACTCTGCATAATGAAAAAGCTTCGAATGTTCCTTTTCTTCTTTGGTGGCATAGCTGATCTACAAAGCACAAAAGGGGCAAAATGTGCATGCTGAATGGCGAAGGGAATATTACAATGTTTTGCACTGGCCTTTTTTGGGTTATGTATTGGTAGACATACCTGATAACTTAGCATACACACTCTCTCGCTTTTCTGACAGTGTCACTACAAAGTAGGCCTAGGCTATGCTTTGACGCTGTTGTGTGTGTCAGATAAATCCCCTTCGGTTTCAGCCAATCAAATGACCGTGTTTATGTCGTCCTGGCCGTCGGAATAGTCCAAATAGCACAAAGTAGTTCGCTAAAATATTGGTGGGGACCAGGGGCGGAGCTTGAGGGGGTGCGACACGCCCCCGGTCCGGTGCGAGGGCGCCCCTCCCCCACCTCGGGGTAAGGTGGGACGGGCCTATCCCACGGCACAAGGCCGGAGGAGCTAAGATCATGCAAACGGTTTCTTTTCAATAATTTTCATCAGAGTGGGATGTATTAGGCTTAGGTTGCCCCAGTCAGGACAAGTTATGACTCATGGTTGCTGAAAAGTTTTGAAATTTACTTTGATTTAGGTGTAAAATATTGAATAAAATGTTTTGCTGTATGACTTTATTTTAACTCTCATATTGAACTTTACGACGTGCAAATTTACAAAATTGGATCAACGATATTGTCTCCTGGCATCAATGAGAGAACACTTACACTTACATGATTTTGGTTTCGATTTTCTAATTGGAGTAAGTCTTTGTGACAACACGTCATGATACATTTGATAATGTTTGATCGTTGTTTTGGTATGAAGCATCTTTTACGTAGCCTAATGAATGCGCTCTAGAAAGTGAAAGTATAGCCTATATGCGCTCTGTGTCTGAGCTGTCTGTGCACGTCCGCAATTGATTACGTACCTCAAATGGAGAACACATCAATCCCATGGTATTTTTTGCCCTAAAATGCATGAAACATGCAAGTTCAAAATCCCGCCGGTAGCCACGTTACATCTCCGTTTCATATTTGCCTAGGCTACTAGCCTAGGCCTACAATAAATGAATTGAACGAACTCAACTGACAACAGGTAGCCTATATCTACTGATTCGGTCATTGCGACTACAGAATACAGACTACAGAATACAGTACAACAAACGTTCTGTCTTTCTGAAGTTTATTTTTGTATTCCGGGGTAGCCTAGCTTAATTGCCTAATGTCTTGAAAATAGTTTTTCTTACCGGCTTGCTGTTTAAACTGACTGCGCCGCTCTGAACTTTCCTGCCAGGTTTATGACGTAAACCGCTACATCTCGGCTCTGGCATTGCCTAAACTCATCGTGTGGGAAATCAGATTATCTGTCAATATTGGGCTTTGAAAGTAAGGGATATTTGCTCAGTAATAGTAGGCTACATTTTGTAACATTTATATAGAAACCGAGGGGAAGTTAAATTAGAAATTAGAATAGTTGGAAATTGAAAACACATACAACAAAAGATTCGGGGCTTTTTGAAAAGAGATTCGGGGCTTGAGCCCCCGAAGCCACCCCTCGCTCCGCCAATGCAACCACCCAGCAGTAACTTCTGCATTCAGTGAGATTTGCACCGCCCTAATTTTATTTTTGACTCTTCCCGTCACCGTTGCAACCTCTGAGTGCTCATTCTCCAAGTTAAAGATCATTAAAAACCACTTGAGGAGCACAGTGGGACAGGAGAGACTGAGTGGACTTGCCATGTTCACCATAGAGAATGAGAGAGCAAAGAAAATGGACATACACAGAGCATCGTGGACGAGTTCGCAGAGCGCAAGGCTCGTCGTATGCCCTTCAAATAGTGCTGCGTATTATTGTTGTTTTATTATTAGGGGTCATGTAGCCTAATGTTTTTTTGTTGTTCTCTTGGTTACACTTAATGTACGTTCGATGGACTTCAAAATTACATAGTTGCTCTCCGTGGCGCTGACGCTTGTAAGACCCGCTGTTGCGGGCATGTGTATGTTGTAAAATTATGTTATGATGATTTTAATAAAGGGCCCGGTCATGTGCTCCGCCCACGGCCCGGCTCTGACTTGTTCCGCCACTGGTGGGGACAATTTTGTCATCTCAAAATTTTGAATGGACTAGTCATTAGCGTCCCACCCTAAAACTACACCCATGTCCCCAACCGCCCACTGCGGTCTTCTGATGAGCGTCTGTCTACCAGTCTTAAACACTAGGTATAATTCAAGACTCTTTTCCTCAGTGGTTCCATGTTGGTGGAATGAGTTGCCAGTGCTCTCCATTCCTGTAGTAGTTTTGGGTCGTTTAAGAGGGGTCTAAAGACATTCCTGTTCAACATGCACTTAGTTCTTTAACGCTTCTTATGCGTTATGGTTTGTATATTGTTTTATTTCCATTAGGCTGTTGATTCGTTAGCAACTAACATGGGGTGCGTTTCCCAAAAGCATCGACATAAGTTATAAGTCAATTTGCAGCAATTTGATAATAATAAGGTGCGCACTTTTTCACCAGTCAGTTGAGAATATGTAGCCTTTGATTGTCATGGAGTGGGGGGATTCCTTGTTAGTTTACGCAAACCTGGCCAAAAAGGCTGATTCTGATAATATGATCTGCACAAAGATAAACTTAGGTAAACAACGATGTGAATATTGTTGTCAAAAACTCTACTCAGACAGGTGCTGATTGCTGCGAAGTGGCGGCTGTCATCAGCCGGCCTTAACGCACTGCGCCACAGAGTAGACGGCGTGTTTGGGTGAAAAGGGGGTAAATAACAATACACTGTAAAAAGTTTCTGTAAATTTACACCCAGATTCTAACATTATTCACCGGTTTTCTTTAATAAACAGGACTTTCCGGTCATTAGTAAGACTAATATGTAAAATCAGGCTCCAACACTGTTATTTACCACGCCCGTAATGTTTATTCTGGAACACACGTACTTTCTGTTATCTATTAACGTTACCTTCGTTCTGGTGATGGGAAGCTGTCTGCTGAGAGAAGATGATACGTTGGAATCATACCCAAACCCATCGAAAGCCATCAACACAATAAGGTGAGTTTATCTGTCACCTTTGACCAGAAATACAACGTTTGAAAGCACACTGGTCATGTTTATATTAAGTTGTATAATACAACATCTCTGAATGTTACCCTGCTGAAACGAAGTTAGTAGCAGTGCTATTCAGCTAGCCAAGACCGCGCTTTCGCCCTTCTTAAGCCATGCGTTATCGTTATCACTACACTTGTCGATCAAATTTTACGTTTCTTCATTGCAATCTGGAGCCATCTAAATGTATTGGTATGTGTAGGGTATGCGTAGTTTTTGAAAGTTTGACTCGCGGGATTTACCTGCTATAACACGTGCTTGCTAGCTAAGTCTGCTTAGCATCATCAGTTTAATAAACCAGTGGCCAAATAAACAATATGGCACAAACGGATCAGTGTTGACTGCTGCTTTCAGTGTTTACTTGTATGCATGGATTTCGCCCGTGCTGGTAATTACTTAAAGTTGTGTTAAGTCCTTCAGTTTAGAAAGCTAATGCTAGTTAGTAGCCTAGCTAGCTCTCCATAGCAGAGGTGGTTGCATGACACGCGTATGGTATTCCTCCCGAGTTCATTTGAGCTAGCGGCATGCAACAGGAAGATGTTTACATGTCAGATATGTGGGCATCAGTCCACTGCGTCAATTTATGTGAGCCATACCTAAATTCATGACAATATACCCAATATAGACCTTCCATGCTGTGCCAGATTGGCAAATAAAATTTAAGAGACATGCAGGTCTTGGATTTCCCCTGGGGATCAATAAAGTATCTATCTATCTATCTATCTATCTATTTATCTATCTAGGTCTTTAGACGCACATATATAGAAACCATAAACAATGTGGTTTTGATAAGACGGACACTATTTCAAAAGCAAGCCCCCTTACTTTGCACACACATTCCTCACACAAACATCTTATCAAACCCGCCTCATCACTTTTAATCATTCAACGGCAGACACACACACACACACACACACACACACACACACCTTTCATACTCACCTTACAGACAACTCACATTCACTCACGCCTTACATGCATACACACACACACACTCAGAGATTACATTCACTTTCTCACTCACACACATAAACACACACACACACACATCACATCACAGAGTTGTTGAGTGCCTTTCTTTTCTTTTGCTAAGGGATGTGCGACCGTAGCTGATGTTGAGTTTTCCAAGCCTACCTGTGACGCCTCGCCTGATATTACTAGGTATGTTTGTTTTCATTCACTAGAGTAATAATGATCAACATATACATATTTAAATCAACTTTTGAATACTAAATGTTTTTTTTTCTGTATTGAATTTTGTTTGGACAAAATCCTAAAATGAATCTAATCATAGTTGACATGTGGATCTATATCTTAAATTGAATATGATAAATTATTTTTTTCAGGTGAACGACAAGGTAATCATCAAAAGTGGATGGTCAGCATTGAATCCTTAATCGTTTGTGAAGGGTCCAACCTCGCCACATTTCTAACAGGCCTTGCGACATGTTTCTCCACCTTCTACATTCTGAATCTGCAATATCAGGAGGAGGCAGCGTGCACCCTTGAATTCATCCAGAGGTAAGTTCATGTCACACTTTCGAACCAGAATTTGTTTTATGTGTGGTATGTATTGGGGGGTTGTGTAGTAGTCTACTATGTAGTTATAAGCACTACTATGCAGGATTACACCCTCTGTAGAGAGCAATCATGCATAGTACTGCTGTAATAACCACAGAACACTATACTTCTACTTCATACAACTGATTAAATCAAATATAAATGCAGTTACAGTAAGTAATAAATGTCAGTTAATTTCATTGTGAGAAAGTGTGTTAACGTTACAAATTCACATCCGATTCATTCACTTTGGCACAATTTTCCTCTACATGAATCCTAGTGTACCCTATCAGTTTTTGTAACTCTCTCTCTTTCTCTCTCTCTCTTTCTCTCTCTCACAGAAAAAAGGCCCAGAAGAAGTCTAAGAACAATCACTAATAAGTAAAGTGAATGTTATACTTGATTTCTCATGAATGTTACTTGATTTCCTCCCTGATTATCATTTATACTCATCTCTGTACTTTAAATTCTTCTGGACATAATCTGTCAGTTTATTCATTCTCACATGTACACAAGCCCAATGCGATGCAATGATATTGATAATTATCTGTGATAATTATTTTGTATCTTATTTGATTTTGAAATAGTACTACTGTAGATAACATGTCTACATTTTACATACATATGTGATACACAAGCCTAATGCAATGTTTTTATTTTCCATGATAATTCTTTTGTACCTTATTCACGATTTTTGAAATACAACTAGATCACGTGTCTACATTTTACATTCATACGTGATACACGAGCCTAATGCGATGTTTTTGTTTTTCATGATAATTCTTTTGTACCTTATTCCTTGTTTTTTGAAATATGATTTTCAAAATACAACTAGATAGCGTGTCTACATTTTAAACGGGCCTAATGAAATGTTTTTGTTTTCCATTGTAATTCCTCTGTGTCTTATTGCCTGTTCTTTGAAATCCGATTTTCAAAATACTACTATGTAGCTACATTTTACATTCATACATGATACACGAGCCTAATGCGATGTTTTTATTTTCCATGATCATTCTTCTCTGTCTTATTCCCTGATCCTGAAATACGATTATAGTCAGTCTACATTTTCCAAAATTACTATTTATCTTGCTTCATGTCCCTTCATCTTTCAAAAAGATTACTTTACTGTTAGACTGTCAAGTAAGTGCTGTGAAATAAAATATCTGTTAAATTACAAATAAGTAACTGATGTGAAAACATGGATTTTTATCTTAAAAATGTTGATTTGAGAGTGGATGAACTCAATATATGGCACTTGTTTCCTGTAATTGTAAAAAAATAAAGACCTGTTGTGTAACTAACGCGAAGATCACATTTTTTTCTTGTTACCCAACATGAAAATTATGTTATACAGGAATTTAATGTTATGGTAGTCTGCCGTTAAACAACGGGAAGCTCCTGGAAATCCTGCCAGTTGTTTCCTGTTAATTTACAGGAAATTAATGTTGTTATTTTACATTAACTTAACGTTAAACCAGGGCACCGTTAAATAACAGGAATCTCCTGGAAACTCTGCTGCCAGTTGATTCCTGTTTTTTTACGGGATAATTTCTTACAGTGTAGAGTACACAACTGTTTCCCCGGCACATTTAAATGACACGTGTTAAACGTTAATTCAAAGCAGTCGTTAATTTACAAGCCTATATGAACCAATGAATTAACTTGATGACCCTGTCCCTGAATAAAGAAAACTGACGATTTCACGGATTAAACTAAGGTATATGCTAGTCCATCATTAAGTCGTTATGCGCAGGTGTGCCCGTTAACCACCTTAGTCCAGACTGAAGTTTGGAAACTATCATGGTCCAAACTTACAAAATAGCCTACTATGTAAGTAGGCTAGGCTACGACAGTTTTGGGAAACGTAACTTAGACCTACATGTTGGTTAGTTGAACGATGCATCGTAGGCTACCACCTTAGTAAAAAGCTAACCTCCGTAGTACGGGAAACGCACCCCAAGTCTACTTTCGTTTCGACATGGCTCTGGTCAGATACAACTAACCTATGTCGCGTGGCAGTTCGTTGCAAGAATAATGGTCTCGTCGTCTATTTTTAGGTAATAAATTAAACGAAATTTGAAGAAAGACTCTATGGTAGATACGGCAGATATGACTGGTGCGGTTTTGCATTCGTCTCCCTCTTCAACCCAACTTTCTCCTTGTCGTCCAATAACTGAGCTAAGTAGCCTGTTCAATAACATGATAGCTTTAATGGCACCCTATCTAGCAATGAACTCAAACGCCTTTTTGTATGAATATAAATCACTGGTGTGATTCTGGTGTGAAGTATCGTTATTAAACCATAGGCTATGCTAAAATAAAGCTGAATTAAGTCGTCCATTTCATCACGCAACAGCAACCGACAAGTGTTCCGTAGGGCCTAACGTTACACGGTAGCCTAGACTTTAATCTCAACATTATGACTTTATTCTCGTAACGTTATGACTTTATTATCATAACGTTAAGACTTTATTTTCGTAACGACTTTATTCTCGTAACATTTCAACTTTATTTCCACATTATGACTTCATTCTCGTAACGTTACGACTTTATTCTCGAAGTATAATAGGCTTTGCGTGGCCCTAATCCTCTTCCTATCGGATTAGGCTATCCCTAATGTTAGCTTCATACACAGTAAAGGTTAGGCCAAGCACTAGACAATGGGAGCGAACATTAGCGATAAAATATTTCTGGCCGTCGGACCCTCGCTCTACCAAAAGATATTACATAATTTAGGCGCAACGAATAGGCTAATTTACAAAATTTAGGCTACTTACCAAAAACACGTCCACTCTTCAACTAAGCCTACTATGACAATGCAAAAACACTTCCTACCCACACTTTCTCACTTTCTCTTTAGCCAGTAATTTTCCATTTGACAAATCATTCATGTCATCAACAGTCTCCAGGTATTCTAAGATAACTGAGGTGTATCCGGTCCCGTATCCTCCCCTCATGAAGCTTTTTTTAAATTATTATTATTTTTTATTAAACTTTAGACAAACAAACAAGGCACTATATAACTTGACAGGACACAACAAAACGAAAACAAGATAAAGTTAAGACGGTCTTAATTAACAACTAAATTAAAAACAGACATTAAGAGACACCAGGTGCAGGGCTTAAACTCATTTTTCCAGTGGGCTAAGCATGGGATAGTTTTAAAGAAACGACATTAAAAACCTTTGCAACTAAAATCAAAACAAAAGATACATTCCGCTCATCACATACAAATCGGATTACTTCCCATTTCCAAGTTGATGGAGGGGTCTCAAACTTCGATTGGAGCCAGCACCACAAATCTTTCCACAAAGTCTGCACAGGATTACATAGGAAAAACAGATTTTCTGTTTCTTTTTCACAGAAAACACAACCGTTCACATCAAAGTTAAATTTTGACCTTAAAAATGTATTTGTTGGGTAGTACTCGTTTATAATTTTAAAGTGCACTTCTTTTATTTTAGGAGGGAGAGGAAATAATAATAATAATGTTTTCTAAATACCTTAACCTCCTCAACCTTTAAGTCTTTCATAATATACTGTCTTTTAACTACATTATAGGGTAAAATTATTTCAATAACATATTTCTGATCATTCTGTTTGTGCATGTACAATCGGATAGATCTATTTCTGCTAAATGAAGTTGTCTCATCTCAGGTGATGTCTTAGAATAAAAATGATCTTCTTTAATTATATATTTCAAAGAGGATGGTATAGCTCTAAGGATGTTATTGTACTTCTTTGCTGTACAGTTAAGGTTAAATCTCATACAGAAATCCTTATGCTTTAGCATAATCATCCATGAAATGGGCAACAGCCCACACCCCTTTTGATCGCTATTCATCCATATACACAGATTTTTTACAGACCCTGATATATCTATTATTCCATACCGGTGTGTTGTGTCGTGTAAAGTTATGTTTGTACATTCATTTCCAATAAAGAAGGACCTGCTGGTGGAAAGCAGAAAGTTTGACTGGTAAAGAGCTACATTCAACATCGCAACGTAACAAAAAATATATCCCCCCATTTTTTCAAAGATCCTATTGGGAAGAATAAACCAAACATAATCTCTATTATTAACAAAGGATTTTAACCATTTCAGTTTCAAAACACCATTCATAACATCAAAATCAATCACATTGGTTCCCCCCTCTTCATATACCATATAGCAGGGGTCGGCAATTACGTTTGGACCCGGGCCAATTTTTTTTCAGACAATGGCATCGCGGGCCATAGCTTTTGTAATGGGGGGGGGGGGGTTATAGGCCTACTATTTAAATTATTAATTATTATATTATATTAAAATAAACATCATCTAACTTTTAAAATGCATTTAATTTAATTCCATTAAAAACGTTTATTTGCTTATGTGCGCTGTTTTTATGCCGCCTGCTGCATCTCCTGTCGTCTCTCATGAAACAGGCGACTTGCCTAGCAACTTGCCGTAACTAATGTGTAGGCTACAAATATTATTCTTTTGGATGACGTGTAAATGATTAGCTGAACATTGCTATATGCTAGTTATCGATGCAAAATGTCGTTGTCAAAAGCCTTGAAAAGAAAAATTGATTCAGAATGCAGGACCTACAAAGAAGAATGGAAGCAGAGGTATGTGTTGAGCCTGCCTGCATTTCTTAATGCCAAGCCTATTAATTTAACGAAACATAGGCTATTTTTGACCTTGCCCACTGGAAGAGGGAGACAGGACACTGTTGTTTTTTTTTTGCACAAGATTACGCGCACTCGCGTGCCAATACCGTTCCGACCTGTGCGTCATGGATAACTGCAAGGATGTTCCACCTGTTTTGTCACTTTAGTAGGACTATCATCTATACCTCAATAAATGTTTTGAAATTGATGGGATTGCTGTAGGCCTTTTTTTCTTTTTAAAAACATGGGGTTAAAAAAAAAATTCATTCAACAGCAAATTAACGTCATCTCGCGGGCCAGATAGAATCAATGGCGGGCCAAAATTGGCCCGCGGGCCACTATTTGCCGACCCCTGCCATATAGCATTTTCTTATATAATAACACTTATTTCTCCATATAAACTTATAATTAATATTGTTAATAGCTTTGATCATGTTCTGTGAGATGGGTAAGGAAAATGCTGGATATATTAGTTTGGACAGACTGTCCATCTTTGTTAACAAAATTCTTCCAAAGATAGATATCCCTCTGCAGCCATCTATTTAGAATTGATTTACATTCATCAATGTTATCTCCTACATTCTTATTGTCAGATATTGTTCTATCTTTACAGATAACAATGCCTTAGTATTTCACCTCACTTTTGATCGCTATATTACATAATGACTGCAGGGGGCAGTCATGTAGTGTCATTATTTCACATTTATTTAAGTTTGTCTTTAGGCCAGATGCTTTGGGAAATTGACTGATCATTTAAGTCATTTCTGACAAGAAAAGTCAAACTTTTCGAGAAACAGAGTCAGAAATAATTTCTGAGATTAAAGTCAGAAATTTTTACTTTTTAAGTCAGAAATTCTGACTTTAATCTCAGAAATTATTTCTGACTTTGTTTCTCGAAAATGTTGACTTTGATTCTCAAAAATGTTGACTTTTATCTCGAATATTTTTACTTTTATCTCAGAATTTTAAAAAATATTTTCTCTTCATGTGGCCGTAATACGCTTCCGTAGAGATGAGATTGGGGCAGGGGAAATTCAACCAAAATCCAAAATCACCAGAACCCTCCTCCCCCCTCAAAACCGACCGCTACATTATGCGATTTTTCGAATTAACGTGCACTGACGTTTGGTACACATATGTACTAAACTTGTTTTGAGATCAGGCTGCACTAACCCACCCAGAAAGCTGGCCTCAAGGGAAGCAGACACATGTAGAGCCTCTGCCTTCGCCTCTGTAGAGTCTGAGGCAATGATCTTGAACTCAGTGTTTGGCTGTGGACATCTATTGATGTTCTTCTGCAACATGTTAGCATCCCAGAGAGTAATACCTGCATTTTAGAAAATATGCTGATATCAATGAGAACAGTGAGATTTAATTGTTAAAAAAACTGAATAGGTGTGTTTGAAAATATGTGGTACATTATTGAATGTTTTGAGCTGCCATTACTGGGTGACATTCACAACTGAGTCAAAATATTTTCCATTAGAGAAGAAATGTTCTTTTCTGGCTGGTAGGGTGGCTATTAATTCTGTATAACACTATATCTTGTAAAACAAGTTTAATCACCGTTTCATATCCATGCTCTTTTGAATAGTAAATATACTTGGAGGAGGAAACTCCCCTTCGCTACGCATCGAATTACATGGTTGGTAATGTAATCATTACCAGCATGGATTTTAACCTCTTTGCTATCATGCTTGCTTCCCAGTCCGAGCTGCTGTAAATTTGCGGGTTCAAGCTTAGGCAGGTGCAGAGTTGAATCGCCCAATCAACAACATACAGTAGGTTGCATTGGTGTCATGACCCCAGATAGGAGTTTGGCTCCATTCTGTGTGGATCAGCTGAAAAATACCTGGATGCAAAGGGAATGCCCTGGGAAAGAGTAAGAGATATTCTTAATGATGAAACACAACAATCACAGTCATGGAGTGGGCCTGTATAATGGTTTTAATTATACTTCAGTGGAATGCTAGGAGTTTAATTGCAAACGGTCAAGAATTCAAAAAATATGTTGACAATTTACAAGAGAAACCTAATATTATTTGTATACAAGAAACCTGGCTAGTGCCTAGGTTGGATTTTGTAATAAAGGGGTATGACTCTATAAGAAGGGATAGGGAAATAGGTAAAGGAGGAGGGGTTGTAATTTTTATACAAAGGGGACTTCAGTATAGAGAGGTAAAGAGGGGGAATGACTTGGAATACATTGCTACAGAAGTATGGACAAATGAAGATAATGTGACAATTATAAACTTTTATAACCCATGTAGACAAGTGGAGATAAGGCAACTGGAGGATATTTGGAAGGATTTGACAGGGAGAATTATATGGTGTGGGGATTTTAATGCACATAGTACATTATGGGGAGAGAGGGATGATGGGAATGGAAATGTAGTCGAAGAATTTATGGAAGAGAAAGAGTTAGTATGTTTGAATGATGGATCTGGGACTAGAATAGATGTGGCAAGGGGTACAGAGTCAGCAATAGATCTAACTATTGTCACAAAAACTATTGCAGATAGATGTGATTGGGAGGTAGTGAGGGAAAGCACAGTAGGAAGTGATCATTATCCTATTAGAATTCAGATAGGAGTGGAATTAAGAAATGAACATGACATAAGAGAAGAGAGATGGATTTTAGGAAAAGCAGATTGGGGTAAGTATAGAGAAGTAAGTGATGAATTGTTACTATCTATTGATAAAAATCAGGATATTGAGAAATTGTGTAATGAAATTGGCAGTGGAATAATTGTTGCAGCAGGAGTATCAATCCCAAAAACTAAGCCTAAGACGTTACAGAATGTAAGGAAGCAATTAAAGGTAGAAATAGAGTGTTTAAAGAGTTAAAAAGAACACATAATTTTCAGAATTTAGTTCAATATAAAAGATCTGCAGGCAATAGTTAGGAAAACAATAAGACAAGCTAAAAAAGATCATTGGAAAAAGTTCTGTGACTCTATTGGTCGAACTACTCCAGTGGAGAGAGTTTGGAATATGATTAAAAAAATGAAGGGGAATGGAAGAGAATATGGATACCCAGTGTTGGTTGAGAGGCAAAGAATGATCACCAATAATAAGGAAAAAGCAGAGGTTATGGCTAAAACATTAGCCAAGGTGCATAGCTCAGGGAATTTAAATCAAGAAGAAAAAAGAGGTAGAGAAGTTACAATTAAAAAATATCGCAATGTGTTTGACATTGAGGATAGCGAAGAAGGGGTATTGGATGTGTTATTTACGAAATCTGAACTCAATAAGGCATTAAGTAAATTAGGTAAGTCATCTCCAGGGATGGATAAAATCTGCTATTCCATGTTGGAGAACTTAAGTGATAAGGGGAAGGAAGTTTTGTTAAGTCTATATAATAAAGTATGGATAGATGGCTGTATTCCTAGAACATGGAAGGAGTCTATATTTAGTATAGTCTATTATTCCTATTAGGAAACCTGGGAAAGATCCTAAAATAGCAATTAACTATAGACCTATTGCATTAACATCCCAGATGGGAAAAACTATGGAAAGGATGATTAATGACAGGCTTACATATTGGGTTGAAACGAAAGGATTAATGAGTAATTATCAAAGTGGATTCAGGAAAGGTAGAGGCACCATGGATCCCATTGTATGCCTTGAAGATACAATAAGGAAGGCTCAAGTGAACAGAGAAAATGTAGTGGCAGTGTTTTTTGACATTGAGAAGGCATATGATATGTTGTGGAAAGAAGGTATACTGATAAAGGTTAAAATATTGGGAATAAAGGGACGGATGTTCCAATGGATTAAAGGGTTTTTGTCTAATAGAACAATTCAAATTAAAATAAATGGAGAATTAAGTGAGCGATACAGTGTGGAAAATGGTGTCCCACAAGGAAGTATTGTTAGTCCACTATTATTTTCAATAATGATTGATGATATTTTTAAAGACATACAAAATTCAGTTGGGGTGGCATTGTTTGCAGATGATGGAGCAATGTGGAAAAAAGGAAGAAATATAGATTTTGTGGTGGGTAAGATGCAACAGACAGTGAACAGAGTCCAAGAATGAGCCCTTCAATGGGGCTTTAGGATCTCAATAGACAAAACAAAGACTTTATTCTTCTCTAGGAAGAAAATAAATGTAGATGTTAAAATCAAATTATCTGGGGCAGATTTAGAAAGAGTGGAATTCTTTAAATATTTAGGAATGTGGTTTGACAAACGATTAACTTGGACAATGCATATACAAAAAAATATTGAGAAATGCAAGAAAGTGTTGAATGTGATGAGGTGTCTGCGTGGAGTTGAATGGGGAGCAAGTAGACCTGCTTTAAAAGCCATTTATACAGGGCTGATGAGATCTGTATTTGACTATGGGTGTGTAGTGTATGGGTCTGCTGCTAAAACATCACTTAAGAAACTAGATGTAATTCAGAACCAAGGTTTGAAGCTATGCTGTGGGGCAATTAAGACCACGCCAGTGGCAGCAGTCCAGGTGGGAGAGATGCCTCTCTATCTTAGAAGAGACCAACTGTCTCTAGTGTATTGGACAAATCTAAGGGGTCATAGTGAAAAACACATGAGTCAATCAGTCTTATGGCAGTGTCAAGAGAGAGAGAGTTACCTTATTAAAAGTTTTGGTTGGACAATAAGACAAAAGGTAATAAATATGGGAATCAGTGCTCTTGAAATAAGCCCTACAGTGGCATATCCTGTTGGTTCTCCTTGGCTGATGTCAGAGGTTCCAGTAGACTTGGGCTTATTAGAGGAAAAGAAGGATGTTGAAGTGGATCATTACAGGGTCCAGAGTTACATTGCGAGCAAATATAAAGAAGCAGTCATTTTATATACTGATGCATCTAAGCAGACTGATAAGAAAATGGGAGTTGCTTATGTTATCCCTCAATTAAACATTGAATCTGGAAAGAGAATCAATGATGATTTAGCTGTATACACAGCAGAAATGATAGGAATATGGATGGCCTTATTGTGGGTAGAGAGCAATAGACCTAAGCAAGCTGTGATTGCGTCAGACTCTAGCTCAGCTTTAATAAGCCTTAAACGTTGTCACTCTGAGTCTAGACAGGACATAGTATATGAAGTAATGCAATTAGCCAACAATCTGCTTAAGTCTGGTATTAGTACTACATTTATATGGGTACCAGCTCATATAGGTGTAGGAGGTAATGAATTAGCAGATACATGTGCAAAGAAAGCAGCAGGGAAGTCTGATATAGAGTTGAATATTAAATACAGCAAAGCTGAAGTCAAAAGTATAATCAAAGCTAAAATAAATGAAAAATGGCAATTTGTATGGGATAACGAACAGTCTGGAAGACACCTGCATAGTATTCAAGGAAAGGTGGGGAGGAGCAGGAATACATGCAGAAGCAAGCAAGAAGAAGATGTGGTGTCCAGAATGAGGCCAGGACATACAGGATTAAACAGAACATTATTTACCATGAAAAAGCATGTTGATGGAATGTGTGAATATTGTAATAGTCAAGAGACTATAGAGCATGTAATTATGTTTTGTCCTGAGTACCATCAAGCCAGACAAAGATTTATCTCACAACTTGGTGAAATCCAGATGACATTAAATTTGAATGACATACTGCAAAGAGAATCAGGTGAAATTTGTTTTTCTTTTTTTTTTCTTTTTTGAAGGTAACTGGGTTATTGAAAAGAATTTAGGAAAGTGTAGGATGACCATTTGATCCACACTCCAGTCCAGATGGTGGCGGTAATGCACCAAAAAGCTGGTTGCCAACCGCCATATAAAAAAGAAGAAGAAGAAGAAGTTTTTTCACATGCTGTTGCAACAACTAGTAAAGTTAGAACAACTACAACACCACACTGGATCTAGCTAGACCGTGCTGCATGTACACGCCCCCTTAGGCGAAAGGGAGCTGTTTGGATAATGGAAACCTATGCTGCATCAAAGTGGGGAGCGAAAAGGGCTTATAATTACTAAATCTTGAAACAAACGTGAATAAAAGGCACAAAATAAGGTTGGTGTAAGAGTTATCTGTGTGTTTATGGGATTAATGTGGCCATTATGTTCCTATTTTTTGCTCTTTCCACTAAGTGTCACGAATGTAGGCACAGTCAAACTGCCCGTGGCTGACTATAAATTCGACAAGCTTAACTTTACATGTCATAACATCAACAAAACGTCACACATTCATTCTATCACTTGTAATATGAACGTAGCCTTTTTCCTACAACTAGGTGAGATAATTGGCTATGCCCATTATAGCCTACTGAAATTCCACAGTTACTAGGTCTGTCAAACTCGATTCCTTTTAAGGATCCGGGTTATTCTGAGTCACTCACTAAACTGATCCGGGTTGAACGAGTCACTTGAGTCACTTGAGTCAGTATTGCTAAATCGCAAAGAAATTCAGTCCTACGTTCAAGCAGTGCAGTGGGGTGCTTCATTTCGTTAAGTGCCTTCTCATGTTGGATGTGGATCCTCCATGATTTGAAACCAGGTTTTTGCAGTACTTGCATTTAGCCTAAGAGTTTTGCTCTCCTGGTCAAAGTGCATCCACACATTGTTCATCTTTTTGGTGCTCATGTTCAGAAACTTTGATCTTATTGACAGAGAGGGTAGCCTATATTATAATTAGTGTTGCACGGTGTATCGATACTAAAAAGGTATCACGATGCCTTAACGCAAAAAACGATGCGATTTTCGACGTTTTTAGAATCGATACTTTATTAAAATAATAACGTTCTGTGTTTGTGTGAACTGCTGCTCTCACTGCTCCTTGCACGCATCTAGGCAAGTGGGCGTGTCAAGCAGGCAGCTCTGAGTGAGTGCAAACGTCAACATAGTTTGCCGACAGTCCTCAGCCTTGTGGAAAAAACTAAAGGTGAAGTGAAATATGCAACTATTTCGGATACATCGCGAAAAGTGAATGCAAGCCATCAGGTACACAGAGGCCCGTTTGTAAAATATGTTTCAAAGTCATTTAAAAGCAGTAGCTACGCATGGAACTTGGCTAAACACCTCGCAGACATATCCCAACATTTTTAAAGAGTTCAAAAAACGACAGGTTAACGAATATGCTATAGAAAACAGGACTACATGGTTAGTGCCAAGATCTTCTCTTCTGTTTTAGTCTAGCCTAAGTGAAACGAGTATATGGTTCTCTGGGATAAAGCGAACCTTCCTTCATCAATGCATTTTGACGAGACATAACGAGCTGTAATCATTTTGACGAGACATAACGAGCTGTAATCATAGGGTGCTAACGTGATGAAAGCGCAATGTTCACGCCAGAATAACATTACCATAACTTGTAAACAATCTATTTCATTTTCGGTCAGTACTACTGGTAATATTTGTCATGGCATGTAGACTGCAAGTTCTTTAATAATTATTGGCCAGATGTAAGATAGGATACCCGAAATGCGCTAATTAAAGCCCACATACAGCATATAATACCACCAAAGCGTGTTGAGTCCTAATAATTGTTATGTGGTAGCAAATCATGTTATCAAAGAAATAGACGTAATGTAGGAATTAATGCACACCGATATATTGCAACAGGTAGGAGGTATGAGTCCTTTCTTTTCCAGATATCTTAGGATTTCGCCGTAGTATCGTTTCAGTATCGAGCATCGTGATATTTATGGCAGATATCGTATCAAAGTCATAATTTTGGTATCGTGACAACACTAATTATAATAATTAATTATTTGTTGTTGTTTTGTTAACTATAGAAAATTTGCCTTGGTCTAATGCTACTCTGCTACAATGTTTATTACCACTACTATATACTAGTAGGCTACTAGGAATCTATTCTAATAGGTATTATATGCAGCTAATACTAGGCAACTCATATTATTCGCCTATTAATCATAGCTATACATATATATATATCATGTTAGGTAGCCTAATATAATATCATATAATATAATATAAAATAGCCTAATATAATAGCATCAAAACCTCCACCCACTCACGGGAAAGAAAGCAGTTTGAGCCAGACTGTTTATTTATTGTCTTAACCTAGCCTATAAGCAATTGACTTTCAATGTAGACATAGAAACAAGAACGTAGAAATGCCCTGCAGTGAATAAATTATTATTATTGTTATTATTATTATTACTACTACTACTACTACTACTATTCTCATTAGGCCTATATTATTATCACCTTGACACGAGTAGAAACTAGGCTACTTGCTCGTCTACAGATCCACTCATGACAATGTAGCCGGCTGATTCGACTGACTCGCACTCATAACAACATAATGTAACCGGTCCGCCCCGGCTGAAATGACCCAGGTAGGCTAGCCTACTCAAGCAACTCCATACAGAGCTTGCAATGTTTCGGACTGTCTTCGCGACCTAATTGCATTTTAAAGTAGGCTATGCGTGCAGAATATATGTTATTTCAGAAGTGAAAGAATGGCTTTTGTTGTGGATTTTCTTTTAACCTTGACGAGGAGTTACTCGCTCCTCTAAAGATCCACTCATGACAACGTAGCCGGCTGATTCGGCTGACTCGCACTCATAACAACAACGTAACCGGCCCGCTTGGCTGATCCGACTGGCTACTCTCCATACAGAGCTTGCAATGTTTCGGACTATCTTCGCGACCTAATTGCATTTTAAAGTAGGCTATGCGTGTAGAATATATGTTATTTCAGAAGTGAAAGCATGGCTTTTGTTGTGGATTTTCTTTTAACCTTGATGAGGAGTTACTCGCTCCTCTAAAAATCCACTCATGACAACGTAGCCGGCTGATTCGGCTGACTCGCACTCATAACAACGTAACCGGCCCGCTTGGCTGATCCGACTGGCTAGCCTACTCTCCATACAGAGCTTGCAATGTTTCGGACTGTCTTCGCGACCTAATTGCATTTTAAAGTAGGCTATGCGTGCAGAACATATGTTATTTCAGAAGAAAAAGCATGGCTTTTGTTGTGGATTTGTTTTTCACCTTGACGAGGAGTTACTCTAAAGATCACTCATGACAACGTAGCCGGCTGATTCGGCTGACTCGCACTTATAACAACCTAACCGGCCCGCCCGGCTGATTCGACTGACCCGGGTAGATAGGCTACTCAAGCATCTCCATGAGCGTGCAGTGCACGACCTAATTGCATTTTAATATACTACATCTATACACCTAATCTAATTATGTCTAGGCTACATGCAGAACATTGAATGTTATTTCAGAAGTGAAAGAAATGGCTTTTGTTGTGGAATTGCTTTTCACCTCGAGGAGGAGCTACTCGCTCTCGCAGATCCACTCATGACAACGTAGCCGGCTGATTCGACTGACTCGTACTCAACGTAGCCTAACCGGCCGGCTGATCCGACTAACCCGGATCAGCCGCTCCAATCTGAGTCCCATGGTCTGTGAGTCTGCAATGTTTCCGGCTCTGCGGGAAGTTAACCAGTTATCTCGGACTGCCTGCTCACTCAGTTGCTTGAGTTGATTTGTGGAGTTGTGGTTGCCTACGAAATTGTTACATTTTTGGCAGACGATGGCTAGGGCTAGGAGGCTAGCTAATGTTGCAAGAGGTTTGTGTGGCCCTGTTTATCGTTTTAGATTGAATTGTAGTAACTCAGGGCTGCCAACTTTTCAAAAAACCTTGGAGTGAGATTTGGTGGGGCCAACCAAAATTTTGCTGCGTAAATTTTTGTTTGGCTCATTCAGCATTATACCGTACAGTAAAAAAAACGCACATCAGTGGTTCTCAGGTGTAGGGACCAGGCATGGACGGATTATGAGCTTTCGGGCCCTTGGGCCCAGATGTATTAAGGGCTCCCCACTAATTGTCGTATATGTGGAAGGGGGGTTTGGGGGTACTCCCCCAGAATTTGTTAAATTAGTTTAATGTGATTTCCTGTATTCTGGTGCATTTTGGGGATGGGCAATATTAAATTCAATCAGATTCATAGCCTACATCCTGATGTGTTGATATTGAGGCAATGATTCCATGCAAAGGCTTGGGCTTCAGGGCCCCCTGACACCTTGGGCCCCTGGGTCTGGGCCCGGAAGGCCCATGCATTGATCCATCCCTGGGACCAGGGTCCCAGAGTTATATGAACATT
This sequence comes from Alosa pseudoharengus, assembly GCF_046254945.1. NCBI lineage: Eukaryota > Metazoa > Chordata > Actinopteri > Clupeiformes > Clupeidae > Alosa > Alosa pseudoharengus. Next base: position 45,246,138 of record NW_027468718.1, on the reverse strand, counting down.
GGTATCAAAGGGATCTAGCCTACTACTAGGACCATGGGCGTCGGAGGCATTGTGAAAGTGGGTGGGACATTTCAGCGGGGGGCATGGGGGTCCTCCCCCAGAAATGTTTTTTTGGACTAGATGCAATTTCCTGAATTCTGGTACATTTTAAAAGGTTATTTAGATACTTCTATATAACAAAATAAAGCCAGCCTACGAAATTAATAAAAAGTAAATCATGCATAATTTAAAAATAACTCAATAGGCTACTTGGCTACGCAATAAGGTTTCCATTACAGCACCGCGGACGTTCAATGAACGTATGAAAGCGGATGGTTTGTTTGAAATCCCGACACATGGAACGTAATAGTGATCATCAAATACCTCCCCAGATTTCAGTGCCCATCAGTCCCAACATTTAACAATATAATCAAACAGTCCAAAAGTTAATTAAATATCAAACTAAACCGAAAATGTCATGCTTTAGAAGGCCTACCAGTATGCCGCTCCAAGAAACGCATGTCTCAAAATAAAACTCGCATAAGAAATAAAGGGCTGTCTCGAATACAATCCTGCCCCTAAAGGCCTGTACTGTCTTAAGACCCCGGCCATAATTTGAGGATTTACAGTATCTAAGTAGACAAACTGGCTTCAGATATCCAACAGAGTGAATAGAGATTGTGCAGTCTTAGCTGTGGTTAGTGACGTGATGCTGTTAATGGGGAGTTTTACATAGCCTAGCGTAAACCTATAGGTTATTATTTATTTGGCATACCTATAAGGCTTTTTACCTTATCAAAAGTGAGGGGGACGACTGATCTCTTCAACACTGCGGGGGATTTGGCGCTTGTCACTGTGTGTGTGACAGAAGCGGAATGGGAGAATGCGTGTAACAAAAAAAATAAAAGTTTGAGCGATTTACGCGAAAATGGGAGAATCCAATGAAAATGACAATGAAGCACTAAACAGATGCTGAAAACAGCACTGGTATTTCGCACGGCAAAAGTGGGGGTGGGGGGTCCAAACTAACAATTTTAAAGAGTGGGTGGGTGTTTTGTAAGAATTTAAGAAATGTTTGTATATTTTGCATCAATCAGATGCACTTTCAAAATAAATTCAGAGGTCAGACTTGCTTATTTTTATGGAAATATTTGTGCTGTAGCCTAAGCTATTTTGCACTTCAGAATTATAACCATGCACACACAGGTGGAATAGTTATGGTGATATTGCAATAAGTTCACAACCACAAAAACATATGCTACATTTCACAGTTCAGAAATGTGTGTACATTTCAGCACTCCATGAAATTATGCAGAAGTGGTCACCTGTGTTATTCAGCTAGTTTATTTAAGATAATATATTGGTCATTGTAATGGCCATAGCCTATAGCCTACATGATATTCCTTTTTCAGGATGTACCCATATCTGCATGATGTGAATGTTTGCATATGGCTTATGTCAGGCTTTATATCAATATTTGTGTCTCGTTATTTGATTTTCTTCATATTTTTGCATTAATGTCACTAGGAAGCATGCCAATATAAATATATTCATTTATCTGTAATGGGATGGCTGGAACCTGACAATATAAGAACCATGATAGTGGGATAATCTATGGCTGAGCAATTTACAAAAATGTATGTAGGCCTACTGACAAATAGTTAACATTAGAATACATGTTACATACAGGGGGGGGGGGGGGGTGCGCCTGGGATGGCTTCTGAAGTAGCATCGCAAATGAGAGAAAATTTAGAAAATTCCACAGACAGTGGGTGCTCTTGAACCCTCTCACCGTCTCTGAAAGCATAATCGTGGCTCAACAGGTAGATCTATAGGCTAAACTCATTTTTCAGGCATCTGACCGACCGGGTTGACACTTCAGCGTGAGAAATCGGGGGTGTGGCGTGTGAGCGTGTGAAACTAATCAAATGCGTGTGTCTCACGGCCAATGCGTGAGAGTTGGCACCTATGCTGTGCCGCAGCCGTGGGGCAGAAGGTGCTTGGTGGCCGTCCACAACGTTATAAACTTAACCTAAATAGTCGGCTGCTGTAAGCTACAATCGGATTTTATTGTATACCCCTGTTGTCTCAATGATAATAACATCTCATTTCCGACTATATTTCAAAGTGTGCCGTTCATTTGCATTATTAACATAACATCGTATTTTGTCATTTTTGGCGAAGACATGCATTCCGTAGGGATATTGAACAGATTTAACATTCTCTAACCATCGTGATTTCGAATTGGTGCAGTTGTCAGCACAAAAACTCATTTGATTTTTTTGCTCTTTTGCATTGCTCTATGCTGTTCTATGGTGCTTTCTGCCTCTTGGTTGCGCATGCATGTTTTCGTGACGTTTCATAGAAATCCATGTATAATGAGCGCATAAAACGACTTGTTTTGGTACATTAATCTAGGCTACGTTAAACTTTAAGGATTGTATGTCCTTAATTTATTTATATAGGCCTATTTAGGCTACTTGCGCAAACCCTGGATAGACTTTTATTGCCACACAACAATATTGGTGGTATATTTGTTACATTAGCTTCAAAAGGCACCGCTTCAGAAAACTGCACTGCTTGTGAAAGAAGGGGGTGGGGGAGGGGAGCTTGCAGCCAAGTGTCGGAAAAATGCATAGCCTACAACACAGAACCCGCTTCTCGCATTAGTCACTGACAGTAGACACTCTTCCAGCCTAATGACTTTCACACATTTTGAATGATTTACAGTATGCCTAGACACATTAGCGCTCCACGTGTAGAAACTGTGCAGAATACAATATGTGAATGATGCTCAATGATTTGCCAATAGCCTATAATAGTCTTCTGCTGGGTTGCATGTACTGTAGGCTATAGCCTACAGTTTTACTGTAGGCTACATGTTTTCAGCCTTTAGTGGATTTTCTTTTAACCTTGACGAGGAGTTACTCGCTCCTCTAAAGATCCACTCATGACAACGTAGCCGGCTGATTCGGCTGACTCGCACTCATAACAACAACGTAACCGGCCCGCTTGGCTGATCCGACTGGCTACTCTCCATACAGAGCTTGCAATGTTTCGGACTATCTTCGCGACCTAATTGCATTTTAAAGTAGGCTATGCGTGTAGAATATATGTTATTTCAGAAGTGAAAGCATGGCTTTTGTTGTGGATTTTCTTTTAACCTTGATGAGGAGTTACTCGCTCCTCTAAAAATCCACTCATGACAACGTAGCCGGCTGATTCGGCTGACTCGCACTCATAACAACGTAACCGGCCCGCTTGGCTGATCCGACTGGCTAGCCTACTCTCCATACAGAGCTTGCAATGTTTCGGACTGTCTTCGCGACCTAATTGCATTTTAAAGTAGGCTATGCGTGCAGAACATATGTTATTTCAGAAGAAAAAGCATGGCTTTTGTTGTGGATTTGTTTTTCACCTTGACGAGGAGTTACTCTAAAGATCACTCATGACAACGTAGCCGGCTGATTCGGCTGACTCGCACTTATAACAACCTAACCGGCCCGCCCGGCTGATTCGACTGACCCGGGTAGATAGGCTACTCAAGCATCTCCATGAGCGTGCAGTGCACGACCTAATTGCATTTTAATATACTACATCTATACACCTAATCTAATTATGTCTAGGCTACATGCAGAACATTGAATGTTATTTCAGAAGTGAAAGAAATGGCTTTTGTTGTGGAATTGCTTTTCACCTCGAGGAGGAGCTACTCGCTCTCGCAGATCCACTCATGACAACGTAGCCGGCTGATTCGACTGACTCGTACTCAACGTAGCCTAACCGGCCGGCTGATCCGACTAACCCGGATCAGCCGCTCCAATCTGAGTCCCATGGTCTGTGAGTCTGCAATGTTTCCGGCTCTGCGGGAAGTTAACCAGTTATCTCGGACTGCCTGCTCACTCAGTTGCTTGAGTTGATTTGTGGAGTTGTGGTTGCCTACGAAATTGTTACATTTTTGGCAGACGATGGCTAGGGCTAGGAGGCTAGCTAATGTTGCAAGAGGTTTGTGTGGCCCTGTTTATCGTTTTAGATTGAATTGTAGTAACTCAGGGCTGCCAACTTTTCAAAAAACCTTGGAGTGAGATTTGGTGGGGCCAACCAAAATTTTGCTGCGTAAATTTTTGTTTGGCTCATTCAGCATTATACCGTACAGTAAAAAAAACGCACATCAGTGGTTCTCAGGTGTAGGGACCAGGCATGGACGGATTATGAGCTTTCGGGCCCTTGGGCCCAGATGTATTAAGGGCTCCCCACTAATTGTCGTATATGTGGAAGGGGGGTTTGGGGGTACTCCCCCAGAATTTGTTAAATTAGTTTAATGTGATTTCCTGTATTCTGGTGCATTTTGGGGATGGGCAATATTAAATTCAATCAGATTCATAGCCTACATCCTGATGTGTTGATATTGAGGCAATGATTCCATGCAAAGGCTTGGGCTTCAGGGCCCCCTGACACCTTGGGCCCCTGGGTCTGGGCCCGGAAGGCCCATGCATTAATCCATCCCTGGGACCAGGGTCCCAGAGTTATATGAACATTGGTATCAAAGGGATCTAGCCTACTACTAGGACCATGGGCGTCGGAGGCATTGTGAAAGTGGGTGGGACATTTCAGCGGGGGGTATGGGGGTCCTCCCCCAGAAATGTTTTTTTGGACTAGATGCAATTTCCTGAATTCTGGTACATTTTAAAAGGTTATTTAGATACTTCTATATAACAAAATAAAGCCAGCCTACGAAATTAATAAAAAGTAAATCATGCATAATTTAAAAATAACTCAATAGGCTACTTGGCTACGCAATAAGGTTTCCATTACAGCACCGCGGACGTTCAATGAACGTATGAAAGCGGATGGTTTGTTTGAAATCCCGACACATGGAACGTAATAGTGATCATCAAATACCTCCCCAGATTTCAGTGCCCATCAGTCCCAACATTTAACAATATAATCAAACAGTCCAAAAGTTAATTAAATATCAAACTAAACCGAAAATGTCATGCTTTAGAAGGCCTACCAGTATGCCGCTCCAAGAAACGCATGTCTCAAAATAAAACTCGCATAAGAAATAAAGGGCTGTCTCGAATACAATCCTGCCCCTAAAGGCCTGTACTGTCTTAAGACCCCGGCCATAATTTGAGGATTTACAGTATCTAAGTAGACAAACTGGCTTCAGATATCCAACAGAGTGAATAGAGATTGTGCAGTCTTAGCTGTGGTTAGTGACGTGATGCTGTTAATGGGGAGTTTTACATAGCCTAGCGTAAACCTATAGGTTATTATTTATTTGGCATACCTATAAGGCTTTTTACCTTATCAAAAGTGAGGGGGACGACTGATCTCTTCAACACTGCGGGGGATTTGGCGCTTGTCACTGTGTGTGTGACAGAAGCGGAATGGGAGAATGCGTGTAACAAAAAAAATAAAAGTTTGAGCGATTTACGCGAAAATGGGAGAATCCAATGAAAATGACAATGAAGCACTAAACAGATGCTGAAAACAGCACTGGTATTTCGCACGGCAAAAGTGGGGGTGGGGGGTCCAAACTAACAATTTTAAAGAGTGGGTGGGTGTTTTGTAAGAATTTAAGAAATGTTTGTATATTTTGCATCAATCAGATGCACTTTCAAAATAAATTCAGAGGTCAGACTTGCTTATTTTTATGGAAATATTTGTGCTGTAGCCTAAGCTATTTTGCACTTCAGAATTATAACCATGCACACACAGGTGGAATAGTTATGGTGATATTGCAATAAGTTCACAACCACAAAAACATATGCTACATTTCACAGTTCAGAAATGTGTGTACATTTCAGCACTCCATGAAATTATGCAGAAGTGGTCACCTGTGTTATTCAGCTAGTTTATTTAAGATAATATATTGGTCATTGTAATGGCCATAGCCTATAGCCTACATGATATTCCTTTTTCAGGATGTACCCATATCTGCATGATGTGAATGTTTGCATATGGCTTATGTCAGGCTTTATATCAATATTTGTGTCTCGTTATTTGATTTTCTTCATATTTTTGCATTAATGTCACTAGGAAGCATGCCAATATAAATATATTCATTTATCTGTAATGGGATGGCTGGAACCTGACAATATAAGAACCATGATAGTGGGATAATCTATGGCTGAGCAATTTACAAAAATGTATGTAGGCCTACTGACAAATAGTTAACATTAGAATACATGTTACATACAGGGGGGGGGGGGGGTGCGCCTGGGATGGCTTCTGAAGTAGCATCGCAAATGAGAGAAAATTTAGAAAATTCCACAGACAGTGGGTGCTCTTGAACCCTCTCACCGTCTCTGAAAGCATAATCGTGGCTCAACAGGTAGATCTATAGGCTAAACTCATTTTTCAGGCATCTGACCGACCGGGTTGACACTTCAGCGTGAGAAATCGGGGGTGTGGCGTGTGAGCGTGTGAAACTAATCAAATGCGTGTGTCTCACGGCCAATGCGTGAGAGTTGGCACCTATGCTGTGCCGCAGCCGTGGGGCAGAAGGTGCTTGGTGGCCGTCCACAACGTTATAAACTTAACCTAAATAGTCGGCTGCTGTAAGCTACAATCGGATTTTATTGTATACCCCTGTTGTCTCAATGATAATAACATCTCATTTCCGACTATATTTCAAAGTGTGCCGTTCATTTGCATTATTAACATAACATCGTATTTTGTCATTTTTGGCGAAGACATGCATTCCGTAGGGATATTGAACATATTTAACATTCTCTAACCATCGTGATTTCGAATTGGTGCAGTTGTCAGCACAAAAACTCATTTGATTCTTTTGCTCTTTTGCATTGCTCTATGCTGTTCTATGGTGCTTTCTGCCTCTTGGTTGCGCATGCATGTTTTCGTGACGTTTCATAGAAATCCATGTATAATGAGCGCATAAAACGACTTGTTTTGGTACATTAATCTAGGCTACGTTAAACTTTAAGGATTGTATGTCCTTAATTTATTTATATAGGCCTATTTAGGCTACTTGCGCAAACCCTGGATAGACTTTTATTGCCACACAACAATATTGGTGGTATATTTGTTACATTAGCTTCAAAAGGCACCGCTTCAGAAAACTGCACTGCTTGTGAAAGAAGGGGGTGGGGGAGGGGAGCTTGCAGCCAAGTGTCGGAAAAATGCATAGCCTACAACACAGAACCCGCTTCTCGCATTAGTCACTGACAGTAGACACTCTTCCAGCCTAATGACTTTCACACATTTTGAATGATTTACAGTATGCCTAGACACATTAGCGCTCCACGTGTAGAAACTGTGCAGAATACAATATGTGAATGATGCTCAATGATTTGCCAATAGCCTATAATAGTCTTCTGCTGGGTTGCATGTACTGTAGGCTACATGTTTTCAGCCTTTATTGGTTAAATGACCATTTTTATTACGAAAATATTTCTTAACTTCAAAAACTCAGTGTCTAAAACTCGGTGTCATTCAGACTCAACCCTCTTGACGTTTGGTGATTAATTGACAGCTGTTTTGGGACACGTTAAACTTTCTTTATAATGAGCGCATAAAACGACTTGTTGTTTTGGGACATTAAGCTACGTTAAGCTTTTTCACAAGGATTGTATGTCCTTAATTTATTTATATATTTAGGCTACTTGCGCAAACCCTGGATACTTTTATTGCCACACAACAATATTGGTGGCATTTGTTACATTAGCTTCAAAAGGCACCGCTTCAGAAAGCTGCACTGCTTGTGAAAGAAGGGGGTGGGGGAGGGGAGAAAGCTCGAGTAGCCGAGAATGATCGGTTGAAAGCGGAGGTCAACAACCTCAAACGAGAGCTTCAACAACTCCGAGAGACCAGCCACTTGGAGAGCCACAGAGACATTTTACAGGAGATGAGAGCTGGAATCGGAGAACTTCAGGCGACGCTACGTGAGCAGAGAAGTTATTCGACGCCTGAGAGACCAATCCCCAGGTGCACCTCGACACCACCTCCAGAAACGTCCTCCTTGCAGATGTCTCCATTGGCCCTCTCCGTCACACTCAACGACAGCATCCAAGTTCCTAGTCAACACGCAGACGTGACCTTGCCTTGCGTGATGTTGGTCCCGAAGACCACGCTAAGATTCACCAACAGAGCTACGGCCAAGTGCCAGTGGGCAGATACGGATGTCTGCTCTTCAGGTCCATCGTCAGAGGAACACTATAAAGCCTGGAGCAAAACCACCAACTGGGATGGAGCGAAGGGCAAGCGAGCACTGCCGCAGAATGTGAAACACTTTGTGGTCTCAACACAACGAAAGTTCCCTGCTATGGGGAGGAGTGAACTGAAGGACTGCATAAGATCAACGAATTCCTCCGCACAACACGCAGATCTTCCCAGGGATTCAACGTGCTTTAAATTTAGACTGTAGAAAGTTGAATGTAGACTGTTCATTATTTCAATAAATACGTTTTCTCTGAAGCACTTTCCCGACTTCGTCTTTCTATAGGCTAAGCATATCATGGAGATAGAGTAGAAAACTGGATTTAACTAAACAAATGTAACTAAGTAAACTGATTGTTTACTCTACAGTAGGCTATGTTCCCCCTCTCAGGCTGTACAGTAGGCCTATTGAAAGTAGACTAATGAGCTTAGACACATTAGCGCTTCCAGCCTAATGACTTTCACACATGAATGATTTACAGTAGACACATTAGCGCTCCACGCAGTGGCGTAAATATAGTAGGTGCAGCAAGTGCAGTCGCACCAGGGCCTGTGACCTCCGTCGCTACCCCCGCAATGCAATTGCTGGAAAATTCTATACCGGTCCTTTCTGACTACCTGCGTGCCTTTGACCAGGCCAAGGCTACAGCGCAGACACTCGCAAATAAATGGGGGTTCAGAGTACATTTGAAAATGTTAGAGCACGGAGAGTGAAGCGTCACTATCGGAAGATGAACGCTTAACAAAGGCGAACACTTTAACAGGGGGAATTAATTGGGCATGAATCATTGTGCTGAACGGTATTTGTCAATGAGCAGAAACACACACGACATTCAAACTATTGATAAGATGTACTGGTCTGTATCTAGGCTAACATTGGACAAATAAATGACACTGACTCGCCATATCCTGACTCAGGAAAAAAAAACATTTTCTTGCTTTGCCGCAAACTCAGCAATGAAATCATAGGCCAGTTTGCAGGTAGCCTAACGTCTTTTTCATAGAAGGGAGAGCCTAGTCTCTCCTGTGACATGGAGGTGCGCAAATAGTTTTTAATAGCCTGTTCAACTTCGAAAAGCTTCGTGCACCCGATGCCAGTCACTGATCGCAATTTCAAAGTTCGGAAAGCTTCATCTTTTTAAGTTTTAAGTGCAGTGGCCCCTATCTGCCCCCTTTGGAATTATATCTCGAGCCTATTATAAGGTCCAGTGCGTTATGTCCTGGGATTCGGATGTGCTCAAAAAGAAAAGAAAAAAAACTTTTTTATAGATGGTTATGAGGAGCAATATGAGAGAGAGATTTGATGATCATTGATCGTTGTTTTGGGACGTTAAGCCTTTTCCATAGGCGTCAGTGAAGGAGATTGAAGAATGACCATTTTTTATACGAAAAATATTTCTTAACTACAAAAACTCAGTGTCTAAAAACTCAGTGTCATTCAGACTCAACTCTCTTGTTGTTTTATTATCTTTTTCGTTGTCGTTTGAACGTTGGCAAGCAGGCATGTTGCGGTTGCAATTTAAGTGAAATTTCTACAGTGGGCCTACAACATGCTGTTTAGGCTGGGCCAGGGCCGTAGTCACCATAGACATTGAGGGGGACGTGTCCCCCCCAATATTCAAATATGACCAAAATGTCCCCCCCAATATTCGGACATAGAAAAATAAAGAAAGAATAAAGCGCTATACTAGGCCTACAGGAAACCAACACGTATCTGAAATGTAATCAAACGTAAATAACGCACAAATTAGTGACAGAGTAGCCTACACCCCTGAGTGGTTTGTCCTGGTGATTTTCCGTTTTTCGTTAGTGGCGTGTGCGCTATCAAAAAAAGCTTCCATTTACTGCACCCTACTGTGGTGAGGTAGGGCTGTCAACAATATCGCAAAAGCTACCGGTACAATTTCCACAAAACTTCTTGGAAAGGTGTAGCACAGGCTGAGGAAATCCCATACATGTCTGGAGCCGATCAGACTGAAAGGGAACATTTTCCATATTGTAGCCTATTCTCGCAATGATAGAGAAAGTGAAACGTTTTATTTTAAATTATGAATTTGTGCAAGCCTGTGTCATTTCTTTCACGTCTTTCAACATAAATAATGCATTCATATGCTAGTAGTAATGCCAGAAATTACCGTTTATAGGCCTCTTAGAAATGATTGTTGCATCTTGCATATTATTTAGATGCGCACTCAATCGCGCATCCATGCAGGCAAAACGTGATCAAATGTGGCGACGTTTACAATACGTGATAGCCTACAGTTAATGTGAATCGCGAACAATAACCAAAGAAAGGAATTTGCACCTCCATTCACCAATTAAAGGCTGTAGTAGGCCTAGTGTTTCTACATGTTGGCACAAAACGTCAGTCTATAATGCATAGGCCTACAGGGGTAACATGAGGTGAGTCAGACAGAAGAGGGGCCTGTCTTAGTAGCCTATTCCTGAATCCTGTCCCTTTCAAACTACGTTAAAATTGTGTGATTAGCCGCCAGCATAATAAAATCAAAATTAAAAGACACAATCTTATTAGGCTCCAAACCTATGAGTCTAAGTCTTAGTTTAAAAAAATCTTCAGGTGTAAGTAATAAGTCAAAGAACCACTTGGAGTCACAGGTCCAGTGAAGTTGCTTCTTCTCCACCCTTCTCTTTTCACAAAACTCACCAGAGGGGGCGGGGGGGGGGGGGGGGGGGGGGAGCATCTGTGTCCAGGGGTTCATAATCCATCCATGCCATGCCTATGTCCGTCAAAAGTTTGGAATAACCTAATTGACTGACCTAACTAACGACTTGTTTGTGATTTTTAATAATATTTTTTCATGTTAGGAAATGTATTGAAATTCTGTTTGGGGGTCCCTCAGACCCCACCACAGATTTGGTCCCCCCCAATGTTGACATCATGACTACGGCCTTGGGCTGGGCTACTGTCAATGTACCTGTACAGGTAAATGTTCAACAATTGCTGGTGTACAGGTTATATAATCAATTAGCTAAATCATTTGTCCAGCTGTTTAAACATTTTTTCGTGCTACATTCAAACGCAAAAGGTGCTTTGATATATTTTTCGTTTGAACGTCGGCAAGCAGGCATGCTTTGGTTGCAATGAATGAGTATAATTGCTTTTTTTTGCATTATTTTGAATATGACTTGCTCCAGTCTCAACAGCACGTACTTTTTCCACACGCTAAGTTCTAACACACATATCCCCTCTCTTTCTCTCTCTCCATCCCTGCACACGGTGCTTTCTTAAAGGAGCTGCACCATTTTACAACAATTGCATCTACATTTTCATATTAGAATGTTTTGTCAAGTGTAAGCTTAAACTACCGTGATCAATTTAAGTTCCCGTGCCCCCGCTGCGTCATGGAAGCAGTAAGTCAGTCGCATCAAAAATAGTAGTGGCACCCAAGTGACACCTTGTGGTTGTTTGTGTCAACTGCAGTTTGTGCCATTTCTGCCGAGAAAATGGGGATCGTGATTCCTGAAGGAACCCGTCCAAACTTAACAGGGACCCACTGTAGGTGTGAGTCTGTGTTAAGAGTTTAGAAAAAGTATCTGAAGTATGGTTAAGCGCTTGTTAGCGATTGAAAAAAACTGTAATGTATGTTATAGCACAGAATGTCTTCCAAAAAAGATCCACTTTTGTCATGCCATCTACAAGGGCGGCAGTGGCACAGTAAATGCACAATAAAAAGAAAAACTGATAACGTGTTTACAGTTTTTGCAAGTCAGCAGGCTTTTTATCATTATTGCCAAGGAAATAAGAGATCGCCTACTGCCAGTCGGAATTAATTTTATTACAGTAGCAATAGTGGATGGAGCCATTCTTGCTTAGTAAGTCAAATTATTTGAGGTGCAACCTATTCACCCTAACAACGATCTGGTTTCAGCAAGCTGCTCTCCATTCTACTCCTTCAGGAGGGCAGGTTGTCCATCATACCTATCTATTAAAGTTGGCTTTTGATTCAAACACTGGGCCCAACCTTCCAAAATAGTAAACTAGTGTATATCCTCCTATGGTATTTGGACTTGTTTGTGTGTAAATATATGGTGTTGTCATTTTACCATCCCTAACATTACATTTTTGTTTGCTAATCTTTAAGTGTTTTTTTCCAGAGAATGGTGTAACATTTACATACATTAATAAAATATGCTTTTCCCAAGCAGAATGTGTCTCACTTTACATGGCAAACAATTATGTCTTACAGTGTCCTATGATTAGTCTATACTGCTTTATGATGTGTTACCTGCCTATTTTATACTGGTGTGGACATGCTTGCACTTTACTTAAAGCAAGCTAAGACATGTTTATCACATTTAAAATGATTTTAGGTATTATTCCATCTTGTGAAAGGACTAAGTTGTTAAAATGCATCGTCACAGTCACAGTGGTATGCGTGTGCAGAGTTGGTGATATAATGAATTATACTAAATTACTTGAGATTTTTGGTCCTTAATCTGGTATACCCCTTAGTTATAATAAATTAAAGCAACAGTTCATAATGCCTTATGAAGATTGCTAGTTATATACTTAAAATACAGTAGTAAAATAGATTAAAACAGTGATTATAAGGACTTATGATCGCATTATATCATGTTATGAATGCATATGTCATTATAACAATGACCTTCATTGAGGGCCCTATCATGACATTCTAGGGCTGTATTTTGCACACTGGCGCATGGTGTAAAACTCGTTTTCCAGCCGCGCAAAGTTTAATTTAGTATTTTGCACGTTTATTTTTTAAATAATGCGTGAGAGACACGGATGGAGCACAGCTGAAGACACACTGTCACGAGATATAAGCAACTCCTCTGCAGGATAAATGTTGTTTTGTTCAGTTATTTGAGCAATATTTGGGTATGTGTTGCTTTTTTCAGCCTATGTTTTCGATGGTAACCCATTGTCAACTGCAAATTGGCATCGACATGGCAGCGCAGACACATCCTAAGTGGAAATATTGTTTGCCCCAAATTGATTTTCTTGAGGGGCGCCGACAAAAATAGACACAAATCGCAATCTACACAGAGGTGGCGGCAGAGTTTGCAGCTGACGTGCGGGGTTGCATTGAGAATAATGGGATCTAAGTTATCAAATGTCAAAAGCGTAGTGCGCCGCACTCTTGTCGGTGCCGGTATGCACACCCCTTAAAGGAGAAATCTGCCCCCAGAGTGTAGCACTGTAGCCAGGGCCGGAGTGGGGCACTAAAATCCACCGGGAAAATTCTGACGGCACCGGCCTGAGACCCCCCCCCCCCCTTTGTTTGAACAAACAAACAAATTAAATTGTCATTTTTTTTATTTGTCACCATGAAAGTTCTGTAACGCCTGAATAAGACATTATGTTCCAACCAGTCTCAACCCTGCTAACCACGCAACAAGATCACTCCATGTATCAGACTTGAAAGAGTCTACTTGGCTCACTGGTCCAGCCTTTCTCAAGAAGTTTACAGGAGAGTCTCCTGTCAGCATGGAGTCCCTTGAGTTAGTTGACCCAGACACGGATGTGGAAGTGCGTCCAAACGGCACAGCCTTGAGAACACACACAGAGGAGCCTTATCTCAGTTCTCAACGTTTTGAGAAGTTTTCAACATGGAGGTCTCTTGCTCGTGCCATTGGCCTTCTCATTCACATCGTGGATTCGTTCAAAGTTCCTAAGGAACAACGGGGTGAGTGTCATGGCTGGCACTACTGCACAAGACCTCAAACGCCCGAGCACCTCTCAAAGTCCAGAATGGTCATCATTAAGGCAGTACAGCAGGATGCCTACAAAGAAGAAATTCAGGAATTGTCCTCTGGAAGAGAAGAGTCCCGTGCAAGCACACTGAGGAAGCTGAATCCAACACTGGACCAAGATGGCCTCTTGAGAGTAGGAGGGAGACTTATGCATGCATCCATAGAGAATGATGAAAAGCATCCCATTATAATACCTGGGAAAAGTCATATCGCCATCCTTCTCGTGAGACATTTCCATGAACGCGTCAAGCACCAAGGTCGTCTATTCACAGAAGGCTCAATCAGGAGTGCCGGACACTGGATTGTTGGAGCAAAAAGGTGCATCAACAAGGTAATCCATAAATGCATCATCTGTCAGAAACTTCGTGGAAAGGCCCTTCATCAGAAGATGGCAGACCTTCCGGCAGATCGACTCAGTATGGAGCCACCGTTTACCTTTGTTGGCCTTGATGTTTTCGGGCCATGGATGGTCATCACACGCAAGACTCGTGTGACACTTAACACTTAACATAGTCTTTACTTACATTATTTTGGTTTTGATTTTCTAATTGGATAAAGTGTTTGTGACAACACGTCATGACAGATTTGATAGTGTTTGATCGCCGTCTTGGTATGAAGCACGTGTGTATGCGTGTGTGTGTCTCTGCATGGGGTTACGTTTCGCTTGAAGTCAGAAGTTGGTCCACCCGGTCCCGCATTCACGCCGCTCCATTATTAGATTAATGTTATCATACAGCGCTGTAAAATGTGTGCGGGAATTTCTCACATTATGATGGCTAGAATTGCGGGACTTGGATAAATCATGCGCTATACCCGCAATCCAGCGCTGAAATGTAGGCCCTGTGACGTTGGCGAACATGCAGGAATTTGATGACTGTGTTTTTATTTTTCCTGTTGTTCTCGGGATCTACTGGGAAAGTCCCAAAGATCTACAGGTCGATCGTGATCAACGGGTTGGCGACCCCTGGACTAGACGATTCGAGAACTTGTTTTCTGATATGTTCTTTATTGTCCATCTCACTGAATCACTAGAGACATGTACAGTTATGTGCAGAATAATGTGTTTTAAAAAATGTAATAAAGCTCAACATCCTTAGAATAGCTGTTAATTCCATAATATCAATGCATTGGGAACACTGCATTCAATTTCAAATCAAAACATGACCAAAATTGTTCAAGTTTGTGTTATACCTTTACAGAAAGTGAATAAAAAGGAATGTTAGGCTGTTCCAAAAAAAAGCAGTGTTTGCATTTTTCTTTACAAACTCAAACATGTACTGTATAAACTGAAAAATGTCAAGATTTTGCTTTACTTTGAATCACTGCACTAATATGGTTGCATTACCATTATTTCTTATAATTGCTTCACAATTGCTTGTGTTGCATGGAGTCGACCAACTACTGGCACCTGTGAACAACAGGTATTCCAGGCCAGGACGATTGAACTACATTCCACAATTCCTCTGCATTTTTGGGTTTTGCCTCAGAAACAGCATTTTTGATGTCACCCCACAAGTTTTCTATAGGATTGAGGTCAGGGGATCGGGCTGGCCACTCCATAACGTCAATCTTGTTAGTCTGGAACCAAGACTTTGCTCACTTACTGGTGTGTTTTGGGTCATTGTCTTGTTGAAACACCCATTTCGTAGTATAGTATAGTATATATACTTTTTTGATCCCGTGAGGTAAATTTGGTCTCTGCTTTTAACCCAATCGGTGAATTAGTGAAACACAAACAGCACACAGTGAACACACAGTGAGGTGAAGCACACACTAATCCCAGCGCAGTGAGCTGCCTGCTACAATGGCGGCGCTCGGGGAGCAGTGAGGGGTTAGGTGCCTTGCTCAAGGGCACTTCAGCCGCGGCCCACTGGTCGGGGCTCGAACCGGCAACCCTCCGGTTACAAGTCCAGAGTGCTAACCAGTGGGCCACGGCTGCCCAAAAATTTCAAAGGCATTTCCTCTTATAGTATGGGGAATCGTGTAATTTTAGGAACGGTTCATAAAGATTTTTGCAACTGGTGATTTTTTACTTGCTAGGACCCCATTGAATACAAAACAACCTGTTTCCAATTTTTTTCTTCATTTTTAGTGCCAAAATTCAAGATGGCGGACAATATATGCAGAAAAATAATATAAAGGCTTAAAGTGGTCAAATTTTTTGATAAATGTAGACATAATAAGGTAGACAAGTGAGATACAGACTATTTACAAAAGATGGAGAACAAATGGAAAAAATTGAATTTTCTTTAAAAATCTGCATCTTGTTTCATTATTGAAGAGTTCAACAAAACATTGTCATTGTCACTCAAGTATTTATCCTCACCACTGTCACTGTCTTTTTAATATTGGTGCACATCTCAGAGCCTTCAAACCTGCAAAGTTGTGTGAATGGTCAGTTTTTACTCTTGCAAGAACACCTTCTACTGCATTGGCTGGCAAGACAACAGCACTTCACTAGCTCCACAACAGCCTGTGGTGCTGGTGGAAGTTTTGACAAAACAGGAGCCCATTGCTCATCAACAACTTGCCTCCATCCCAGTGATAGTGAGTCAAGAATCTTTGGAGCAGGCACTGTATCTTGTGCCCAAACATTTGCTTGCCTGTGTGTTCTCAGAATTTCAATTTCAACTTAATTTCACTTATAGAGCGTCAAAACATTACCCATGTCTCATGGCGCTTTACAGAGTGTTAAACATTCAGACAGAGCCCATGAGTAACAGGGGCGAGGAAAAACTCCCAAGAATTGGAGAAACATATAGGATGAAACCTCAAGCAGATCCACGACTCAAGGGCCTGACCCATCTGCCTGTGGTCAGTTACAGGACAGTAAGGTCTATATACAGAGAATAACATGGTATTTAGAGCCACCTGAGGTATATGTTACAAAGTGGTTAGATGGTTACATACAGTAACCAGTATGATAATGCATGAATCCTATTTAGTGTTAAGTTCAAATAGTCCAGTGTAGGGGATGAATTGTCCATAGGGATTAGGAGTTCTCATCGGACAAGTAATGGGTCTCTAGGCTGCGCGGGCAGGAAACCGAGCATGGGGACAGCAATAGGCGATGGTAGGGCAATCATAGGGATGGGATTTCCCTAGTTCCCCCGAAGGGCTTTAGCTGTTTGAAAACTATGTTTTGAGGAGCTGACACACAAATTTCTCACATCCAACTAACATGTCTGGAGATGGATGAGGACCTACTACAAGCCTACAAGTGTGTTAATGACATCATCATGACTTGATTGACTTGAAACAGAAACCTTTCCTTTCCCACAGGATAAACGGTAAATGGCGGGACAAACGGTTGTCTATCAATTTCCTGATAGGATAGGATACAATAGGATACCCGATAGGTCCACCGACTCTATGCACGATGTAATTGGCCGGACCGAAGTTTGTTTTTTCCACCTCACAAGCCAACGGAGAGTTGCTAGACTACCCTGGCTGGAAATTACATTTGCTGCCGCTAGGGTACGTCAAGATTTCTAGGCTGAGATTAATCTTTTGTCGACGTTCTCCAGTGCCCATGATAATGAGACTGTCTTTGTTGATGTCTGGTACCCTGCGAAGGTCAAGCACCAAGACATCTGTGTGACATGTGTAGATATGTGGGGTTTTGCCAAAATTACTTACTGCTACTGCCACCTTTGTGTGTGTGAACTGTGACTGGCAGTTTACCTAGTTCAACAGCTTTATGAGCAAGGTAGAGGACGAGGTTGGCTTTGGTTTCTTTCGATCCCAGGAAAGCTTTAGAGTCTTTGATTGGTGTAGTCTTGTATTTTGTATCATGTGCTTTTCCCATTATATGGACCTGTCTCGTCCTGTCTTTCATGCAGTTTGTGATGGTATAGTTGCTAAATGATAAGTAGCCTATACGCCATTGTAGCCTCGTGCCTTACTTTCAACATTTTTAAAGAAGCATTCTGCCAGATCTTAGCAACAGTTTATGTCACTTTTCCTGACAACCATCTCCTGCACAACAGCCATGCCATCTATTAAGATGCCATCCAATGTGTGTGTTAATTGCACTGAGCTACTCTCTGTAGATTGTTCAGATGATGCTGTTTCTGAAACCAGTCACAATTCATGGATGAAGGCAGACTTAGCTGTAGTGGGCAGCATTAGGCTTGCATATAATCAACAAATGCATATGTTCCCACAATTTCCTGCAAGTCCTGTTAACAGAATTATTGAAGACAAAAGAGCTCATTGTGGACTTCAGGAAGTCTAAAGCTAGCACACACCCCCATTCTCATCAATGGGACTGAAGTGGAGTGTATCACCAGCTTCAGATTTCTGAGTGTCCACATCTCTTGGACCCTCAACACCTCTACCCTGATCGATCAAGAAGGCTTACCAGCGTCTCTTCTATCTGAGGAGGCTAAAGATACTGATACTCAGATACTGGTGAACTTCTACCCCTGCACCATCAAGCGTATCCTTACCAACTGTGTCACAGTTTGGTATGGCAACTGCTCTGCCCACGACCGAAAAGCATTGCAAAGGGTGGTGAAAACTGCCCAACGCATCACCAGTTCCTCACTCCCCTCCATTGAGGCCATCTAAGGCAAGGGATGCTTGCATAAGGCGCACAGCAGGTTCAGAGGAAGCTTTCCTGCTGAACTCTAGCTCTGCATCCCGGTGACAACCAAGCTACAAAGCCCCCCCCCACCCCCGCCCAATGCCTCCTTGCCTGTGCCTGTTGAGGTGCAGAGGCGGACAGAGTACACAGCTTCATTACTTGAGTAAAAGTACAGATACCCTTTGCTAAATTTTACTCAAGTACGAGTAAAAGTACAACAGTCAGATGTCTACTTAAGTAAAAGTACTGAAGTACTTGTTTTTAAAAGTACTTGAGTATCAAGAGTACAAAAGTAGCCTACATTTTCTAAATATTGCATTACTACTGCCACAGTGCTTACATTTATGTACAGAAACGTCCTACATGGAGTTATGAAAAATGTTAATGTTAATACCTTGGAGAAAGTGAATTGGAAGTAAAATCAAGTCATTTTCATCTTTTTACCATGTTGCCAGGGATGGGCAGTATTTCTAATACATGTATTTAAAATACGTATTTCAAATACAAAATACTATTTTGTAATTGAAACACTTGAAGCGAAAACCATCATTAATTTGTTCAGAAAATTGAAATAGTCTGGCGAGGTGGGGCCACAGGTTGGCACATTCCCGGGATGGACCTGCTGCGTCTTCATCCATTGTTTCGTCCATGGTTTCGTCTCTTATCTAAATCTGACCATGGAGTTGACTTTGGCGGAAAGCTGAAGGTGATTGCTGATAGGCTGTCCCAATCAGTGGCGCCTGCACAATCCAATCACGTTTGAGAGGGAAACAACAAATTGAGGGTTTCCGAGATTTTTCTTTTTTCCTTTTTTTTAGAAGTAGTAATGGGTACTCACGGTTATGGATAGAAATGTAGTGGAGTAAAGAGTACAATATTTGCCTCTCAAATGTACTTGAGTAAAGTCATGAGTACTCCCCAAAAATGATACTCGAGTAAAGTACAGATCCCTCAAAATTGTACTCAAGTACTGTACTCAAGTAAATGTACTCCGTTACTGTCCGGCTCTGTTGAGGTGTCCACGACCATTGCAACCTTGACAGGGACAACAAGGAGGCAGACACCCCCCCCCCCCCCCCCAATGTATGTTGTTTATACATTGTTCACATTACATAGCCATATTTATTCTGCTCTTATAAGGTAACTGCTAATATACACTGCACATATTTATATTACTCTAAACCTCTCTACCTTATATAAATCAACTGTATACTACTGTCTACACTGCACTAAATTTCTTGACCTGTCTATGCACCACCTGTTTATACTTTCTATATCACATTGCACTTTTCTCCTTTTTTGCACTTCTGGTTAGATGCAAACCACATTTCATTGTCTTCATACTTGTACTCTGCAATGACAATGCAGTTAAATCTAATCTAATCTAATCTAATCTATTGTGGTGAGTGCAGAACATTACTTTAATTCAAATGATTATTAGGTTATGTGAAGGAAACTTTTAATCAGTCAATGTGTTTTTCCGGGTATGCCAATAAATAGCATAATGGTGGTTACATCCATCACTGGTTGATAATCATGACATCTCATGTCACCCATGGTCATATTTATTACCTAAGCCATTCAATTTTATTAGAAAATGTATGTATATAATGATAATACCTCACATATATCCATTTAAAATGTTTAAAAAGGCGATTATTTGCCATCTTGGATTTTGGACCTGTGCAGTCCGGGAAAAAATTGGAAACAGGTAGTTTTGCAAACTATAGGGTCTGAAGAACTGAAAAATCATAATTTGCAAAAATCTATATGAAATGTTCCAAACACCTTTTTTTGCTACATATGGCCCTGCACTATACACGCCTTATAGTGACAGACGGAGGTCTTCTGATCCTATAAATCCAACGGAAGAAATTGTTTCGTAAAACACGGTGGAGAAGAACGCATTTGGCGTTTTAGTGCTGTAGCCTCAGAAAAACATTAAAACTATATGTGCAAATCAGCAAGAATTTCCTCTCGTCGTAATAATTCCTTAGGACTATTTTCTGCTGACCCTTAGCCCTTTAGACCCTAGACTGTTTTAAGGGCTTAACTCTTAGAACCCTAGACTGTTTTAAGGGCATTTTCACTACCTTTAGATAGGAAAGGTGTAGCATATTACAGAAATGTCTTAATTCACCAAAATCCTAAATAAAGGTTCCTAATTTTAGGATGACCCATAACATATGATGCCAGTCATCTCGATAGAACTTTGCTATCTCAATGTATCCCAATGGATACTCTGCTCAACTGGAAGTTTGGGCACAAAGCGGGCAAAGTTGGCCAAAGACACATTTTTGCAGGTATCCACTAGGTGGTGCAGTTTGCATTAATTGTTTTGAGAAATAAATGTTGTGCAAACATTAATGGTGATTTGATAAATGCACCAAAGTGACTGAGAATACATAGTGCTTTACTTTTAGTAGATCGAAGTACAACATTTGAATGAGAACAGTCAAGGTCTATTTATTTTTTGTACATTTATAATTCCACATGGTTTTGATATTTTGCTGTACAGAAAAAGTCATGAGTTCATTTGACCTAATATACTGCACATGGTAAAATTGCATAACTTGAGTACTTATAATTGAAAGCAGACAAGAAATAAATCTACTTCAATCTATTTCCTTAAAAAACAATGTAAAATCAACTGTCCCCTGTTTTCGCTTTGTTTTCAGTTCAAGGACTTCAAGCAGGTCAAATCTTATTGTAGTACATTGAGTAACCAAGGTGTGAGAGGCATGTTTCATAGTGGAATATACCTGCCATGGGTTTTTTTTTGTCCCATCCAGAATGTTGTAACATTTTATTTACCTTCTTACACATGTTGTATTTTTTATGTTTTTTAAACACTAGATGGCAGTATACGTTCATGAATAATGCTGTTTGAACTACCCAATGACATGAAAGAAGCAAAACTAATAAGAAAGAACAAAGAAAGCAGAGAGCTGACATGTCTAAAGTAACTGTATTACTGAGCAGAGTTTGAATAAATGAATAACAGTACACTTGTTGAGGACCGTGTGCAACAGCATGTGGCAGTCATAATTATGTACTATTATATTATGTACCGTATTTCTATTTGTCTATAGTTAACAAGTGAAGTATAAGCCTCCATCACTGCATTTGAGATTGACACCAAGCAAATTAGAAAGTAGTTTAATTTGCCTTTGCTTTTGTGTTTTCTGTTCATTCTTTTGTCTGCCAACTTGGTTGAATTTGTTGTACATAAAAGCCCTGGACAGTAAAACATTAGGACTTTTTACACAGGGCTTTATAGCGGCACACGCCTGTCCTTTTTACACTGACGGAGGGTGAATGAAGGGCCATTGCTGCCCTTCAAATATGCCGGCAAGGCAGGACAATGTAAATGGTTCAACGCGGAATGGTGCAACCTGGTCGTGATGGCATTTTGTGTGTGTGACCCACCACTGGAAGATTTAAAAAGAGAAAACAGCTGATCAGAAGAAGGGGCAGTTTCTCAACTGCTTTCAGGACGCTATTGTGGAAAGAAAACTGAGGAGACAAAGACATCCATGACCTTAACCTCTGAGCAAAGGGCACAATAAACTACCAAATGCCGGCGACAGTAAAGGATCGCTTTTATTAGAGAGGCTGGCCGAAATACTTGTGGACAAAGCACAGGTAACAAGCAAATTAAAGAGCCTGTGAAGAAATTACACCAGGTCATTAACACCAGTGTCTATAATGGCAGATGTTACATAGGAATATTAGACATGCCATATGGGTTAGTGAGACATTCTTCAAAATAAACCAGATAAAAGCCTACACTTGCTCTTAATTACGGTCCTATAGACTGGTGCGTGCGTGTGCGGGCGTCTGGATAATTTTAGGTGTGAGACGTCTGGATAATTTTGATTGTATTAATTTTTA
This sequence comes from Alosa pseudoharengus, assembly GCF_046254945.1. Classification (NCBI taxonomy): domain Eukaryota; kingdom Metazoa; phylum Chordata; class Actinopteri; order Clupeiformes; family Clupeidae; genus Alosa; species Alosa pseudoharengus. Next base: position 45,223,757 of record NW_027468718.1, on the reverse strand, counting down.
TCTACAACTCCCGAGCTACCTGTTGGAGACCCCTGGCCTAAACTGAATTGCCCCAAAATATATTTTTGTGTGTGTAAATGTATAAAGTCAGCACACACTACTAGATGATGCTCCCGCACTGATTTAATGCACAGATAAACATGCCCTCATCCAGAAATGGTGATTATAGGGGTCCAAGCTAGAATTGAAATGTGTTACTTGCAGCGCTATGGCATGGGATTTGCATGCTTTCAACTTTTACATCACAAGATGTTGGCACATGTATGTCTTGAGATGAGTGAAATATGTTAATTGCTGAAATGTGACCCTGCAAGGCGAAACCAGTCGCTTTGGTAAAATTTATTGTGCTCACACGAACGACCATAAACTAAGCTTTCCAACGATATGTATATCGAAGGTATTGCAAAAAGTATCGCTAAGATAACCGCATCCAAAGTTGCCATGGTTCACCTGTCACGATACGCCAGAAGGGGAGAAAATCACCTTTTTAAGTAACTTGTAAACTGCGATAGTGTGAGGGCACAGTTATTATTAGCCTTACGGTAACTTGACTTTGAAGCGGATGACTGACTATGTGCAGTTTCATCAACCGTGCAGTGAGTCTTTTTCTGCCACCTAGTTACATGTAATACCTGGGACGGTCATATGGTGTCACTATAGAATATAATTAATGTATTTCAGGGGGAAGTAAGGGGAGAGGAAGTTCTGTGTACACAGGTTTTGTATACTTTTAAAATGCGCTACGTCAATGGAAAACTTCTCCTGGTCCCTACAATGACGCCAGGTTATTTCTAAAAGTTTGTGCTTTTGACCATTCGTGCCCTGAAACTTTCAGGCTGAAAGGCAAGTCTTTCACAATCATATTTGGTTACATCTGCCAAGAACAATAGAAAGCTGACACATTGAGTAAATTTTAGCTCTACCGTAAAACCTTATAGCGGCGTGGTCAAAGGGAATGACTGCTAATGTGTTGAATCTTCACCTAAATAAAGTCAGGGTTTAACAATCAAAACTTATGTTTTGCCGTAAAATTTGTTCACAATATGAAAGTGTAGACTGTATACTATCAAATTATGCGAAAAACATGAAATTCAACATTTTAATCCGTACGTTTGTTTATTGTGGATTTTCTCAAATAGCACCGTGCGCAAAGCGACTGGTTTCGCCTGGCAGGGTCACAACATATCTTGGTTTAACTGGGCTGAGACAAAAGGGCTATTTCTCAGAAACTTAAATTAAAAAGAGATTATGGCTAAAATCTCATATTGTTAAATTGAACTCGGTGTTTGAAATGGGCTAGAAAAAGAAGCAGACCTCATTTTGAATATCATAAACTTGTCATCACTCACAAACTTGTCATTGTCCTTTGGTGATAAGTGATTTTGTCTACAGTAGATGGGAAAAGAACATGAGGATTTAATTGCACCAACAACCATGCCTTCTGTTTGCTTCAACCACGCCCTCCTCTTGCAAGAAAGCTGTGATTGGACTGATTTCATTTCTGAACACACTCACAGATATGATAGGATGAAGCTAGATACAATTCCAACAGTTATTTTGGATTTGTTTCTACTATACCAAATTAAGGAAAACAACTTATTCCATCCTGTTTTACCCCATGGCCCCCCAGCAGATTAACCCCAAATTCCATACATTGAGACAGTAAAAGTGAGAGAGTTTTTGACAGAAAGAAGGAACTTTGGCTTCAGTGAACAAAAAACTTTATGTGAATTGTTATCAAGGATAATGAGCGTATTTCTCAATGCAAATGCAAATATTCAATGTTTTACACCTAAATATATCCATGGTTAATGTGATATCTACTCTGGTCATATAGGCTACCTGCCATATTGTAACACCTTACCAATGCACATAATCCCCTTTTACAATTCAGCCAAGAGCATTTCAAGAAAAAAAATATTTGTGACAATGTTTTAATAAACCCACTCAATTTGTATTAGATTCTAAAAAGGTACAATTTCTCCTAAATATATATATATATACTGTATTTCTCATGTTTGTTTCACCCTCCTCTTCAAACAACAACAACAAAAATCCATTTACTGTGCCCTTAATCTGTCGCTCAACACTGACACACATCCCTCATCATGGAAAAGCCTAAGGCAAGTCATATATACTGTATATATATTAGGGGTGTAACGGTTCATGTATTCGTATTGAACCGAAACGGTACGGGCGTCACGGTTCGGTGCATGAATTTACACGGAGAATACACGGTATAAAAATACATACAACTCGTGTGCGGATTAATTAATGTCATGCGCAATTACTGTTAAGTAGCGAGAGTTACGGGAGTTCTTTAGCGACACCTAACGCTAATCTGTAGCCTCGCCTTAGCTCTGAAGCTCTGATTGGCGCCTATGTTTTTTTTGTCAGGTCGTCGGTCGAGTCCGTCAGTCATTAGCAGCACTAAGGTTAGACCCACAAGAGTTAGAGGATCCGCTGGTCTCTTTAAGATCGCAAGTTTAAGAACTTCAGTTACAGTAACGTTAGTACAGACGAAAGAGTTGTGGATAAGATGAAACTGTGTGTCGGCGTTGTTCAGCAGTTGGGTATGTGAGTGGAAAAAATGCTACACATATTCGAAGCCATCACCCAGATGATGTAGGCTACCAATCACTGAAACGAGGGGAAAAAACTTCCCCTGCGCTTCAGCAGCCTTTGGATACACATACAAATAGGGCCAAAACCTATGGCTTAAATTAAATGATTTCGTAATGACAGAAAGCTATGTAAATCGCGTGGTAATTACCTTTATGTTGGGGTAACTTGTAACTTCTCACATGAGGTTCTGGTAGTGTTAAGTGCATAGACAGTAAAATAAAGTGACAACGCTAACCAGGCTAATAAACAAACCATGCTACGGTGAGTTAACGTCAAAGGGCAAAGTCACGTGACTTCTAGTTGTAGTCTGTTTATGAAATGAAAGGAGCAATTTCGTTTTTTTTAAAAAGGCAAAATAGTGTGATATTTTCACAGTTAGTAGGCTAGATTATTACTTTACACACAATAAAAAAAATATTGAGGCAAATTGTAGACCCTTCCATATACAACTAAACACAGATGTTGAAGGTCTTGCTTAAGTGGATTTTTAAAAATCATTTTTCTATGTAATTTGCACTTTCAGAAATAAGAGATGCTGTAGGCCTATTTTCAGTTTTAGAGCTGATTGTCTTATTTTGTTTACAAGTTACAGATGGAGTCTGGGTACTTATTGTACTGTTTAGCCTACATCTTACACACTTCAGGCTGTTGCAGATAGCTCAGGGAAGAGACTGTATGACACTAGGTGGTACAGCCTGAGACATGTACAAAAAAAAATGCTTTCTGCATTTTTGTTTTGCTTTTCCCTCCACTGTACCGAACTCGTACCGAACCGTGATGTCCGAACCGAGGTATGAACCGAACCGTGACTTCTGTGTACCGTTACACCCCTAATATATATATATATAATATGGCAAAGAGCATCTTGAGTTTCATCATATATTCATCATAGTTTCAGCTTTTGCTGTTAGCCATATCCACATGATGTCCATTCATAGTGTATTTGACAAAATAAAATGTAAAAAAGCACACAGTGTAATATTTTCAGTTAAACACCACGTTACTCTGGCCTTCCCTTATATTCAAACTCTGAGATTGATATTGTCGAGTGGAAGAAACTGACCCCACTGTTTTTCTGGAGTTGTGCGTCAGTAAGACTTATGGATAGGAATGTCACAGTTTTTTTTCAGGATGGAACTTTGGCAACATGGATAACTGGCTGAGGCTGAAGTCTCATGAGAATTAATCGCAAAAAGTAAAAAATTTCAAAGGTTTTTCTTAATAACATCAAAATCTTGAGTGTGTGTATCTAGCACGGCATTAATCTTTTATCTTTCTGGAACCCCCCCACAAACACACACACACAAACTCAATTCTTTTTTACGCCTCGTCTCCATCTACCTGGTTAATTTGCGACTCAAGAGTATAGCCCAGGGGCAGCACACCTGCGGGCAGTGAGGGGCGTCCATACCCAGCCCCTCAGTGGAAACTATGCCATCAATCCCGCCATCCTCAACCGTCTTCATCCCCCTCTCCTCCCTTTCCCCCACCTCCTCCACTCTCTCAGGGTGGAAACATGGGCTGGTGCCAAGCGGTCAGTCAAAAGAGGAATGCTCCTCTCCTGCTCCTCCGCTTCTCTCCCAATGTCCTCAGTGTGTGTGTGCACACCTGTCCATGGAGGACCCAAAGACATCGGCATGAAAATGACAGAAGTGTCGCTGAGCACTTCAACTGTGTCATTGCTAGTTACGCGTATGAAACTTTCACTTCATGTGGAGGGAGAGCTTGGGGGAAAGAATTTTCTCAGAAATCAACTTACTGACAAGTTGGGACATTTTCTTTATGGCTTGGCTGAAATTCCAGAAATATGACCAGGGGCCTTTAAATTACTCTGCAAATGTTTAGACCTCTGCAGAATGTCAGCTTAACAACACAATAACCTCTTCACCACAGTGTCCATGTATAGAGCATGCACTTAAATGTGTGTGTAAATATAAAGGTTTATACTCTCATAACAAAGCCCCCCCCCCCCCCCCCCCCCACACACACACACACATACATATACATATATACTTGTGATCTTTTTCATTTTTATGTAGGTTAGTTGGATAATATGCCGGTCTGTGTCCAACTTTGCTTTGTCTGTGTTGGGAGAATGGGAAGCATGCCTCAGACTGTCACTGTTTGTGGGTGTGCTCCTGCATGATTAAGGAAGCTGTAATTGGGACATTGTTGCCGGAATGGCTGGTTACCATAGAGACCTCAGGCAAGGGTGTAACCATGTCTCCCACAGTAGCAAAAAAAAAAAAAAAGATCCCATCTATCTCTGTGAGTGCAGACCTTTCATTTATGTCTACTGTCATTTTATTGTACAGACTGGGAATGCAATTCTATCCAAGTGTGATCTCAAAGTCAGGAGCCCAGTGATTCATATCGCAGTGAGGGAACTGAGATAGTCTGAGTGCTGCTGTCCGACTGCCCGATCTTTTGATTTCTGATGAGTGTCTTTTTTCAAATCCATGTTAGTCCGTACTAAGAGTGGGGGGAGGCAATGAGTCTGTTGTTTCAGGCACAAAATAATCAGAAGAGAATATTGCTTTTGAAGTGTTTTGGTGATTATGGCTAAGGCACGAAGGGATGAGGATCATTTCCATGGGACCTTATTTATGGCTTTATATAAATTCCCATATATAGTGTGTTTAGACTAGCCTAATGGGGAAAGCAGTGTTAACCTAAGATTAAGGACAGATTTAAGGACAGAACAAGGACAGATTTAAGATGCTTGTTCCACAGCCACTGCAGTATTCACTGGGCTTGCAGCCGATGCCACTGGGCTCGTCACCGGGCTCGTCCCTGGAGTTGCTCTCTCCTCTTCGTCATTGTCATCATCATCATCATCATTATCATCATCGTCGTCGTTGTGATCCGGCATGGGCTCTTCCTCGGCCAGCGTCGCGGTGGCCATGGTGACATCAGCGTCGACCTCTCCTTCCCCATTCTCGGACAGCCCGGCCTCCACGCTCAGGAGGGGCTGCCCCTTCTCGTCCAGGGAGTGCACCTCGGCCAGGGGCAGTTCGCCGTCGGGCCCCCCCAGCGATGGCACCTCCACGTGGTCTTCGGGCAGCGCAGCCTCTGCAGCGGCTCCGTCCCGCACCTTTTTGACATTGAAGGTCATGGGCGAGACGCGGAAGGATGAGCTCTTGGCGGTGGGGCTCTTGGGGTGGTTGGGCGTGAAGCTCTTCTTGATCTTCTCGCGACGCTCGGGCGGCACGATCTTGTTGATCTTCTTCTCGATGCTCCGGCGCGAGAAGGCCTTCTTCAGGCTGTCCACCTTCTTCAGGCTGGAGCGTTTCAGTTTCTCGGCCCGCGAGCGCTCCAGACGCTCGGACCCCAGTGACGGCAGGCCGTCGTCGTCGTCGTCGTCCTCCTCCTCCAGGGCCAGCTCACTCGCCGCTTCCCCACGGGGGCTGGACGGGTGGGTCCCGGTGGCTGCCACTGTCCCCACGGCTTCCTCCTCGTCCTCGTCGGAGGTGAGGCTGATGGTCTGTAGGCCCTCCTCGTGGGAGCGGTTGCGGTCAACGCTCGGGGTGGGTGCGTGCGAAGACATGTTCTCCTGCGTATCATGGATAGAAGCAGCGGTGGACGCAGCAGGGTCCTTCGTGAGGAGCATGGAGGGGATCTCATTGTCCTCCTGCAACACATGAGAAAAAGCAGACAGCTGGTTGGGACAGGTTGATGAGAACTGAGGAGGCATTTGCTCCTTTACATCCACAGACTCAGGCTAGTGCTTAAATAACACTGTGACTACACATTTGGCTTTTATCAAGCATTTCAGATTCAGACTACACTCTTAAAACAAATGTGTTCAAAACAACACAACCTGCGTTGTTTTTAAACACATCTCTGTGTCCAGATAGGGACAACACATTAGTTTTAAAGGAACCATTTGTAAGAAATGTATTTCAATGAATCATAAAATGGCCCTGACATGTCACTAAACATTAAGAAATCATGTTCATTTCAAATACTTATATCACTGACAACAGTAGTCCGGCCAGGATATTGTCATTTAAAAAGTGAAGTTACAGCCCTCAACTGATGTTGATGCTGTATTTTGTCATGTCATGTTGCGTTTTGGCCTGATGCACCACCCTCTACCTATCTACTAATCACGATGTCAGTAGTATTTCGGCATCCGGGTTGGCAACCTCGAGTCAGGGGCCAGGGGGAGGGGATACAAGGATACAAGGAAGTTTATTGTCACATGCATATAGTTACTGGATGTAAGAAATGCAGTGAAATTATGTCGGGTGTCAGCCTATTTGTGCATTTATGGGGGGGGGTAAAAATGCAGTAGAAGAGGGGTTTAGTAGATTAAGTGGCAAGGGCTGCATAAGAAAGGTGGGGGAGGATTGGGATTGGGGGGGTGGGCACCAACAAGGAGCACCAAGGAAGAAACCTTGGGCAGATCCACGGCTCAAGGGGCTAACCCAACTGCCAGGGGTCTTGGTGTGTGTGTTGGGGGGATGACAAGGGAGATGGGATAGTGTGCTGTGTATGTGGGGAGAGGGCAGTGTGCAATATGTGTGTTGGAGAAGCTTCCTCATGAGGCAATGTGCTGTGTATTGGGGGGGGGGGGGGCAGTGTACTGCAAGTATGGTGAAGGGACTTACTATTGCAGGCAGAGTACTGTATGTATGATGTATGTGAGTGATGACAGTGAAGATGTGTGTGTGGGCGGGAGGGGAGTGGAGCAGTGACTGTGTGTGTGTGTGTGTGTGGGCAGGTGGGGGCAGTGTGCTGTAAGTATAGGATACACCGCTCTACAGTAATTTGAAAGTGATTGCAGTACCAGTTTTGGCCACAATCTTACATATGGTTCCGTTAGAGTGTAATGTTTAAATAACCACACATTTGGATTTTATGATGCTTGTACACGTGTCATGTCCAAATACAGAGGAAATGATGGTTCTCAAGCTGTGAGTTTCACATGAGTAATGTACAGCATAATAACGGGTTTAAATTTAATTTAATTTCCATCATACTGTAACATTCAGTTATGATTAATGCTGAGAGGGAACGGTTATATGTCAGATTAAATTATGAGATTGTAGGCGTACATTGTTCTGATGTCAAACCACACGATTACAACAACTGCAGACTTGCTTTGTATTGTTTCAACAAAAGAAGTGGGTTTATGACACATTGACAAATGTTCAAGTGCTTCAAATCTTTACATTTCAAGAAAGAATTCTTTGTATGCTATTTGAATGTCTACAAATACACACATAACGCAGGGAACAGGTGTGCAGTTGCACAACCAACTGGTTCTTTCACCATTAACACTGGGGTTATGTCTGAGATAAAGGCTTTGTTCAGCATAACAATAAATTAGTTTATGATCAGAGTACCCTAACAAAAGATTTCAGGGCAGGCACGTAGGCCTACACATGCAAATGTGTGTACTGCTTTCCTGCACAGGCAAATGTGCGTGCACACACACACACACACACACTCACACACACACACTCACACTCACACTCACACACACACACACTCACACACACTCACACACACTCACACACACACTCACACACACACACACACACACACACAATCTGTTTCCATTTAACACGTCTACTTGTATCCAAATAACCACTGAGTTTCAGATGGATGATGTTGTTGCCAAAGGGAAGAATATCCTAAGGAATGTTTGCTATTCTGACAATGTTCTTCTCCCTATCTGCTTTTTTCACTCTCATCCCATCACTCAATTTTCTTTTTTAACACAGTCTACTTATCGATTTAACACTCTTCTCATTTTTCTTCACTAAATTATATTATAACCATATTTAAACAACAGACTGTTGTTAATATGGCTTTTGAACGTTCTTGCTGCTTGCCTCAGTTGTTTCCTGTTAGCTTTGCTACAAGTCCCTGTCTCCACCCCACCACACATCTCACAACAAACAAACATTTCCTGCTTGTTTTATGGCCTGCACAACAGAAAATCCTTTTCACTTCAATCTACCACTAACCATCTTTCTCTCTTCCTTTCACAGATACACACACACACACACACACACACACCACACACACACACACACACACACACACAATCCTTAGTAATTTACTGCAGTTTAGCTTGGAAGGGAGAGCTGGAATGCTTCACATTTAGTACTATAGTCTTGCATAAGCCCAGTTGGGAGGCCGAAAGCTGCATTGAACCATCCACTCGCTCCTAGAGACACAGGGGCATGGTGGAATTGTATTTGCTCCAGAAAGCAAAATCACCCAGGGGATCAACATCTCTGGAATACCTGCAGTAATACCTGCAATCATCTGGCAAATGTCATATGCAAATAATAACAGCTAAGCCACAAAGTTTTCCCATGTATGGAAGTGACAATGTGTATGTTTTTGAGTGTTACCATGAACACAATTATCAGAATGGTATGTCATAAACAACCATGGTTTAAGACAAACTTTAATACCATTCTCTCTTCTGTATTACATTTTTCTCAGGAAAAAAATAATATATATTTTTTAAACAAAATAATGTTCTTTTGTTTTTTGACATATGACAAAAGACATGTTGAGGTGATCTTGAGCAGATCTTGCGTAAAGCAGTGCACAAAAACAGTCATTGACTGTGACGATATGCAGTCATCCTTGCTATGTGGGACAGAAAATTGTAATTGCAGCGTGCCTGTTGTTGCATAAACAGAGGGCAGACGCATCAATAGGGATTTGGACGTAGCTAAGACTGGATTAGCCAGCATGACACGAATCACTCAACATAGCCACAGCTTTACCACCAACTTTACATACCTTTACTGCACAGAGCACCCAACAGGTCTACCATTTTTTTTGCCATCAACAACAAATAAACAGCCCTATCAAATCTACTGTACACCAACAGAGAAGGACTTTGAAAGTCTGTCCAATCTGTTGAATCACAAGGACTAGGTGTTGTAATTTTTGCTCTTGAAAATAATTACAAATCTTGAAAATAGATTACAAGAGGCAACACATATACCGCACAGATGCAATTTGGGCAATGGTAACAAGTGTTTGGATGGAATGAGAACCTATTCAAGGTTCTATCCTTAAACATACTCAAAAACCCAACTTTTCTTATCATCCACATAATTTTATTACAGCAAAATTAAATTATGGTTTGTGAAATACCTAACCATAACTTGTCACATTCTTGTCTGTAATGAGTTGTATTTGGTTAACCTTATCGCTCGTTGAATTATTCTATCATGTCTTGATTCATTCAACTGTAACCCAAAACCACACAAGCTTTTGGCCGAATACTCGATCGCATATTTCCTCACAGTCACATGAATGTGTTTAATCAGAATGTGACAACAGACAATGCAAATCAGTTAGACATGTAAAAGACACACCCAAACAGACAGAGACTACTGCACATCATTCAGGTTCCATGAGGCTGAATCATTTTTTAGGTTGAAGTTTGAGGATGTTATGATACCATCTTTCCACCTGACCTAACTCATGCACCATAAGATCATCTCATCATGGTTTCATCTTATCTAACTTATTTGAAGATTACATTAAAAATAAGCCTTTACAGAGTAAGATTGAGGAGGTTCATTTCTGTATTGCTCACATGATTAAGAACAAGAGAAATGAGAGAGCCATCAAAGTGAGGCTTTATGGCAGAGAAGATAGCGTCTTGATTGGTGAAGCCAGAAGCACTGTGTTATGCTAGGGCCAAGGAAAGATCGTATCACCACGTGTGCTACCATCGCCACACATAATCTGATTCCCATCTAACTTCTCGACTGAGATAAGGCTAAAAGATGGCAGAAAAGGAAGGGGTGGAGAATGAGATCAAAAGAGTGAGAAAGAAGAGAGTAGGAGAGAGAGAGAGAAAGTGAGAGAATGTGTGAGTGATGTAAGAGGTCCATGCCTTTGGCCACAATGCTGTGAAATTGTACTCCATGTAATTACCGTGCCCCATGATAGGCCTCCAAACTTATTAGAGTGGAAACATCACTGAAGTGTCAGCAACGAGGAAAGAGGGGGAACTTTGTGCATGTCCTTGTGTGTGTGTGTGTTTGAGAGAGAGAAGGAAAGAGAGAGTGTGTGTGTGTGTGTGTGAGAGAAAGAGAGTGTGTGTGTGTGTTCAATTTGTTGTGGAAATTGGGGTACAAAAAGAGGCGGCATCAGGGTAGAAGGGAGTGGGAGTCCCCAGGAGTGAAAGTTCCTACATGGTGGAGTGCTTCATATCAGAATGATAACAGGAAGCACATTGTACTGCAAGACAGAAGGAAAGGTTACTGAGGACTAAACAGTCACTAACAAAATATTGTCTGTTGAGCCTGGTATTTGTGAATCATGACACTGCCATGAATACTATCACATAGTGGAGAGTGTTGATGGAGTCAGTAACATAATATGATAGTTGTGACATTGTGTTCATGAACTACTCTTTGCGATTTGCATTTTGATTGTGCTGAATCCATTCACAAATACTTACATTCCTTCACTCAGATAGTAGTCTAATTGTTTGTGAATATCCACATATCTGGATGGTTGCTAAGCTTTTAGTGAAGGTTTTCATTGCCCAACGAATGCGTGCATGCATGAATGCTATGCATAAAAAGATAATGTGTTTGCATCACTGGGTCAGACTGTGTGCGCGCTAGTGTCCACGTGTGCGTGTGTGCATGTGTGTGTGTGCGTATGTGTGTGTGTGTGTGTGTCTCAGGTGTATGATGGTAACATTAACTACGCCCTGCAGGGCCTGCGTCCCCTCCCTGGACACACCCATCCTGGTGGTAACCCATCTGACCGCCCCTATTCAGCCTGTTTCCCCTCCCTGGACACACCCATCCTGGTGGTAACCCATCTGACCGCCCCTATTCAGCCGGGTCTCCTCCAGTGCCGTCACCACTCCAGTTGTGTAATTCTATCTGAGGGGTAATCACCACACTCAGACATCTGCAGAGCTCTACCCCCCCCCCCATCTCCCCACTCTATTTGTCCTTTTTTTTCTCTAGATGTGTTTACAGTTAATGGCCAGAGGCTGGGTAGGGATACAGACTACAGTCAGTCACTTGGCTGGTAGCGCTGCTTTAAACGGACTATCTGATCAACAGATGATGTTGAGTGAGTGCTGTTAGCGTATGATCATGGCTGTCCTGATTGTGCTTATCGTCCACAAGTGCATACAACTCAATGCCCGAGCACTTAGAACGCAGGATAATGTTCAGAGGCTAAACCAGGTCATCGACGGAGAATCCTGCCATCTGAGCCAAGCTTCCCTCCCCTTTTGGTGTGCTTCAGGCGAGAACCAGGTAGCTAAACCTGGGGTTGCATTTCTTCCAGAATCCAGATACTTTTATAGGCATTTGTTCAATTTCTGGTTACAAACAAGCCACAAAGGAGCGAGGTGTCACTTTGTTGTTTCGACATGCTCCGCCAAAAGCGGCCATGCCATTGATGATTAGTCATTGGTATCAATGCCAAAATGGCTTTCAAGTATCCTCCTCTAACCATTGTAATAAACGGCAGGAAGTATAGTGTTTTCTTAATAGCTCTAATCATGATAAGGCAGTTTGTCTTTGAATGAGCTCAGAGAAAAGTACAGTAGACCAGTCTGAAACTAGAACTCAGGATATTATTGGTTGAGAGTTGTCCTGTGGGAATGCGTGTGATAAACATCTCGGTGGACACACAACTGTGAGATGTCCAGAGATGTCCAGAGATGTAGAATTGTTATGTCAGTGGATGTGTCTGCTTGAACAGTGCTTGAGTGTGCACTGAGCCTACTGCGTGGTAGCGAGGGACAAGTAGTGGTCTTAAAGATGCCGTCAGTGACTCTGGATGACATCACAGCTGATATTTAAACCAATCACCAACAAAACAACAGAGAGAGAACTCCTCTGCATTCACCATCTGATTGGCTGCTACGGTTTGGCTATGTTTGTTTCCACTTTATTTGTTTCCAGTTCACAGAGCCATGGCTGTGTACAAAAGCTGTTTTTTTTTAACAGGGCTCTCACAAAATGGAGAGCTAGTGGATCATGAGGAGACATTCTCTTGATGTGGCAAAAAGTGGTACGGGTTCAAAATCGCGTAGAATGGTTGACGGTACCGTTAAATGTGATAGTGCCGTCTACATCACATTTTCACTTCACCTCCTCTCCTACTGTCCTCTCTTAATCACTGTTCTCTCTCTCTCTCTCTCTCTACCTCTCTCTCTCTCTACCTCTCTCTCTCTCTCTACCTCCCTTGGTGTCATATCACATCCTCATGTCCTGGGAAAATAACAAACTCAAAACTCTTCCCAAGGAAATTTGACTGAAAACAGACTAGGGATTCATCTGCATGTTCTCTGATTAAGCACAGAGCTTGTGTATTTGTGTGTGCTTGCGTGTGTATCTGTGTTTGTGAAAGGGAGATTACTTGTATGGGTGTACTGTATGTGTGTGTGTGTGTGCGTGAGAGAGAGAAAGAGAGAGAGAATGTTCACAGAGCTTAACTGTTTATGTGCAACTCTGTATGCATGTCTGTGTGTGTATGACAGTGTGTATGACTCTGTGTGTGTATGTGTGTGTGTGTCTCATCTTTGTTCATGTTTGTGCACGGCATTGATAGCGGTTGTACAGTATAAGTGCGTGTGGATGGATTGGGTGGAGTTATGCAGCCCTTTACTGCTGCGTGTTCAGCCCATCGGCCATATAGGAAGGAAGAAGCTGCCCTCACCCTGCCATGGATCCAGCTGACACGTGATACCGTGCGCTCGTCACATCTCAGCCCCCCACACCCCTCTACCATTTATCTAGCATGTGACATGGGTCCATGGCCTCACACACACACACACACACACACACACACAAACACACACACACGCAAACACACAGAACAGCAGTGAACAAAAACAATAACATGATCTCTCCTCTTGCTGGTGCCCCTTGATGGATGGCATGAGTTCAGAGACTGACTGGCGACCCTCCCAGATGGAAAGTGAAGCCCAATTGGCCTCTGTTTGCATATGGCTGAGACAATACCCAATTCAACACTTTATCTAAAGTTCACATCGGCAGTCTCTCTCTCTCTCTCTCTCTCTCTCTCTCTCTCTCTCTCTCTGGGCATCTGCAGGACCCCCTTTAACAAACACAACCCCAGCCAGTGACACCGTCTAGAGGCCCTGAATGTACCACATGCTGACATAGCCTCATCAAAGGCCACATATTTGCTTTATTGTAGGCCGAAATATGCATGCCATTGCCCTTCCTCTGTTCTTAGAATGCATTGTAAGTCCATTACTAGTGAACATGAGAGTGGGGTCCTGGAAATAAATACTACTGCAGGAATGGACAGACTCCCTTTGGCTTCAGCTTCAGAGGCTTTTGGTAGTGCTGAGATTGGGGTGAAAGGCTCGCTGCTGCTCTTGTGTCCTGGACTGGGGATGGAGATGCATGTTCTGTGATTTTGGAGCAAGGCCAAAAAAGGTAGTGTTTCCCCCACTCTGCGAGCGCATCGCTAGCGGACCTTGAGGGTGTCTGGCTGCCTGCCTGTGTTAATCACATGAGTCATTTTCTTAGAAGACCCCCTACTCCCAGCCTTCAATTAGGTGGATCTATGCAGCTTTAGTTGAGTCAACACCTGCACAGCTTGCATGGATGAACTGCTCCTCTGTACTTTAGTGTGTGTGCGTGTGCGTGTCTACTCACCTCCTACTTAACCTCTGACCTTTAACTCCTGACTTCTGAGAATTAACAGTTTTGCCAGAAATATCCCTTAAGCATAAGTCTTAAGACTTATTAAATCAGTCTTGTACTATGTTTATGTTATGGTAATGCTTTATACTATGCTTTATAACAATCTATTTACCCCAATATGTTACCTTTGGTTTATTACAATGAAGCAAGTGTTTTGCTTGCGTTAACTACACTTTGGTTAATGATAGTTGAGGTGAACCTTAATGGAAACTATTTACAGTGAATACAGTTTATGTTGACACTAGTCTGGCAGAAGGCATTTGTGTGTTTGTGTGTGTGTACAGTATGTGTGTATGTGTGTGAGAAAGAGAGTGTAGCCTATGTGTGTGTTTGTCAAGGGTTTGAATGCATTTGTCTGTATTTGTTTTTTGCGTGGGGTGGTGCCGCTTTGGAGGGAAAAACTTGTCAAACCTGAAAGTGCCTTGTAACAGAGAGAGCCCCAGGCACACACCAGCACTAATGCTCCACTCCCAGATTTGTTTTCTATTTGTTCCCACCATCTCCTCTCGTCTCCCTTTTATTCCATCTTGTCTTGTCACATCAGTTTATCTTGTCACCTCAGTTTATCGACTTGCTTTATCCCTTGTTTCCATTTTTCATCTCTTCCATTTTTCATCGTCATCTTCCCTAAGCTTCACACTCCTCCCCCAAAGCTCTCTTCCCCTCCTTTATATATTTCTGTCTTTCTGTCTTTTTTCAGTTCTGTCCTCTCTAAGCATCTGTTTTTTTCCCAGGTTTAAGTTGACCCTTGTTCTCTTTTCACCGTGTTTTAACATGCTGTCCGCCTCTGCTTCTCTGCAGGGTGGAGCGTGATTGGCTGATTATCTAAGACATGGTCCTGAGCTGGAGGAGAACAATGAGAAGAATAGGGAGAGAGAGAGAGATAGGGGGGGGGGCATTCTTCACTCCGGCCTCCTTGGAGAGAGATATGGGAGTAGTTTCCCTCCATCTAAACACACCTGAATACATTCCTCCCACTCAGTCACCACTGCCTCTCAGGCTTCAGCCAAACCACCTGCTCTTTCTCTCCTTTTCTCCTTCTCTCTCTTTCTCTCCTTTTCTCCTTCTCTCTCTTTCTCTCCTTTTCTCCTTCTCTCTCTTTCTCTCCTTTTCTCCTTCTCTCTCTTTCTCTCCTTTTCTCCTTCTCTCTCTTTCTCTCCTTTTCTCCTTCTCTCTCTTTCTCTCCTTTTCTCCTCTCTCTTTCTCTCCTTTTCTCCTTCTCTCTCTCTTTCTCGTCCTCCCCCCTCTCGTTCTGTGCTCTAGGACGAAGGACAGAGTTGAGGGAGGGAAACTTATCGCCTGTAGTCAGTTGCCTGAAACCTCCTGTAAATCAATGACTTCATGCCTTGCTTAACTAACAGCCTGTGAGGTGTAACTGTTGCGAAATATCTATACAAGACATCAGGTATCAGGTTCCTGGCATTCTTTTCTTTTTTAGTTTCTTTCTTTTGTTGTAAAAATGTCTTCATATGTCTGAATGCACCTAAAACAAGGTACAAATTGGACCACTCTATTCTATACACATTTGCATAAACACATATGCATTGTGACTGATATTGCTCCTGTCTTGTCTTGGATGTCTGTACCATTATTACTCATTCCTCATTCCACTATTGCTCTTGCCTTTGATGTTTGTACCATTATGATTTACTTTTTATTCCTCAATTCACTGCTGCTCTTGTGTCTGTATGTACGTATGTATGTATGTATGTATGTATGTATGTATGTATGTATGTATGTATGTATGTATGTATGTATGTGGTACTGTTGTCCTTCTTTGTTTCCCCATTCTGTAAGTGACTTTGGGTCTTTGAAAAATACAAATAAAATTAATTATAAATTAATTCATTATTATTATTATTATTATATGGGTGTGCTACATGGCCTACACGATTTAAAGATAAAGATAAAATAGCATTCTGTATAAATCTATGGATAAGGGGAAAAATAGAATAATTAAGATTTGTGTAGATAGTGTACATTTCTGTCTGTTTACATGATCTAGTCCATTCTGCAAAAAAAAAAAAAAAAAAAACGCATGTAAGTTAACTAGAATGTGGTGTATAGTGGGTCTGCGAACTTTAATATTTAAATCAGGACAAGCTCAAATTTTGGCAATGCACTTAAAGCAACATCAAAGAGTTTTTTGTACCTTAAAATAATGTTTCCAAAATCGTTTCAGTGGTTCATCAACTCATAACAGGGTGAACGGCACTTTCTGCATTCGCTTCACGGCCCTCTATCGGCTATAACCGCACTATGTAAGTTTGGCAGATCGGGTAGCGGATCTGTAGTTCGATGGAATGAGACATGAGAAACTATAAATTTGACTTGCATCTGATGTCGCAATACATCATACTTTCATAAAATCATGCAACATGTTCTACCTTGTCTGTGGACATTGTTATTTGCAAAGCCGGTGCTGGATAAACAAATGGTGCGTGTGACAGAGGAAAAGTTCTTTGGTGTTGCTTTAATGTAATCTACAAAGAACAGCAGTGCTAATCAAGATACCCTGGAATTCCTGGAAAGTCTTTGCACAGAGCTGGGATACAATGGGATACATACATTTGCACAGAGCTGGGATATAATGTTTGCATGATGCTGCAGGCACTGCCACAGTTTGTCTATGCAAATAACCATTAAATGAGCAGATGTGTCTCAATTGTTTTTTAGGTAGAAAAGGGAGGATATTTCACCCAATCCACTGTACACTGTTTGGAATTTGACCAATTGTTACTAAAGAGATGTTTTATTTAGCCTATGTTGAGGTATGTAGAAGAATGTCAGAACCCCTGAAGCACTGTGACAACATATTGTTTACAAAAAGTTTTTACAGCAACAGTGAACATTGTCCATTTCAGATGAATGTGCTTTGTGGCAAAAATACATTTCACAGTGATAATGTGAGATGGAATGGAATGCTTGTTTTGTTTTGTGATATAATTCGCTTTGTTTTGCTATCGGGCGTGTTCCCATACAGAACGATTGCAGCTGGATGTGCTGTGATTGGGCAACGATTCTCAAGGCCTTCCTGGCCGTTGTGACCGCAGCGATTAGACATCCCGTAAACAAGAGGTTATCACACCACTTCCCTTCTCATCCCACCCTTTCTGCTGCTCAATCCTCGGCGAGTCACACTCTCTCAGGCTCACTCGCTCGCTGCACGATGATAGCTGATGTCAGCTACTGTCATCACATAGTCGTTTAGAGACCACTATTAAGCTGGCATGTCCACTAACATGCCGTACAAAAGCAATGGCAAAGAGCTATAAATATGAAAGACATTTAAAAGATAAGTAGCAAATAGCATAAATTGCATGAATAGCAAAATTAATATTTGAATTAACAAGTGTGAAAGTTAAAGTGGATACTGGGAAAGAAAGATGTTGCTAAGATGAAGGTAACACTGCTATTGAACATGACAAAGGACTTATCAGCTTGTGGTAGATGAAGGCTGATATGCCAACCATCAAATTCCTCTTCACAACAAATATGGCTATTCAATCAATCAGACCCAGCTTTTGTGCGATGCTGATTATGCCACAACAACAGAGCGGCAGCCTCTGTTTTCTCTATCTTTTCACCAACGGGCAGGAAATGCCACACAGCGGCAGCCTCTGTTTTCTCTATCTTTTCACCAACGGGCAGGAAACGCCACAGAGCTGGCCGCTGGCCGTGACCTATTATGCCCAAGTGAGACCCGGTGGCTTCGGGGGGATAAACAACCCTGGCCCTGCGCTGGAATCTCCTCTCAGCGTTTTTAGGCGGAGATGGTGGTTGTAGCTGGGGGACGGCGGGGGTGTGGGCACTGAGTACACAGGAAGAGCACTGAAGCACAGACACAAACAAACACGGTCTAATTGCAGCAATTAAGCTCCTCTTTCCCCTCCTCTCCTGCTCGTTAGCGCTCGTTAAGGGGAGAGAGCCAGTGAAGCGGCAGAGGACTGTCAGGCCTCCGTGCGTTAGCCCACGTGTTTTTTTTACCTGTTTCGTTTTTCTCTCTGCACGGCCGCCACGGCCACTGCTGCTGCTGTTCCGCCTCAGAAAGCTTGAACAGTGTGGCGAGTGTGTTCCAACTCACCCCGACGTGAGGGAATACAGCCAAGCTCCCCTTTTAGGGCCAGCATTGCCAGGAAAAACAACAACAAAGCACTTTTTCTTCAGTGTTAGCCAGATGTGCTAACCGTAAACAGCACATCCTCATGCATTACCTGAGGTTTATGAAATATTTTCTGACACGGTTAGCAATGAATCTTTGTTATTTTCTTTTCACCGTGACTCTATATTCCTCACGCAACTCCTTTCCTTAAAAGCAAGCAGGTGAAGCGTACACCACAGAAGATTAGTAATTTCAGCATGGGGTGTGAGTGAAAGAAAGAATGTGTGCGGAGAGGGGCAACACAACACCAGACATGAAACAGATCCAGATTTTTAAGGGGGAGGTGGGGGTTCAGAATGTATTGACTAGGAGCTGAGCAGACTTCATTCTCTACGTTCTATGACATCCATGTATCTATCGCCTTTGGATTTGACCTGACCTCTCGCTACCATTCAAAAGTGCACGGTGAGACCGCACCTCTCCAGCAACCCACGCAGCATACGAAGAAAGGCACTTTGAAATAGCCAGGAGGGTCTCTCCCTGCAGCCCAATCCTAAGCTGGTGTATCTATTGCCTGCAGGAACAGCTGGCCACAGCTCAGAAGCAGAGAGGCCAAGAAGCAGAGTATTAAAATTCAGGAGATGTTCTAAATCAAACTGTTATAACTCTGTTATCACTGAATCTTAGCATTATATTAAGTCTTAGCAATATTATAAGATGTGACGTTTCTCATTCATCATAGGTGACTAGATGTGAGTAGTGCCAAAAGGTTAATTCTTGTTCGCATATGGACCTCAGACAAAAAGAGAACTGCCAAACATAATTAGACCAGTAGTTGGTTGTTTTTGGTTCTTGTTTCAGTTTTTTTGGCTTCAACTTGTGTCTCCCTCCTGGCTGTAACTTTTAGGGGAATCTATGGTGGGGGCAAGTGTAAATGTTTTTGAAACTGGCCCATGTGAGCCTAATCAACACGCGCAGTGTACTACAAAGCATCAGGAGCATTCCTGTCGCCTTAGCGATGGGGTTGTTATGGGCTTTTACATCCACATGACATCATCACCCTGGGCTGCACATTTTAAGAATCAAGGCAAGAATGCTCTCTTCATACCTTCACACTGGTGTGACGACCAAACGGCAAGAACAACAGCTGGTTTGGAAACACTGCAGGTTCAAAAATGTTCTAAATACTCTGGAAAATGTCTTCCAGCTGAAAAGCTCTGTTTTGAAGCTACATCATTTTCACATGGCCTGATGAACACTGAGAGAAATTTCAGGCAGAACTCATGTCTTCCCCATCCAGCCATGGCTTTCATTAAAAGCAATTTCTGCCAACATCAATTGGTCATAAACTCCATTTTAGTTTTAGGAGGGGAAAATACTTCTTATAGTGTCACTCTCAATGGAAAAAACTGATATGGTTTTAAACTTGAGTGGAGCTCCCCATCAAGAACCAATTAACCACTGAGAACTGATCCAAAGCAAGTTTTTTTTGTTTTTTTCTAGCTCACAAAGGCCCCCGTTGTCTTGGTGATTGGTGAGGGCGGTGGTGGTGGTGGTAGTGGTGGGGCACCATTTCCAGAAAAGTGAGTAACACAAACCCTCCCCACGCACCAGCCTCCTGAAAACCTGAATCTGCAAGCAGAGGGTGAAGCAGACACCATTCACATTGTCTAAACCTGCTATCAGCTAGCTTCAGGGCAATCAGATTATATGCGAAGCTAAGAGCACAGGCCTGAGATGGGAGCTAAGTCAACAGGAGCCGCCCTTAAGATTAGGGAGGGGCACCGAGCACACACTGTGCCTCCCTTAGGATACACACAAACGGCCCAAAGGTGACTTGGCTTTGATTAAAGGGCCCGCCCTTTTCACTGGCAAATGCAGCCAGGCGAGTTTGATTCGATTTGGCGTGTTGGTTGGTTGCGTGGCGAGGCTTAGTGTTTTTTGGGGGGGTTGGCTGCTGGTTGCTTTCATTTGTGCTGGTGCACAGAAGTGGTGTTAACATTGTTAAGCTCATGGGCAAACAGGCGTAGGTGAGATTTCAGGGTGGGTCAAGAGGCGGCTGAACTTGTGTCCGTTTCTCACACGCTTGTGTGCATGTGTACAAACACACACTGAGATAGGAGTGAGAGATATGAGCAAACACACACACACACACACAACTAGTGTCAGACAATATAGCTCACTGGTCAGAAATCTATATTCAACATGCACTTTTCCAAACCACTTTACACACACACACACACACTCATGCACATAGACACACACACACACACACACACAGGTACTTGCAGAGACTTGCTCTATTTCCCCCCCAATTTTCAAGCCATATGCTATATCTATATCCTCCAGTTACACCTTTGAGCCATGCACACCAAGACATGCATGCATACCTGTGTGCACACAAAACCTGCACAGGGCATGCACGTATACCGACCCCCTCATATATATGGATGCACCCAGTCAGGCATTTTTACACCCAGTCACACCCTTTATCACACAGACCCTCAACCAGTTTATGGCTGAATGCACACAGTTACGCATGCATAACACCCCTATTATTCAAACAGAGATAGATCCACGTCCCCTATCCTACCCCCTCCCCCCCCCCCACCCACCCACACACACACACATGCACACACACACAAACACACCAGCTCACACCCTCAATATCCACCTGCATGACACCCCTATTATACCTAATAGACAAACTCAGAGATAGATACACAGAGACACACACCTGGAAAATTAGCACTTTGAAGTGGTTCCTCTTGAGCAGGTGAGCGTGGTTGGCCTCCAGCCGCTTCACCTGGACGCCCTGCCGGTCCAGTCTCTCGCGCACCTCCTTGACGTATCCGCCGGTCTTGCGTGAGCGCTCCAGGAGCTTGCTGACGCTGTTGGCCGTGCTGCTGTGGCTCCTGGCCAGCCGCGTCACGTCGCCCTGGACGGCGCGCACGACCGCCTCCAACTCGGCGTGCCGCTTCTCGGAGCGCCGCTGGTTCTCCTGCACCGACTCCATCATGACCACCAGCTTGTCCAGCAGCGCCACCACCGTGATGGCGCTCACCTGCCCGCCACCGGGCGATCCGGGGCTCCCGGGGGACGGCGGCATCTTGAAGCCCAGGCGTGAGAGCGTGCTGGCTGGGGACGAGGGCGCCGAGCTGGGGCTGAAGCTGGGGATGAGCAGCGGCGGCTCCTGGCCATCCTGAGGAGGAGGAGGAGGAGGAGGAGGAGGAGAGGCGTTGGCTACCCTGGAGGAAGAAGGCATGTTGGCAGGCAGCGTGGCGGAGCTGCGTGCCTCGGCACGGGTGGAGTCTTCGCCCATCCTGGTGCAGGTGGCTGTGGGATCCTTGTGTATTTGCACGCACGTGTGTGTGTGTGTGTGTGTGCGTGCGTGTGTGTGTGTGTGTAGAGCTCCGCAGGAGTGGCTGACAGGGAGGAGGAAGAGAAGGGCTGGAGAGCTTGCAGAAGCCTGGCTTGGAGAAGCACTCTCTCTTTTATAGGCCTTCCACCCGTCAGAGTTTCCACCAGTTGAAGGCCTTTTTTTGGGGAGGGGTCACTCCAAGTCCTCCCAAGTCCAAGTTCTTGTAAAGTACTGACAGCAAGTTTTCAGCTTCTGTGATAAATCTCTCTGTGTCTGTGTCTCTCTCACTCTCACTCTCTCTCCTTCACTCTCCCTCCCTCTCTCTCTGACGCTCGCTGCTCTCTCTTTCTCTCTCTCTGTCCGTGTGGATTCTCTCGCTCAATAACATTCCCAAACACTGCACTTAAAGCCTACCCACACACACCCACTGGGAGGAGTCTGGTTGCCATGGATTCTGGCCCAACCCAGAGAGAGAGAGTGTGTGTGTCTGTGTGTGTATGTGAAAGAGTGAGAGAGAGAGAGAGAGTATGTGCATGCCTGTGTGTGTATGTGAAAGAGAGAGTGTATGTATGTGTGTCTGTATGTGTGAGAGAGAGAGAGTGTGTGTGTGTGTGTGTTTTCACAAACATGAGGCTGTGAGTATGAGTATGTAGGTGTGAGGTTTACACGTGAGTGTAACAGGGTTCATGGTCCAGTGGCTTCCTAAAAGTGTGAACTAGTGTGTGCTGTTTGAGTAAGCATGGCCAATGTCTTTATATGTGGGTTAGTATGTAGTGTGTGCTGTTTGAGTAAGCATGGCCAATGTCTTTATATGTGGGTTAGTATGTAATGTGTGCTGTTTGAGTAAGCATGGCCAATGTCTTTATATGTGGGTTAGTATGTAATGTGTGCTGTTTGAGTAAGCATGGCCAATGTCTTTATATGTGGGTTAGTATGTAGTGTACATTTGATGGATGGCAATATGGATATTAATCTTTGCATTTGTCTTTTTAAGAGTTATGGTTAGATAGAGAGAAGAATAATTTTGTTTTTCAGAGCTGTCCCTTTACCTCTTGTTTTCCTGTGCTGTGACTTGAGGAAAAGTGACATGGGGAAATGTGAAAAACCAGCGTTTGAACAATGAGCTCATCTGTACCCCTGGACCTGAGCCAGAATACACACACACACACACACACACACACACACAACACACACACACAGAGACACACTCACTCGAACAGCACCCCCCCAAAAAAAAAACACAAAGCGCGGCCGCGCACGCACGCACGCACACACACACACACACTAAAGGTAAAGGTGGAGTTTCAGTGGAACACAGAGTTATTTCAAGCATTTTTGGCAGTGAAGATGCAGGTGTTTTTTCACTCGAGAGAGAGAGAGAGAGAGAGAGAGAGAGAGAGAGAGAGAGAGAGATCATCCCTTCACTTTAAACTATAACCACATTACCACACTGCAATCATGAAATATGAGATCAGCATACATCTTACCAAAATAGGTTACATAACCGTACGTGTGTGTGTGTGTGTGTGTGTGTGTCTGTGTGTGTGTGTGTGTGTCTTTGTGTGTGTGTCTTTGTGTGTCTTTAAGTTATGTGCTGTAATCAATACAACATTGCAGCTGCTTCTTAGTTGGCCATTTTGATTCCGTCATATATCTGTGTTTTCCTCATTGTTTCATGTTCATACAGACCAGCAATCTTCTCTGCCCATGTGGCACTACGTACCCACTCCTTGTCTAGCTCTCACTCTCTCTGTACAAGCCCTCCTCTGTCCTCCTCTCCTTTCCCCAGTACACACACATAAGAACACACACACAGAAACAGAAGAATAATGTGGCTAAGGTTTCCTTTGTTATTCTGAAGGCTCCCATAGGTCAGTGCCCCTGGTGCATGCTCTCACACAAACATGTGCTCTCTCTCTCTCTCTCTCACACACACACACACACACACACACACACACAGGGAGGGAGACAGACAGAGGGACAAAGTAAAGGCTAATGTTTCCTTTGTTTTTGAGAGGTCTTGCTGAGGTCACTGTGCTCATCCTGTGATGAGAATGTGGATAAAAAAGGAAGAGACCCTCACCCACTTGACCTTCGTCCACCCACCCGCTTCTGCACCCGCTTCTCTCTCTCTCTCCCTCTCTCTCTCTCTCTCCCTCTCTCTCTCTCTCTCTCTCTCCCTCTCTCTCTCTCTCTCTCTCTCTCTCTCCTTCCAACAATTTATTAATTTACTATCTATTTCTCCCTCTCTTTTTTTCTCACACACTCCAAAATGCACAAATAAAAGGGAGCGTACCTATGTTCCCCGGGTCCTATGTTCCCCGGGACCTATGTTCCCCGCTTTGTATGGGACCGAGGAACATAGGACCCTTTTTTAAAACCCTAACCATAACCATAATCCTAATCCTAACCCTAACCCTGAGCGGGGAACATAGGACCCACTGAACATAGGACCTGGGGAACATAGGGATGACCCCAAATAAAATTACTCCCAAGTAGTTCCAGATTTATGGCCGAATGATTATTCAAGTGAGCCTCTGTGAATCTGAGTGACCCACAGGCCCTCTGCTGGCTGACATGTAGAAGTGTAACCAGTAGATGTGCCTGCAGAAACTCCAGACTTGCTGAAACTTGTTAACTATCTGGTTAAAGCCTGTTTAATGTCAGAAATTTGAAGTGCTCAATTGTTTTTCTGCTGTTTCACTAAATGAGACTGACAAAGCCGCCTTGTCATTAAAGGTTTTGTGGAACTTGACAAACTCTTGTAATGTAAGATCTGCAACCTGGTCAGTTGTCACCATCATTACCTGAATTTCAAATTAGGAAAAGCAAGTCGTTCAGTATGCTATGAGAAACTAACTGCAACTGGTAACATGTAGAGTAAGTAGATTGAAATTTGTATATTTTGGCAGGTATGATATTAATTATATCAACATTAAATTAGGAAATTATTATCAGTCCTCCGATACACTGACATGTACTAGATGTATTGCTTTGTACAATGTGTCCACAAAGTAGCCCTGTCACACACAAATGCATTGAAAGTGTTTCTACTGTAATCACTGACATGAATAGATTATTTGCAGTGGAGCATTCACCTTTTAGCCTCACGAGCCAGACCCACATTAAAATGTAGGGTCTGGGCACTCACCGTCCGCAGTGCTCAGTCCGAGGGGCGGGATAATCAGTTGTCTTTCAAATTCCCTCTGCACGCAATAGGACAGCGGCAGCGCCATAGAGTGAATCGTTTCATTATGTTGGTGACGTACATCGTTCGAGACGAGAGATGTAGTCCACTGAGTGGATTCGCACAAAACCAACATAACTTTTGAAGTCTATCGAACAACACTACTTTCTTGACGTGAAAAATTATCTTTTAAATTCACACACATCATATGTGAAATTTGTGGCACAATTCAAACTGGACCAAAAAATAATTGTTATCTCTCCATTAACTCCCGTTCATAATTTTTTGAAAGATAGGTCCCATGGACCGGAAGTAGAAGGGGCGGGACTTCACCACTCTATGAGTCCCATGCGTTTCCCACCAGCGGAGCTAGTTGGCTAGTTCAAACGTTTGCCAACTTAATAAAAGCTTAACTCGTGTTACACTGTTCGCCAGCAGCAACATCCATCTTATTTGTTTTCAAGTAGCAGGGAATTCAAGCCAAACCGTTGCAACTCTGCCATCAATCATTATGTTAAGCACACCTAACGACTCTACACGATTTTATTTGCCTGATTTCTGGAGCTCACAAGCCAACGGAGAGTTGCTACCCTTAGGGGCGCGTCTAGATTTCTAGGCTATTCACTTTTTGCTCTGTCATGAAAAAATCATCTTGAATGAAAGTCAAGATATCCCAGCCAACGTGGAGAATAATAGTGGTCAGTTTAATGGAACACCCATGAAAGACTGCAGAATGAATGGATGCCAAAAAAAGAAAGCGGAGTCATGGGAAATAGTCCACCTGGTTCAAGACAAACAAACCAGATGCCCGTCAGTGCAGACCAGGCCGAGACTGAGGCGATGACTACAGGCTACTGGTGAGAGTGGACCAGGGCAGACTAGGGGATCGGGTTCTACATTTGAATGTCTCATGAATGCAAATGAGAGACACTCACTCCCAGTGCATGATAGGCCTGTTGAATGTGACAGGCAATATCTCTAACCAACAGTCCCTGAAGGTGGCCTCACAGCCTAACACCGGATTAATCCACATCCTGATAGTTTGCTATTTGTGAATGAAATGTCCATTCCTTGAATCACCTTTGAGATGGCAACACAAGGAGGCATTTTCTGAAAAAAAAAAAGACTCCTTTGTTCTGTCATCCCACAAACTGATTCCATTTAAAGAATCAAAATGTGGCAAGATAGCGACTATTAACACAGATATGAACGGCTTCATTTGATCCTGAGAACAAATACTAACTCTTACTGCTAAGAGAGGAGGGATAAAAATGACTAATGAGGGATGTTGTTAAATAGTATTTCCTCACAAGTAGTATTTCCTCACATTCCTTATGATTAGATGTGCCACCACTAGTGGAGTTATTAGTTCATTATCAGCAGAGATCACACACAATAACTGTGGCAGCTCCAGTGTTTATATAACACAGATGTGTGTGTGTGTGTGTGTATGTGTGTGGCTCCTCTGTGCACCGATTGTTTAATATTCCTGTCTTGAGGGTCGCACCACTGAGGCCCCCAGACAGCCACATACATCTGCGACAAGAACAGCAGACTGGCTAGAAAAACATTCCCATGATGCATCTCTGGGAGAGGGTCGCTAAGACACATTTCCATGGTGCATCTCTGGGAGAGGGTCGCTAAGACACATTTCCATGATGCATCTCTGGGAGAGGGTCGCTAAGACACATTTCCATGGTGCATCTCTGGGAGAGGGTCGCTAAGACACATTCCCATGGTGCATCTCTGGGAGAGGGTCGCTAAGACACATTTCCATGGTGCATCTCTGGGAGAGGGTCGCTAAGACACATTCCCATGGTGCATCTCTGGGAGAGGGTCGCTAAGACACATTTCCATGGTGCATCTCTGGGAGAGGGTCGCTAAGACACATTCCCATGGTGCATCTCTGGGAGAGGGTCGCTAAGACACATTCCCATGGTGCATCTCTGGGAGAGGGTCGCTAAGACACATTCCCATGGTGCATCTCTGGGAGAGGGTCGCTAAGACACATTTCCATGGTGCATCTCTGGGAGAGGGTCGCTAAGACACATTCCCATGGTGCATCTCTGGGAGAGGGTCGCTAAGACACATTACACGGTTTCCCTTCCGTGCTGGATAGTGGAGGGAGAGGGGGGACACAGGGGACAGGAAACGTGGGGATTCCATCGGCTCGTCTGCTGCGTGAACTGGGAAGCACCCTCCCTTGGCTGGGAATGCCGGGAATTCTCAAGTCCTACGGCAGTTTCTTGAACTAGCCATGACCGCAGAACAGGTTGAGTTGCCCTGCTCGCTTTATGTACTCTAGCCACACAGTGGCAGGCTGCAGTTGGTGCTATCTGGCAGTGGCGGAGCTAGGGGGTGGCTTAGGGGGCTTAAGCCCCGAATCTTTTTTCAAAAGCCCCGAATCTTTTTTTAGTGTTTTAAATTCCCGGCAACTCTTATTTCCTATATAACCCTCGGTTTCTCTATAACAGGCACGGCGCTACAGGTGGGCCTGGATGGGCCTAGGCCCACATACTTTTCAACAGGCCCACCCAAAACTTTTCTTTAAAAAAAAAAAAAAACTTTTAATATAGTCGTTGTTTAGGTACCTTAAACGTGCACAAACAGTCTCGTTGTATCGCTGCAACCAGGAGATGAAGGATAGCTGAGATCCATAACAGCACATCTCTATGGCTTAATAATGGCTTCTGAAATGTTTTTTTTTTTTGCAATGCAGCTTGTTGATATTGTGATCGTTGATCCGATTTGCATTAATGAGCTCTCTTGGAGCATGTTTTACATGACGTTGTCAATGAACAAGTTCTGTGCCCGAGGGGTAGGCCTAATAGCCAGCTGATTTTGCCAGGGCTTCAGCCCCGAATGTATTTTGTACAGTTGACTAACAAATATGAAACCATTAATTGAGAAAATGAGATGAGATGGACGTATTTAACATACAAGCGGACACGGATGAACTCACTCTTCTTCATGCAGCAGATTTAACATGAACGTTACCTTCCATAACACATAATTTGGAACGTAGGCTACGTGCGCGCGCGAGGTTGGGCATGTCATTGTTTGCATTTAATATTTGGTATAGGCCTACGTTACAAGGAAATCATGAAGTCATCAATAACAAGGTGATGGTGGAGTTATCCTGTTCTCGTCATTTCTAGCCTACAAGTTCAGGTTTGTTATCAGCCTCTAGCCTACAGTCTCGAGCTGGCCAAACAGTGGTGGCCTGCTTTGCCTAGTTGTAAAATCGAATTAGTGAGTCTTCAATACGCCTGTTTGAGTCGTGATTCACTCGGATCTTTCACCCGTATCTTTAAATTAACCCACGAGTCGCGAGTCTCTAGTATCATTAACTCGGATCAGTTGAGTCCTACTACAATTCAATCTAAAACGATAAACAGCGCCACACACAACCCTCTTGCAACATTAGCTAGCCTACTAGCCATCATATCTGCCAAAAATGTAACCATTTCGTAAGTAGGATAACCACAACTCCACAAATCAACTCAAGCGACTGAGTGAGCAGGCAGTCTGAGATAACTGGTTAACTTCCCGCAGAGCCGGGTTAGTCGGATCAGCCAGCCGGTTAGGCTACATGAGTACGAGTCGGCTACGGCTACGTTGTCATGAGTGGCTGTAGACGAGCGAGTAGCTCCTTCTCAAAGTGAAAAGCAATTCCACAACAAAAGCCATTCTTCACCTCTAAAATAACATTCAATGTTCTGCATGTAGCCTAGGCATACTTTAGATTTGGTGTATAGATGTGTAGCATATTAAAATGCAATTAGGTCGCACAGACAGTCCGAAACATTGCACGCTCTTAATGGAGCTGCTTTGTATACCCGGGTTAGTCGGATCGCTGGGCCGGGCGGTTACGTTATGAGTGCGAGTCAGCCGAATCAGCCGGCTACGTTGTCATGAGTGGATCAGTAGACGAGCGAGTAACTCCTCGTCAAGGTGAAAAGCAAATCCACAACAAAAGCCATTCTTTCACTTCTGAAATAACATACAATGTTCTACACGTAGGCATAGCCTACTTTTAAATGCAATTAGGTCGCGAAGACAGTACGAAACATTGCAAGCTCTGTATGGAGCTGCTCAGGCTAGCCGGGTCAGTTGGATCTGCAGGGCGGGCCGGTTACGTTGTTATGAGTGCGAGTCAGCCGAATCAGCCGGCTACGTTGTCATGAGTGGATCTTTAGAGGAGCGAGTAACTCCTCGTCAAGGTTAAAAGAAAATCCACAACAAAAGCCATGCGTTCACTTCTGAAATAACATATATTCTGCACGCATAGCCTACTTTAAAATGCAATTAGGTCGCGAAGAGGGTCTGAAACATTGCAAGCTCTGTATGGAGAGTAGGCTAGCCAGTCGGATCAGCCAAGCGGGCCGGTTACGTTGTTGTTATGAGTGCGAGTCAGCCGAATCAGCCGGCTAGTTGTCATGAGTGGATCTGTAGACGAGCAAGTAGCCTAGTTTCTACTCGTGTCAAGGTGATAATAATAATAGGCCTAATGAGAATAGTAGTAGTAGTAGTAGTAATAACAATAATAATAATAATAATAATAATAATAATAATAATAATAATTTAGTCACTTCAGGGCATTTCTATGTTCCTGTTTCTATGTCTACATTGAAAGTCAAATGCTTAGGCTAAGACAATAAATAAACAGTCTGGCTCAAACTGCTTTCTTTCCCGTGAGTGGGTGGAGGTTTTGATGCTATTATATTAGGCTATTTTATATTATATTATATTATGTTTTATTATATTATATTATATATGATATTATATTAGTCTACCTACATGATATATATATATATATATATATATATATATATATATATATATATATATATATATATATATATATATATATATAGCTATGATAGGCTAATAATATTAGTTGCCTAGTATTAGCTGCCTATAATACCTATTAGAATAGATTCCTAGTAGCCTACTATTAGTATATAGTAGTGGTAATAAACATTGTAGCAGAGTAGCATTAGACCTAGGCAAATTTTCTATTGTTAACAAAACAACAACAAATAATTAATTATTATAATATAGGCTACCCTCCCTGTCAATAAGATCAAAGTTTCTGAACATGAGCACCAAAAAGATGAACAATGTGTGGATGCACTTTGACCAGGAGACCAAAACTCTTAGGCTAAATGCAAGTACTGCAAAAACCTGGTTTCAAATCATGGAGGATCCACATCCAACATGAGAAGGCACTTAACAAAATGAAGCACCCCACTGCACTGCTTGAACGTAGGACTGAATTTCTTTGCGATTTAGCAATACTGACTCAAGTGACTCAAGTGACTCGTTCAACCCGGATCAGTTTAGTGAGTGACTCAGAATAACCCGGATCCTTAAAAGGAATCGAGTTTAACAGGCCTAGTCTTCAATGTTCCCTTCTCCCTAACAAACCGTATAATGCATATTGCTATTTAAAAGCCACTCTGCTAGGTGGCTATATAGTTCGTTTCTAGCAAACAGAAAATGTCAAGATAGCTAAATGTCATTACATCCTCTAATTGTCAAAATGTTATTGTCCATAATATTTAATAAATGTGGTGCAAATGAGGCTTGAGTCAGTGGATTCATTTATGAAAAGTGAGCAGCAAGTCAGGCAAAATGGGAATTATGAAAACCGTTTAGACTACTCTATGGGCTAAGCCCCGAATGTTTTCAACTGCCCTGCATATTGATTGAAACTGTCGGGCAGTGTGATTGATCTGTATTGTTGAAAACCTAAAACAAATGAAATATTCGACTTCATGTTATACAAGCAGAACTAAACTATGTTTGGGGGAAATATTAGATTCCCACTTTTACAGCCTATAGGCCTTAGGTCTATTTGAGAGATGCGCTAAAGCACAGCCAGCAGGTATGGTGCGTAATGGAGATTCCAAAGCGCTCTTATTTGGTCAGAACCAAGGACAGTGATCGAGGATAGGTACGTCCGTCCTTTTTACAATGCATCAGACTATTTAAAGAGCATCAAGCTATTCAAATCTCTATTATGTAAGCACAAATAATATAACAGTATATTAGTCAGTCATTTTTATTAGGTTGTTTACAGTGATTTGATAAAGTTTTTTTTAAGGCCCACCCACAATTGGTCTGGCCCATCCAAAACTGGAATCCTGGCGCCGTGCCTGCTCTATAAATGTCACAAAATGCTCTATTACTGAGGAAATGTATCCCTTATTTTCAAAGCCCAATATTGAAAAAATTATTTGACTTGCTACACGATCTATCGTAACACCCCCTATTTCCACCGGTTCCTCGGATATTTCAGGCAGTAAATGCTCCCGTTAAGAACCAAACCAGACTTTGTTCAAATCTACACACCTATGGCTACTGAAAAATGTAAGGTTCATTTAGTAAATGTTATTTTGAAGTGTTAAAAAACATCGTTGTTTTAGAATTTCTAGAGCGATAATTGGGGGTGTTACGATATGCCTCTGGGCTATCCGCTATGGTGATTTCAATGGTTAGATTGATTTGTTTAGATCCAGTGAAAATTCTGCCTTGACAACGCTAAGTCATGGCTTTGGTGTTCCAAAAAGCCTCTGTCAGAAGTCTGTCACTTTTACAGTCTGTGATAAAACACTTTTTGTACATGTTGAAACGGTATGGATATTAGAACGTTTTTCAAAAGACCACCCTGCTCCGTTCAAGTGAACTGACGGATGGTGTTGTTTCAGGTTGGTGATTTCACGTTAAGAGCTTTCAGTCAGTTAGGCAGGCTAACGTTAGGCTACTTGGCTAGCTCCCTAAATGCTTAACGTTAACGTTAAATGTCCTCGTTCGTCGGCGGAAAAAGCAAATTCAGTACTCTCATAGGCTAGCTAAGCCTACTGCAGAATAAGAAATTCCAGCTCCCAAAACAAAGTGATCCTCGTCTTATAATAAATTAGGCTACACTGTTTTGAAATGTCAGAAAAACCCATTAACAGTTATCTGCCCATGTCAACTTTTCAGTGTCATATGTTGCACAAAAGAATGTTAACTGTTAGCCTACCTTGAAACCTTGTTGATATCCTATCCACCACCACAGATCCACATAAATATAAAAGTCATGTTATGTTGTTTTGGCTGCCTAACTAATTATTAACTAAAAAAAAAAAAAAACATTACAATGATATATTGAGAGGAAAGGGCCCTTTCCATAAGTGTGTTAATCAAGCACCATGCAGTCTGCATTCATAATCTAGGTGCTTGATTTTATGCACCTGTGTAAAGGGACCTGATGAAACCTATGAATAATCTTGCTAAATTACAAAATTAATATAATTTAGAAACGCCTATGTCAAGATGATAATGCATTCCTTCTAAAATACCCTTGTATCATGATGACTGGCCATACTGTAATTATATCATAATATTATGTATATTATAGTATAAGATATTCTATATATTTGTCACACAGATGAGATCAGGAAAGAGGAAGAAGGAGAATAGCAATAATAAACAATAATGTCATATCAAACAATAGCCTAATGAAAATAAACAAATACTATAATATACAAACCATAAGAAACGCTTAATTAACTAAGTACATGCTAAACAGATATGAACAGATATTGCCTCTTGAAAGACCCAAAACTATAATTTTACACAGTGTAGTGCCAGTCAGATACCTTGAATCTGTTGAATGTTAGTTTCACATTTTTGAAGTCTCAATGTGTCCATTCGTTTACACAAAATTCACTAGAAGTCATTATTTAAGGGGTTATTTAAAAAAAAAAAAAAAATGGGCTAAGCCCCGAATGTTTACAATGTCTGGCTCCGCCCCTGCTATCTGGTCATGACCTTGGTGCAGGTGGAGTTATTTGATTGCATGTGTTAGCCCGGAGAAAGGTTTTTTGCTTCTGAAGACACTTGAAAAAGACAGATCATTATGGCTTCCTTCCATATCTGTTTCTCACCTTAAGGTTACTTTGATGAACTTCAGTTTTACCTTTTAGCCATGAAATAACACAACCTCATCAATAACATATCATGTATAATATTGTGTTAGTATTTGTCCAGATTGCTCTCCATGACACAATGGCTGTTATGCCATGCTAATGTTCAGGTTATATCAATATACCCCCTAGGGTATATTGATATAACCTGAACTCTTCTGATAGAATTTCATTTCTATTTATATTCCAGTACTATATTTCCCCAAGGTTACGCCACTTACACCTGTTCAATCATTACTTGTTTAAGTATAAGTCATAATCATTCTCCTGCAATACTGAAAACATCTGCAATTGCTGTCTCAGTGAGAGACACTGTGAGTGCTATGTCCAGCAGCATAGGACAGAGTCATGGTCTCTCCATACCAGAGATCATGGTCAATCATGGCTTTAAACAAAGTCAATAAAATCAATTAGCTCACACTCTGCACTGGTATAATTGTGTTTATCTTTGAAATACAGATTGTTTACATTATTTGACTTGGGGCTGCAAATCAAATGGGCAGTTGTACTGGGTTTGCTACATTACTGTGACATAATTGTCCATTGTGTCTGAGACTCAAATGGAGTACAAATCCATCAGATCATTCTCTAAACAGATCCGACTGTAAAAACTAGGGCTGTCAATCGATTAAAAAAATGAATCTAATTAATTACATACTCTAATCTAAATTAATCGCATATATCATTTTTGCTGTGAAAGTATTTTAAATATTTAAATTCAAATGAATCATTGAATAATCAGCATTAGTGACATTAAAGTTCAAACACTCTTTCATTATTATTTTCACTGTTCAAATAATGGCCATAATAATCTATGATATGACCTAATATGCTGAGGAAATAAATTCAACAGTGCTTCGGGAAGAGGTTTTTTTTTTCACATACAAGGCATTTCAGGCCACAGATATAACCTAGGGGAAACAATGAAAATAAATTAACACTCCCCTCAATGTCAACACTTATTTCTTTGCATTGATGTGCGACTATAGAGTTGATGAACTCCGGTGATATGCAAATTCCTTGCTGCAGACATTGCAGAGGACTTTATTTTCAACACTTTATTTTTATCAACACCATCAGGCCATTTTTTAAAAGTAAATGTTCCAATCAATGATCCAGACAGCACGTTTTCTTCTCTCTCCTTCATTTTACAGTCTAATTTTTACTGACTAGAACGGCTCGGGGTCAAAGGTCATACGGAATCGATTAATCTGCACACATTTTTTTAATCAGTTCTTTTTTTCTCAAATTAATCAGTTATTTTGACAGCCCTAGTAAGAACACATATTAAGTTTTTTTGTGTGAAAATGAACAGTCATTTCTTGTGATATAAATTATTTATTTACATTACAGAAAAAGACCCCATCAAGACAAACAAAGTAACTATTGGAAATATTACCCATAGATAAACAAAAGCTTGTACTCTAGTATCGTTGTGTTCTCTTCCTGCGGGTATGTCCCGTACCACGGGTGCAAGGCATCGCGTGTGGCCTCCCATCAGTCTATGTGTTCCTTCCCCGATCGTCGTGCCCTCCTGTCGCCTGCGCCCCTACCTCCCCTCTCCTGCGCCCCTACCTCCCCTCTCCGCTGGGGCTTGCGGGGCAGTTTTGAGGCACCTCCGTTGGGATGTATGTGTGTGTGTGTCTGTGTGTGTGTGTATGTATGTGCGTGTGTGTCTGTGTGTGTGCGTATGTATGTGTGTGTGTGCCTGTGTGTGTGCGTATGTATGTGTGTGTGTGTCTGTGTGTGTGCGTATGTATGTGCGTGTGTGTGTTTGTAGGGCGGGAAGGGGGGGGGGGGCGGCCATCTTGTGTCAGTCAGGTCCACTCCTCTACTCTATTTCCCATGATCCCGTGCTGCCAGTGCTCAGATGAGTCGGGTAGAGGCGCGCATGGTGTTCTCTGAGCTGTAGTGCGTGGCGTTCTGCTTCTGCCGGTTGATCCGGTTTGTGCGGGGGCACTTCCTGCAAAACAGGATGACGGGCTAAAAAGAGTCACCTACCAGTTTAGAATCTGCACAAGGCTTCATGTTTCCTCAGGCACACTGGGCAACTTTTTGGGATATGGTGAAGGTCAGTGTCACTCTATGTGTAGCACTGTTGGAGCACATCCTACAGAGTAAAGGGTTGCTTGGAGATGCCAACAAATGCAGTGCTATTAATACTTCAGCTTTGTTGAATTCAGATGGCTTTTAAAGATGTCCTGAAAGTTGCCCAGTGTGTCAGCCAAGGAAAAATTTATTTGGTAACACTTTACGGTAAGGGTACATGAATCATCATGAATTTATGCATGAATTAATCCATGATTTATGTATTACTTCATTCCTTAATATCTCATTAATCATCAGGAATTGACATGAGTTCATAGTTTGTCATTTGTGACCTCATACATGAACAACACATCAACTAAAGCATTAAATATAGTGGGCACATCATTGTGATTTATTAACTCATTGAGTGGCAAAAACGTAATATTACGGTTTTAGCTTTTTTTTTTAATTACGAAACTAGACACTCACACCTTATATGTGATTTTGGGAACTCTGTGATGAATGGAAATGAAGTATATGACGATCGAAAACTCATGAAAACGCAAGATCTGGACATTTAACTGGAAGTTTTTTCTTAACTCGCCGCTTTGTTTCGAATCAGTCACTGATTAGCCTATCAGTGACATGCACGTCAGGTCATTTATTTTCGTGGGTTTATCAATAGGTGGCAGGTCTCGTTAGATCTCTTCCCAGAAACTTTGCAGGCAACACTTCTCAGGGAGAAATGAAAAAATCGAAGAAAAACATATTGCAGCAGGTGCGTTTTCGCCAGACAACGCTGGATGAGTCCACCTTTCTACTAAGACAAGATGACTCTGACCACGACAGGTCAAAAACATCACAAGGAGTGACTGAACACCGTGCTGAGGAGGGAGTTCCATCTCCACCACGAGCCGGGCCTAGCGGAGTGGGTGGTAGGCCAAGTCACGCTTGCAAGAGGGCACGCCCTTGCCAGAGTGCCGAATATGTCGGTGATAGTGACTCATAAAAGACGCAATATCTCCATTTCTAGAAAAAAAAACAGGGATTTTGATGAAAACTAGCCACTGTTTAGCTTGGGATTTCTCAGGAACAGAGGCGTGTAGAGCTTAAAGTCTCACCTTTCAAACGAGCCATTGTATGTGTTCATAGCTATAACACAGAATATGCTGTGGCTGTACAAAAATCATCAACAATGGTCTAGATTGCTGGCACTCTAGGACAAAGCTTCCGAAAACAGCTTGGCATTCAATGAGTTGATGATTTCTTTTTCTGCCAAAAATGTGGTCATCACTACTCAAATTCCAATTTGACCATAACTTCTGCAGTTCTCTAAGCACATGCCATTGTTAACACTTTAGTTGAGGGGCCACAAACATGATGAAATCATGAGTAATTAACCTTAAATGCATGTAATCATGATGATCATGCTTAAGAAATCAGAAATGATGTACCCACTTTAACGTATGCTTTAGTTGATGTGTTGTTCATGCATGAGGTCATGAATGAGAGACTATGAACTTATGTGAATTCCTGATGATTCATAAAATATAAAGGAATGAAGTAATTCATAAATCATTAATTAATTCATGCATGAATTCATGATAATTCATGTACCCTTACCGTAAAGTGTTACCATTTATTTGAATACACAGAGGACATAAAACAAAGTTAGTGAACTAAAACATATGGCACTTTAATACATAAATACATTATATACTTCAGAGTTACTTTTTTTCAACAATTGCTACAGACACTAATACATTGATGAGTTCCCTCACAAGCATTAGTCTTTATCTATCTATTTATTTTAAGGCTTTATTATTGTTATGTTGGTTTGTTTCATTTAGTTATCTTAGTTGATTGTTTTTTGTTTGATTCCTTTCTTCTGTCCTTTTTCATTCTCCTTGTACACTAGTGTGGTGAGATGGATGGGATGGGATAATGTCTTATAGGGTGGGGTAAGGGTTGGGATAATGTCTGATAGGGGGGGGTAAGGGGGTAAAGGATGGGATAATGTCTTATAGGGTGGGGTAAGGGGGTAAGGGATGGGATAATGTCTGATAGGGGGGGGGTAAGGGATGGGATAATGTCTGATAGGGGGGGGTAAGGGGGTAAGGGATGGGATAATGTCTGATAGGGTGGGGTAAGGGGGTAAGGGATGGGATAATGTCTGATAGGGGGGGGTAAGGGGGTAAGGGATGGGATAATGTCTGATAGGGGGGTTAGGGGGTAAGGGTTGAATAAACGGACATTACTGCTACTGTGCCTTTTATTTCTCTGTGTGTGTAAGCATTAAACTGTAATTAAATACAATGTAAACAAGTAGTGTCGAGTCCTGCATATGTTTCCCAAACATTTCTCCTGACAGGCAAAGGCTTTCGACCCCACCTACTGGTCATGGCAGAGGTCTACAAGTGACTTGCCACTATTCACATGTGGGCTACACGGATGGTGGGTGAAGTATGTACAAAACATGTACATGCATTTTAACTTTTACATAACTCAACCGAATAGTAATACCAACCTGATTACAAGCAACACCCTTCTACATTCAGGGCCATTAATGTGATCATTATGTCACAAAATGACTCAAAATAACTTTCTAAAAATGCCATTTTATTGAGACTATTCATGTAATTCCTGCAGACATTGCATTAGTCTCATCTGCATTTTTCAGCCATTTCCACCCTATTTCCTGCCACAGAATCTCTCCCTGGCTCTCCCTTCACTCTTACTCAGCTTAGCTCTACTTCATAAAGTGGGACTCTATCAAAACTCTCTGATTGGGGATTTGAAGCCAGGTCCCCCATTGTCCCCTGGGTGCTATTCCACTCCGGTTATCAGGCTCTTGCGCACTTCAAATAAATGGCCTGTTCAGCATAGGGCAGCAATAGCTCTTTTATGGGGGGGGGGGTCCTGAGGCCCATCAGCAGGGCCCTTTTTAATTACTTCAGCCCAGGATGGGTCAAGAGGGCTTTTAAACATGCTGGCCTTTTTAAAGATTGTGCGCGCATGTGTGTGTGTGTGTGTGTGTGTGTGTGTGTGTGTGTGTGTGTATATGTATGTGTGTGTGTGTGTGAGAGAGAGAGAGAAATAGAGATAGAAAAGAAAGAAAGAGAGAAAGAAAGATAGAAAAGAAAGAAAGAAAGAGAGAGAGAGAGAGAGAGAAAGAGATAAGCATGGGGGCAGAGTTCTCTCACAAAGGCAAAAGTCACTGCAGACAAGTTGTGCAGCTGCATTGTGCTGTCTAGACAGCTCTATTGTACATGGACCACGTGATCTCTGCCCATTGTCTAAGCCTCCAACATCTAAATTGGTCAACCATTGATTCTGGAAACCACACAGCTACGCACACGTGCTGGGTGAAAAAGAGGCCGTAGGAGTAGGTATTGATATTACAGTTAATCGTTGCGGTGCTTATTTAAACCGTACACCCTCGCTTGTGTCTATCAGTGGAGCGGAATCTATAGCATCACTGTGTTTAAATCCTGTAGCATCTCCACAACCTGCAATCTGACTCAATTAGTGGGGCAGCTTATTAAATGAAGAGCAGAGTTCTATGTTGTGCTGTAGATCTTACTGTTTTCCCTCCTGCAAGACATGGTGATAATGCATGAGCAAAATGGAAGCAAGAGGACAGGGCCTCACCATAATAAGAGCAGACAGGACTAAAATGGGATGTGCCAACTCATACTAATGAGAAAAGTGTTTGTGTGTCTGTCTGTCAGTGCCCTCATTTACATACAACCAAAAATTGGGATATACATAAAAACGAATATTTGGGATGACACACGCACACACACACACACACACACACACACACACACACACACACACACACACACACACACATACAAGCACGCACACACACACACACACACACATACACACAAGCACACACACACACACACACACACACAAGCACACACATATACAGGAAGCCAGAAACAGACAATGCACTCTCCCGCAGTGTGAAGAGTGATAAGAGCTTGTTAAATTGAGGTCTCGCTGCACTGGGAATAAGTTGGGCTTAATCAGTGCACACACACACTCTCGAGGACTGACCTTTTTAGAAATGTTAAGTGTGTGACTCAGTGACTCAGCAAAGCCCCCCAGGATCCGAGAGACACCCACTTTCTTATTTCATATTTTCACACTTTCCGCCTGCATGTGCATGTGTGTGTGTGTGTGTGTGTGTGGGCCTGTGTTTGTGTGGTGTGCGTGTGTGCATGCATGTGTTTGTGAGTGTGTGTGTGCGTGTGTTTGTGTGTGAATTGAAAAAAAGCCCACCTGAACTGTGTGAGTGGGTTATCTTTTATGTTTGTGTTTAGTCAGCTTTCAATTGTGAGTATAGTTTGTGCAATATACAAACTATAGTACAGTGTCTTTAATGTTGTGGTTAGTGTGTGTGTGTGTGTGTGTGTAAAACTCACCGTGTGATACATAGCACCACCACACAGATGATAGCCACTTGTAGACCTCCGATTATTGAGGCGATGAGGACGTAGCGGAGCTTTCCGGAACCTGGTACCACATACAACACGTTGTACTCCTTAGTGTCACACTGGGCTCCACTGAAGCCTGAGTGACAGCTGTATCAGCCAACCATGGTCAAGATGGGCATGGAGGTGGACCAATGGAATTGTAGAGAACAGACATCGGAAAGCATGAATGAAATGAAAAGAGAGTGACAGGGGGAAAGATGGAAAAAAGGATAAAAAGACAAAAGATGGAGATAGAAAAATGTGGAGGAAGAGATGAAGGGAATATGGAGCAAGGAGATGTGGAGGAAGAGATGAAGGGAATATGGAGCAAGGAGATGAGAGGAGGAAGAGGAGGAGAAGGAAGAGAAACATTACTGATCAACAGAGTGCGTCTTTTATTGCTGTAAGTCACATACATAAACATGTAAAGGCACATAAATCCAAAAACATGGGGCTATCTGTCACAACCCCCCCTTGCATCAGCAGGGCTTTCTAAATCTCCACAGTAGGAGCTAGGGTTAGGGTTAGAGCAGAGCACCTGCTGAGCCCAGGCAGAATGAGTTTAAACAACACACACACACACACACACACACACACACATACACACACACACACACACACACGCATACACGTTCACTAATAAATATAGTGAGAAACAAATAAAGCCTAAAATATACAATGTTCATTTGTTATAACATAATTTGTTAAAGATCATGTCAGGGATCACTTTTCTGTCTCTCTCTCTACACACACACACACACACACACACCCACGCACACACACACACACACACACACACACACCCACGCACACACACACACACACACACACACACACACACACACACACACACACACACACACACACACACACATAATAATTTTTCTGTCTCTCCTTGTTGTTTTAGTCCATCGCTACCTTCTCACTCAATTCTTTTGTTCTTTGTTCTGAGAGGAAGCAGGAGACATGTGAGGGCTACAGCCTGTTGGGGGAGCTCACGATCTGCTGCAGACAACTGTGTGTGTGTGTGTGTGTGTGTGTGTGTAACCTGGTAAGAGCATCTCC
This sequence comes from Alosa pseudoharengus, assembly GCF_046254945.1. NCBI lineage: Eukaryota > Metazoa > Chordata > Actinopteri > Clupeiformes > Clupeidae > Alosa > Alosa pseudoharengus. The sequence continues at coordinate 45,183,224 of NW_027468718.1, read as the reverse complement.
CATGAAATCCAATGTCTTATATCTTATGAACGTGCTCGCTAAAGCATATACCACATAACCCGAGCCTGCACTTAAGGGCGTACATTATGAGCAAATAAGACCTTCGTCGATGTTCCCGCTTATCTAGAACAGCTCTAGGCGAGGACGCGTTGGCCACCGTACCTGCAGGAAGGGGTTGAGAGCATGTTGGGGTATTCGCAGTCGCCGTGCACGCAGTAGTTCTTGTAGTGCTCGGGGCAGGGGATGTAGAGACCTCGAGCTACCTCACCGGCCTGCTCCGTCTTCCTGGTCTCCTCTGCTGGGCACACACACAACAGCACGATGGAACACAGGTCACAGGTAGTACACAGGGCGGCCATTCACTAGCATGAGGTGGACGCTGAAGCTGCAGTATAGGACACATTTTAGGATTCTTAGGCGTAACTGTGGAATGTGAGGTACAGGCACAGCCATTAAAGTTTAATTAAAGGGGGATAGTGCAACACTGGGGCTCTGCTCCTACAGCCACAAAAGGGGCTTATCTGGAACCATGTGATTTCTTATCATACATGTACAATTTCACTCTCTTTCTGGCTCCACCACACTCATCCCCCAATGATGACAGTAGTTGGAGATCTGAACAAATGTTTGAGAAAACAATATACAGACTGCTGTGCACACAGCACACATTATATCTCTCTCTTGTCTCCATAGAGCCCAGTCTCAGTTGATCTCTGCGTGATTCATTCTTCTCCACAACAGTCTTTGCTAGCGCGGCGCAGGCCATTAGCTGGTTCTTACCAGGCTGATCAGGTAACTTGCGGAAGTGAAGGAGTGAAGAAGGGGAGGACAGTTTGATGGCTTTTGGCACAGGACAATTAAGCCCTGCAAACCACCCACTGACATAGTATGGTCCGGTATGGTGGTTAGTGTAGTAATGGAATACTGTATGGTGTTAAAGAAAGTCACCATACAGTAGAGAAAGAAACATTTAGCCAAAGTAAAAGGGCTACTTTATTTTGTGTACACACACACACACACACACACACACACACATACACACACACACACACGCCAAAGTAGAAGGGTTATTTTATTTTGCGTGTAAAACTTTTAGCTTTTATGGAGTAGGCTTTCTGGAATCTATAAAGATATTATAATAGATCGCAAACAAAGACATAGATAGATAAAGAAACAAACAGATACACACACACACACACACATAAACACACACCTGTGTAATCAGTCCTGACATACTGGCCATCTCCTGCTTTGGTCCCTGTTACCATGTCACCTAGGAACAAGCACAATATTAGACTCTATTTTAAACTTAGCAACAACATCACCAGGTCATGCTGTAGGCAATGAAGCAATTTCCCCAATCAATCTCTCACTCTCATTTGCTTTCTTGATTACTGCCCTTTTATAAAACACATTCAAATTAAAAAAACATCGGATTGACACAGAGGCATAAGCATATTTTTCTTTCAACAACACAAGCCCTCCATTAGAAAGAACCTCCTGCAGGTGGGGTGAACTCCTACAAGAGAACAAGCAGGAGCTAAGAAGGAGGATGCCCACCTTGGGCAACACTCAGGACATTATATTGGTTCAGCCGGTGCACTTCAGCACAGAGGATTAAGTCAACCAGCTTGTCTACTTGGCTGAAGAGTGGTGCTACCTACAATCAATTAGTGAATGGATGGAACAAATATATGGTGGGACTTTGAAGTTGTGTTACCCACCTCTGGGTAAGGTGTGTGTGTGTATGTGTATGTGTATGTGTATGTGTATGGTGGCGAGGGGGGGGGGGGGTCCTCCAATCTTACCCTGGCAGTGTCCAAGGAACTTAACCTCGATCTTCTCCTGCTTCTGACAGGACGCCTCTTTCACCTGGCAGGGGTTGTCATAGGAACGGCCATCCGAGGCGCACACAGGGTTGAAGCTGATGTGCGAGCAGTCGATGTTGCACACGCACCTGCAGTGGGGAGCCCGAGTAGGGCAGGGTCACAGGAGGGCAGAGAACCATGGGAAATGTATGTCAGAGAGGCATAGAGAGAGAGAGACAA